>NW_024704742.1:842948-1301452 GCF_018977255.1 Callorhinchus milii | reverse complement strand
TCCCTCTCTCTCCCTCCCTCCATTGATTGATTGATTCATTCATTCATTCCTTTTTTCCCCTCCTCTCATGAACGTGATGACATGCATGTATTTTGGTCCCAGTCCAATCATGGTTGGGTGGGGTGGGGGGGGGAGGGGCAGGGCCCACAGCAATCATGGCTGCGTCCGATCACATCCTGACCCAACACACACACACATACTTTCCAGTGGTCACCTAGTGGTCACCCTCAAATAGCAACTGAGGAGCGGTAGCTCCTGTCTGATTCTTTCCTCCGCCGCCCCAAGCAGCTAACTAAGCACTAATTATCCTCGGGGGGGGGGGGGGGGGGGAGAGATGGAGGGTGAGCGGGTTCCCCTTGGAGCTGATCTAGCCGCAGTATTCCAGGGCACTGCTGATGACAGCACAGTCCGACGTGGCTCGTCGGCGGGACCTGGAAGGGCAGACCAGTAACTGGGGGCAAGGGAGTCATCCCGCTCAGCTCCTGTTAACCGTGTGAGCCAAAGGGTGGTCCTCGCTGGACAAGCAGCGGGAAAGCTGGCCCCACGGTGCCATCAATGGCAAGTTAGGTGTGTTTTTAGCTAGTTAAGACTCCTGCGGTTACCTTAACACACACCCCGTGTGGGGCGGGGGGTGGGGGGGGTAGCCCAAGCCTTGGTTCTTGCCAACGTGTGCCAGAGTTTCCGAGTTAGGTCGGCAGGATGTGCCCCTCCAGGGAGAGAGCTCGCATTCCTTTCCAATAAATATCTCTGGAATTTCCGAATGTAGGTGGGATGCGTGGAACTCTGTTTGGTCTGGATACTCTTAAGCACAATGAAGGGTTTCCACACGTGGCAAGACACCCGGCTGACCAGAAACAGCACAACTAACTAAGCACAGACGGGTGGGTGGGGTGGGGGGAGAGGGTTGGAGGGTGGGTGTCAAGTCTTCTGGTCTGACTGGCCAAGGCAACACTGCATTTTACCCACTGAGCGACGAGGTGAGCTCCACATTTCGCCTCTCATAATAAGGTTGTCCATATGCACGTTGAAACCCATCTGCGTTTTAAAAGGCTTAACGAATGGCTCGAAATCAAAGGCGCTCTCAAAATAGACCGGTCAGGTCCGATGTGGAACACGCTCTCTTGCTAAATTTAGCGACGAAGCGATTTTTACCTGGGTTTGAAGAAAGCATTTTTTTTTGTGTGTGTGTGTGTGTGTGTGTCGTGAAGGGCAAACACAGTTACTCATCCTGTTTTGTTCATTAGGTGGGAGCACGGAGTCTTGAATTGCTTCAAACGCGGGATAAGGCAGCCGCGTTTGGATTCAGACACCAGCGAGCTCCTTGTGAATAAAATGGCAAAGAAAGATTTCTCTTTGCATGTTTTTTTTTTTTGCACCTCTTTGCCTTTTGCTTCCCTTCAAACGCAGGCATAAGGTACGTCTGCCTGCAACTGTGCATGTACCAGTGCGTCGAAAACTCTCCTTGAAATCCCCTGAAGGCAGACTCAGCCCCACTGACAGAGCAGACAGCTTCCTATTTGTATTGATTTCACCCTTCCGATTGATCACCGATCACTCGAGTGGGGAGGCTGAGACGTGGTGAATACTTTTTTCTCGTGGGAGGCCTGGAAATGGGGAGGTGGGGTGGTAAATTAATGGCCTTTGTGTTTCAGGTGGAGTCCTGTGCAGCTCAATGGTTAAGAGACTGACAAGGGAGAGGACCTGGGTTCGATTCCCGACAGGCAGGGCAAAACCGTGCGCATGTTTCCTTACTCCACACACCTCTGTTTACCTAGCAGTAAGCAGGACCCCAGTTGTTGGTCGATTGCGCATCACTTTTCCGGGGGGTAATGATCCCATCAAAATAAATAAAAATAATTTGGTCGTTTAATCCATGACTGTTTGTGGAGACGCTGCTGTGCACAATGAAGTAAATGAGAGAGAAGTAGTTTCGCCCACAAAATATACAGTCAATTCACTTTTCAGTGTATTCTGTGAAGCGCTTTGAGACGTCTCGAAGACGTGATAAGGCACTACATCAGATGCAAGGATTATTATTATTATTACTATTATTAACTAGTAGCAAATGGGTTCATTAATTCGACTCATGGATATAAGTCTCTCAAACTGGTTGGGGTAGAGAAAGAGGGTCAGTATTGCGGCCTCTTTGTGTATCTCTGATTGTTGGCAGCCGACTGAGAAGGACCTAAGGAATGCATCGCTGGGTACGGAAGGCAGTTAGTTCATTGTTTGCTGGTTAGTTGGACCTGATAAGAAGGATCTGAATGCACAGCCCTACCTACTTATACTTTGGTTATTGACTTACACTCCGGCTATTATCAAGTTAGTGTTTCTCCAATCTGGCAAGGTCTACAATGATTTGCCATTGGTGGTCAATGAGGTCACCTCACTGACCACTGGGGACTTACAATTCCACATCTGTTTTCCCTAAATTGAGAAACTTGGGTTAAAGGCCAAGGATGGGGTCGGGGCTGCGGCTGAAAAGGACAGGTAAGAAAAAAAAGTTAAGAAGTACAGCGAACAGATTTTTCCAAATTTTAGCTTGGAAGAATCCTGTAGGTCATTTCACCTCATGGCCGTTGGTGGGATTTGATGTCCCCCCAAAATGACAACCGTTTTTGCCGACAGAAGCAGAGCCACTACACACGAAAGGCAATTCCTGCGAAGCACACACCAGTGCTCCATGACTGTTTGTGGGACACTGCTGTGCGCAGTGGGTTGCTATTGTTTTGCTCGCAATCCTCCCCCTCCCCCTCTCTCCCTCCTCCCCATCGACCCTCTCCCCCTCCTCCCCATCCCCCTCTCCCCCCTCTCCCACTCCTCCCCATCCCCCTCCTCCCCATCGCCCCTCTCCCCCTCCTCTCCATCCCCCTTCTCCCCCCTTCTCCCCCCCCTTCTCCCCCTCACCCCCTCTACCCCCCCCACCCCCCTCCTCCCCCCCCCTCTCCCCCTCCTCCCCCTCTCCCCCCCATTCCCTCATTTGTTCTGTACTTTTTTTAAAAAAAATAAAGTAGTCATAATTGGCGTTAAGAGCAATATTTATGGCACCTCCAGCTTGGTGGCGGTTCATGGAGCGGCTGTGGCTCTGAATGGCAAACCCTCCGCGGGGACAGTTTTCAGCTTCTCCCGTGGGAGGGGGACTGCTGTGTAACCCCTGACGAGGACCCAAAGAAGCGGCTGCCTGCGAGGGACGATGTCCTCGCGAGCATTGAGGCGCGGGTTAAAAATGTTGGGTTCGTTCGGAGAGAGTTGTGATGCCAATGTGTCCAAGGGGGTGAGGGTGGGGGGGGGGGTGGGGGTTGTGTGTCTGCTGGCGCAGGTGATGCTGAGCCCTTCTCGGAGGGCAACGGATCAAATCGTGATTTCTCGGGGCAAGAGATCCGACCCCCCGGGGTTTTGGCTTGCGTTGGCGGCTTAGGGTTTTTGTAGGATTTGTCTCCCTCCCCCCCCCACCCACCCACACCCCAACAAAAAATTTTTTTTAAAAAAAAGGAATCAATGATCGTTTTGAAGGTGTTTTGGTTTGATCGCTTGAATTATTACGATGGCGATAACAGCAGCAGCGGCGACACGCTTCCATTCGTTCCGGGATTGTGTCTCGGAGCCCCACGCAACGGTCAAGGGAGGGAGTGGGAGGGGGGGTGTGGGGGGGAGGTGACCACGGTGGGGGTCGAAATGGAACTCGGTGGGTCGGGGCGGGCGGGCGGGCGGCGGACGAGTGCGGCAGCCTGAGCAAACCAGCGGAGGGAGAGGCTTCACAAGAGATTGGGAACGCGGAGAGGTTTAAGGCTGAGGGGGGGTACTGTTTTTTTTAAAAAAGGGTTCAAAATCGAGACCGAACGAAGCATTTTTTTTACCCCCCCCCACCCACCAGACCCCCCCCCCCCCCCCCGTCCGCCCCCCACACCCCAACACCAACGAAAACTGTCAACCCTGCACGACCGGAAAATGTTTTTTTTTAAAAAAATGGTGTTATGGGTTGGCGGTCCGTAGGGAGCTCGGGGACACCGGTCGGTGCGTGTGACCGGCCAGGAGTTAGGGGGATTAGATGGACCTCAGTCTCTTTTCGTCTCGTGTTTCCTAACGTTCTTGCGCGTGTGTTTGGCTGCGGGGCGGGTGGAATTCCTCCCCTGTTCCTGTTTGCTGCACGGTGCCCTCTGCTGGGAAGTGTACGCACGTGGACGTGGACGTGGGGCGAGAACAGGCCCCCCCCCCCCCGGGCTGACCTGCATTAACGGCCCGTCACGGCCTGCCGGCGTCCGCTGACCGGCCGGGCGCCTGGCGAGCGGGTCACTTGGCCCGGGGTTAACGGAATGAATGCCTTGGGGCCCCGGAGGCGGCTCCTCCTCCAGCAGAGCAGCAAATTGACAGCCCTCGGAGAAGGTTGACTTGGATCTCGCTTCTTGTTATGCAAGAATATAGCAATAATGATCCTCGCATTTGATATGCAGCGCTTTTCACGTCTTCTCGACGTCTCAAAGCGCTTCACAGGAATAGGCTGTGAAGTGAATTGACCGTATATTTGTGGGCAGCCAATTGCGCACAGCAGCGTCTGTCCCACAAACAGCCGTGGATTGAAGTGACCAATTTATTACCGTTTTTTTTTCTGAGGGGTTATTATCAGGCGTGCGTGTGGAGTAAGGAAACTTGCCCCAAGGTTTCACCCTGTCCTGCCGGGGATCGAACCCCCGGTCTCTCGCTTGCAAACCGGGCGCTCTTTAACCGCTGGGGCTACATGAATATCCTCCTCCTGTTTCTGCAAGAGAAACGGGTGATTATACCGTTTCGAGTTGATTATGAAAATTCCCAACGACGCCGTGCGCAGCGGTTCTGCCGAAAGGTCAATAGGTCTAAACACGTCAACTCGTTTTCCTCTTTCCGTGGATGCTGCCTGACCTGCTCCTTGTCCCCACGCCACTTCCGTGTTTGTACCAGATTTCCAGCCGCCGCCGTGCTCTGCCTCTTGTTTTACGCCCTGCGTTTCCCTGACCGTTCAGTGCCTCGGGACGCCCTCGCGAACCCGACCCGAAAGGCGCTTTTGCAAATGTCATTTCGTATCGTGCGAAAATTCTTCAGTGTACTGCCCGAAACCACTCAAAAGTGCCTCGCGAGCTTCTGCGACTGCTGGTAGGCGAAAAAGCTTTTTTTTTAAAGAAAAAACAAAAATGGGCGATTTATGCGCAAACAAAAATGGGCAATTTATGCGCAAACAAAAATGGGCAATTTATGCGCAAACAAAAAANGGACAAATTTATTCACGACTTTAAAAACGACGTTAGGAAAGTGTGACTGAACTACAGGTGTGGAATCAAAAACCTTTCTTAACAGTCCATAACTCACCGTATGCCTCCACTTTGTGTGTCCGGCGTAATACTCGATTAAAGCAATGGAAAACGACCGTCCTGTGAGCGATAGGGACTGCAGACCTGGGAATATCGAGCTTCACGTTGTCGTTGGGAAACATTTTGGGCATAATACGGGCGAGTGGTCTATTGTTTATTAATAATATTTGACATAACACCTTATGTTGTCATCAACATCTGAAAGTTACGATTGTATCGGTGTGGTCTCAAGTACAGGGAATTCTTTAATGCTCCGCATGTGGTAGGGGTGGATATTTTTTGGTGAGATCCAGACTGTTTGGCCACTGCCTTAAATGATGTAACCTGTGTGAGTTTAACCAAAAGGAAGTATTGCCTCCCCTAAAAATCCTGCGTTTGAAATTTTTTTTAAATCTTTTCAACGCTATCGCTCACGAGAAGACTTTTTTTTCGGGAAAGAAAACAAAAAAACAAAGGCAAAGGCATTTATTTAACCGACGGGAATCTGGGTTTTGAAAACCGGAAATAATGTATTTTTTTTTCCCCCATCGTGCAATTTGCTCGGAGTTTTGTGTTTCTTCTTTTTTTAAGGTTGAGATTCATTTAAAGTCAGTATCGATGCCATAGAATGCAGAACGCACTGCTCGAACCTCTCAGCCTCACCCACTCCTTACGTTATCTTCAAATCCCACTTTAAGTAATAATAATAATAATAATAATCCTTGCATTTGACATAGCGCTTTTCACGTCGGGAGGACGTCCCAAAGCGCTTCACAGAACACAAACCAACTCTTTCACCATTAAACGCCTCTCCTTTTGCCTTGACTCGGTATTCAGGGTGAAGGGCACGATATAAATGCAAGATGGCATTATAACCTGTCTGAATTCCTCGCTAAACGTGCAGCTTCTCAACCCTTCGGTCACACTTCACATTACGGAGCGCACTCGGGATTCTTTTTTGGTTTTTTTTCAAAAAAAAAACACCAAGGTTTTAATTCCCAGTTTCTGCTTGTTGGGAGTTTTGATGTTTTAAACCAGTCACAGCAACTCTATTCTTATAATGTGCCGAGTGATGAAATCCTCAGGGCCAATTGCACCACACGCGTGAGTTTGTGAGGCAACTTAATCTGCGGGGAGTGCATTGCGGGCACGGGAAGAGTTTTTACAGCTGAGGGGTAATTGCATTGAAATATCTTGCTTGTGCATTTTAACGTACCGTTGACTGGAGTCCTTAGATCAGCGTGGCTTAGTGGCATTTTATGATGCAGTGTACATAACAGTATTTGTTCCTGTTATAGGAGGGGCTCAAACACACCTCGAGTGACTGTGTGTATTTAAGGACCAATAAAGTTGTGTTTATCCACAATATTAAAAACCTGGTATTGTTCAGGAATTATTTTTTGCGTCAAATCAGGGAGGAGAGCTTGACGCAAACGCAGGTAAATTTGGTACGAACCGAGTTATGATTTCTGCCCATACGAAGGAAAGGGCCTAAAATGTTTCCCAACTACAACATGAAAACCCTCTTTTACTCGGATCGCAAGCAACAAATCTGAGTGATTCTAACAGTATAATTGGGTGCAGGAATAGGTGATGGAAATGTATTACATAACATTAGAGCCGCGAGTGCATGGTTTACACGTCGGGACTGTGATTACTCGCGTTTATAAATCCTGAGAAATCCCCCAAAATATCCGTTAGACTTCTTTAGGAAGAAATCATTTTTTTAACGAGATTTTCACCCAAAATGATTGTACGTTTGTGGGCGAACAGTGTTGCAATTAATGGTAACGTTTCAGCTGAAGTTTAACCCGTATTGTAAATGCCTAAATGGTGTCTTATTTTCCCTGTCCCCTTCGGGAAGAAATCTTGTATATTATTATAATTGGCGGTTTGTGTACTATATATAGGCGGGAGGCTTGGATGCTGCCAGTTGGTGTGTTGTTGTTGCACAGCATATTTAAAGAGAGAGCTGACTGAATCAGCCCTCCGAGGACCACTTGCTAAATTTTACCCACTTCTCTTCTCTAACAGCTTTGCTCTTGTTTTTTTTTTTTCGCGTTTGGTAAATTTACAAGTGAGCTAATTTTGTGAGCGGCTGCGTTCTTTGAAGGTGGTAAGAATGGCGGTGGCGGTGATGATGATGATGATAATCCTCGTCTTTGCTTTTGGTATAGCGCCTTTCACGACAGGAGGACGTCTCAAAAGAGCTGTAAAGGACGTGGAGTCCTGTAGCTCAGTGGTTAGAGCACTCGCCTTACAAGTGGGAGACCTGAGTTCAATTCCCGGCAGGTCAGGGCGAAACCTCGGGCAAGTTTCCTTACTCCATACAGAGCCTAATAATAATCCCTCCAAAACCTAAAACAATAATAAATTGGTCATTTTCAATCTACGACTGTTTGTGGGACATTGCTGTGCGCAATTGGCTGCCGCGTTCGCCCACAAATATACAGTCAATTCACTTTACAGTGTGTTCTGTGAAGCGCTTTGGGACGTCCTCCCGACGTGAAAAGCGCTATATCAAATGCAAGGATTATTATTATTATATTATAGACCGGCACCCCGCTGACCAAAATATAAGCGTCGATGTTAACGATTCCTGTTATGAATTGCTACAAGTAGCCCGCGCCTTTTTAAAGTGATGGAAAACTGGGAAGCAGAGAAGACAAATTCTTGGACTGGAGGAGCTAAAGGCAGACTTTGGAGCATAAGACTTTTTGAGTAAGTTGGCGGGGGGGGGGGTGGGTGTGGGGGGGCGTTTTAGACCTCAATTTTATGTTTTGGAAGGCTTCCAAAACTCAGCAGCAAGCGCGAATGGGTTAAAAAAATGCATCCGTTCTGGAGAGTTGTTTTTCTTTTTTTTTTCTTTCCAGTCATTGAATTATTCAGGTAGTGAATGCGACATTGACCCACTCTTCGGGAAATACGATTAAAGTTGCGCAGAAGTTCATGCCGACCGCACGGCAGTTGTGTGCGCTGGTGTGCCGAGGGGGGGTAAAAATAAAAATACCCCGTGTCGTGTTTGGACCCCGCTTTCCACAGAGGGTTTGATTTGCTCGTCGTTGCGTCAGAAAAGTTATTTTAGTGGGAGCAGGTCGAAGAGCGTGCACGTGGGAGAGTGGGAGCAGCACTTGACACGTTGGAAAGCGCTGCCTTAATGTGCTCTCCCACTGGTGAGGCCAATAATAATAATAATAATAATAATTACGATAATATCGGCTTGCATGTATTTGATCCAATCTACCGCAGCCAGTCCGAGTCCTCCAGCTGTTAAGGTAAAGGCAGCTCGGCGATCTTTGAGCGGTCTGCTTTTATTCTTCCCTCTTAAGACCTCTAAAACTGATCGGTGCCGTTCGGAATAGCTTCAGTGCATTCGGTAGGCAAATGACTTGGCGTAATTGTTTTCCCACTGTGACCACGTGGAGCAGTTTAGAGGGCTGTCTGCTCAGATATCGAACCCGCGACTGTCCAGCACCTTGGGACTTCCTTCTGGCCCGAACGGCGCTACGCCAATGCAATTTGTTGTTGTTTGATATCGGAGCCGAGAGCAGCAGTGGAATTGTTTGCGCAGGCGGATATCGCAGCCCTGCGTGTGTGTGTGTGTGTGTGTGCGCGTGTGTGTGTGTGTGTGCGCGCGTGTGTGTGTGTTTTTAGGCTCGCTGGCCTGCAGTAAGGAAAGGTAACGCTGCTGTAATATTCCAAGTCTGTTGTATAAATTCCAGATACGTTTTGCCATCGTCCAATGCACTTTGCCCCAATATACTTTTATTACAAATTCCTACGTTTGACTTGTCTTCCGTAAAAGTGGAGTTTGGAGGATGGATGTGAATCACATGTTAACCTGAACGCTTCTGTTCTGTGCCAGCAGACAAATAAATGCCCTTTGGATTCAACAAGTCTTTAGTATCTGGGTATACAGGATAGAGCACCAGGACTCTTGCCAATCTATGGTTTTACCCACAACCAGCTGCAAAGCGAACCTCCGCAGCAAGTATCGTAAACACCAGAACAGTAGCGGTGAATTTATCCTTAACTTTTATGCCCCGTTTTCTGATTTTTTTTCTTTTGCAAAAAGAAAAAGGCTTCCCACACGCTTCATACCAGGAGGAATATAATGTGGTGGTGATTGTTCGTGGCATGAATGTTTCCGTGGAATTTGTCACACTAGATTGGATTTTAGTGGGATTCTGTTTTTTTTTTTGTAAATTTGTATTTGTGCGTGTGTTTTTTTTAAAAAAAGAAAAGTTGATCGAGTTCAGCTATTTCGCCGATCAACAAAACTGATAGAAAATTAGTGTTGCAGCACTACACGCCGAAACTTATTTAAATCAGCAACGTTCGGGTTTGTGCTGAACGCAAAGCAAACATGTTTTTACAGTGGAATCGTGTAATACCGTGCGAGGGGAATTAGCCCATCGAAGGAGGGTTTGGGTAAATAAAGCGATGGCTTTATTGGCTGTTTGTCAGACGCTACTGATTGTGGTTTGCCAACAAAAACGCATCGTCGCTGCATCCTGTGAAGCACGTTTGAGACATCCTCTCTGAGGTTGTCTTCAGTTCAATTTATTTTCCTTTTTTTAATGTGAAGCCAGGGGAACATCATCATAATAATAATAATATTAATAATAATAATCCTTGTATTTGATATAGCACTTTTCATGCCTTCTAGACATCCCATGACTCTTAACTGCAGCGCTTTTCGATGACTTTGAGGAATTTTGTTTAAATACCTCATCTGAGGGACAGCAATACCTGATAAGGGTGTCTGTCTACCGTTGGTTGGGATCTTGTGTAACAGTTGAACTCTCTGTCCTGAGTTCAGAACTCGAGTCATTGTGAAACGTGAGGTTGATGCTTTTTTTTTAAAAAAAAACTCCAATTTTTCCAGACAAACAAATAATCGTTGTGGTTTGGCAACGGTAAAGATAGTTTTTTTTTCCCCCTTTCTCTCTCTCTCTCTCTCCCTCTCTCCCTCTCTCTCTCTCTCTCTCTCGGATGCTCGTCTCTGGCAACATTTCGCAGCGTTTACGATATCTGTTCAGCCCGCACGAAGCTTCACTTCTGTTTAGACGCGAGTGTTGCAGTGGTGTCGAACCAGCGAGACCAAAGAGCTCCGTTGTCGACTCGACCTCGAGATGTGTTAAGTGCCTTGGAATGCGCATCAGAATGTGTAATTCTTTAATGCAATCTGCAAATTGAAGAATTTATTGCCCGCTTTCGCTGGTTATTTTAAGTCCTTTTTTTTTTTCCCCCTGAGTGACTGGTTGCCGCACACGCTTACTGACCACAATAAGTGACGAATGGTGATTTTTGAGATTTGACTGTGCCCAGAGAAGTCCTGTATGACCTGTGCATCTCTTGTGTTTTTTTTTCAGCGCTCAAGAGGATGATCGGCCTATGTCCCCTTTTTATTTAAGGTACCCTTTTTTCAATTGACCACCTTCTTGCGCTTTCATTGACCAAAGGTCGGTTTGCCTTGTCGTACAGGCTGGGTTTATAATTCTGTATTCGCTGCTGTTGAGATGGTCAAGGGCGGTACTATAGAATTGAAATTTACTGAACGGAAGAAGGCCAGTCAGCCCATCGTTTCTGTGCTGGTCCTTACAAAGAGCAATCCTTGCTTTCAGTCCTGTTTACCTGCATTTTTCCTTTGCGGTTTACTCCTTTATAAAGCCAGTCCAGGATGTTTTGAGGGCTAGCAGGTCATTTTGATTAATTGAGTCGAGATAGTAGTCCAAGACTCTAGCCAGGCAAAGGACACTATACAAATGTAAGCTATCCATCCGTCCTCATACACGCTGCCTTTAGGTCAATAATCAGCAATACTTTGTCTTCTTTAAACTCATAACAAATATTCCCTCTTAGGAATATTCCTGTGTATATTTTGTTTAAAACGAGCGAAGTAAAGTCAAATGATTTCCTCGCTTGTTTTAAACGCCGGATGTCTGGGGAACTGGACGGAACACAGAAGCATAGGAATTAGGAGCAGGAGTAGGCCATTCAGCCCCGCCAGCCTGCCCCGCCGTTCAATAAGATCATGGCTGATCTTCTAACCCAACTCCATCTGCCCGCCTTATCCCCCTATCCCTTAATCCCTCTATCCTTTGGAAACCTTACTTGCGATGGAGGATTGCCAATGAGATGTTAAATATTGACAGCCGCTAGGATGTTGACAGTAGCCCTAAGTTTCGGTTGTTGCTCATGTGGCTGTCAGCTCGCCAATGCAAGTTAGAAATTGAGTGATGACTTTCAGGCTTGGATATTGGTTGACGGAGCAAGTTCGGGATAGCAGATGTGCAATTGAACATTTCGTGTAGTGGAATAGATCAGGGGGGGGGTCGCACAAACTAGTAGAGACTAATCGAGCAGCCGCGAGCTCCAGGTCAAACGTGAGGATAGCTCTGTTGAAAGTTACCGATGATTAAATTGGTGAGCGATAGTTTTATGGTGGAGTCCTGTAGCTCAGTGGTTAGAGCACTTGCTTTGCAAGCAAGACACCTGGGTTCAATTCCAGGCAGGGCGAAACCTTGGGCAAGTTTCCTTACTCCACACAGAGCCTAATAATAATCCCTCCAAAAAACCCAAAACAATAATAAATTGGTCATTTTCAATCTACGACTGTTTGTGGGACATTGCTGTGCGCAATTGGCTGCCGCGTTCGCCCACAAATATACAGTCAATTCACTTTACAGTATATTCTGTGAAGCGCTTTGGGACGTCCTCCCGACGTGAAAAGCGCTATATCAAATGCAAGGATTATTATTATTATTATTATTATTATGGTGAGCCTTCAGTGGAATTTTCTCCACCACAATGCTTTGCAAGCAATGTAAGTTTTTTTTCTAAAAAATTAAACTGCAGCACAGAATTGCAATGAACTTGTGGTCTGAGCCCATGGTGGGAAAGAGCTGAAATATCATTCCTGTTAATAAGATTCAGCTCTTTGTACATACAGTTAAGTTCTACACTCCTACCCCTGGCTCTGTTTGTCGTCGACCGTCTTAACATCTACCTCTGCGACTGCATCTATGGTTGCCACCTTGCCCTTCCCCACCACCACTGTCCAGAAAAAAACTGCCTTTTCAGGGATTTCACCCAACCCTCTCCGCCACTTTGGGAAACCTCTGTATCCCAAATGTCCAGACAGAATCTTCCTCCTCCACCAGTTCAACTCCGGCCTCCCCTCCTGCCCACCACCGATTCCTTCACCCCTCTCTTGCCTCCCAAGCTCTGCATCACAGGAGTCGCGGTGCACCTCAGAGAATGAATTTATTTGTTCGTTGCATCCTGTGCCATCTGTCCCATCATCTACCCTTAGCATTCTGGAGTCACTGAAGAACTGGACTTACAAAAAANCCCAAGTGAATTTGGTTCAGGTTTTGCGAGCACAAATAAGTGTGTGTAAGTGAATGCCAGCCGAGTTGTCCTTCACTTGTGCACATTTTCCCCGTTTGGTTTGTGACCTGTTTGTTGGCAAAATCTGAAGGTTTTGTGTAAACCCGATGAGTAATGTTTGGCTGGCAGCACATCGACGAGTGGCTTAACCCTGGTTTACCAGCCTGAGGTACTGCCAATCCAGTACTTTTCCAATCAGGCCTTTCACGTTTCCCAGTGCTGGTAGGTCATGGCACCTTCGTTATTTACAGTACTTTACAGGCCATTATGGTTTCCAAAAGGTCACATTAGCATCACGTATAAGCAGTCTGCTGATGTGGAAAGTTACAGGACTGGATTCCGAAAACAAGGTTAACCGCTTCGCCGAGTGGAACCGAGAAGGGAACGAGGATTGAAATCTAGAGTTATTGTGGGTTTTTTTTCCCCCCCCCCCCCCCAAAAAAAAGAAAGAGGAGTTGACTGAATAACAGTGTGGACTGGTGTTCTATTCATCCATGGCATTTAGAGCCTTGTGGTACGCAAACTCCACTTTTGTGGGGTTTCGATGTTCGATGGTGGCGATACCGTTTAGGTTTGTGCCCGATTCCAAAACAACGACTGCTATAAACCATAACAGAAGTCGCTGGGAACACACAGCAGGTCAGGCAGCATCCACGGAGAGAGGGCGGTGAGGTTACCTTTCAGCTCGATGCCCTTTCGTCAGAACTGACGAAAACTAATCGAACTACGACGTACGTTTACTTAGTAAGAGCCTTTATTTGTTTAGTCTTCGAGCACTTCACGAAGACTGGGTCGAGCACAAAGCAAAAGGGGGGGGGGGCGAAACTGACCGGTTTCCTTCCTTCAAGCACAATCAGTGGGCTGGACGTTTGCATACACACAAAGGCCGAGTAAACGTAAAACATTTTGAGCGTCTTAATTTTTTTTCTAAAATTTATTGAATTCTCGAGTGCATCGGATTCCAGTGGGTTCAACCCTGTTGTTCTACATCTTCGTTAATCTGCTTATTGGTTTATTGCTAACTAACAGACGGCAGATTGTTACAGCTTCTCCCGAGACGGAGGTAATTGTTTTTTTACCTTCTTGCCAGTTTTCTCCTTTTTATTTCTTTATTCCCCGTCTTCCTTCCTGCATCCACTTAAGGGCAAAAAAAAACAAAACAGTTTGAACCATTCCAAAAGTACGTTGAGATCTTGATTGCAAAACCACAAGTAACAGAAAATGTTTTTGAAAGATTTTAGCGTTTGATTTTGCTCTTTTAGTGAAATGAAAAAAACTTCAAATGAGAGTATCGTTAGAACCATTTAAGTGTGCCGTTCAAACGTTTGAAGTAACTTTGAAAAGAGTCAGTCACAAATGTAGTGCTCAAGTAAAGTGGTCTCCCCTGTGGTCTCTGCCTTTGCACAAAGAAAGGAAAAGTTGTCCAGACGCAGTACTTGAATTTCGAAGTGAAAATAACATTTCACGTAAACGTAGGTAATTATTTTCCGGTGTGAGCGCTCTCGTTCGGTTGGAGGGTTGCGAGTTCATGTTCCACGGCTGAACTTGGCGCTGGCCGTCGATGCTGAGACTAGTGCATTGGCGGGAGGTGCTTTTCTTTGGATGAGAGGTTAAACCGAGGTCCTTCCCTGCCTGGTCAAGTTTATGGGTGCAGGTGATTCCTCCCTGCACCCAAGACGCCGTGGAATAAAGTGGGATAACCCGCTGACTGCTTGTAAAAGGGAATTCGATGAATGTTTGAATGGAGCAGAATGGATAACTCTTCTGTAGAGAGACTTGAGCGCAGGCACAGTGGGCAAGTTGGCGTCCATCCATCTGTTTTGAAAGATTCTAATACTTATAAAAGAATGTCTCCTCCCTTCCATAGGAGCAGAGTATCTAGTTGGCACACAAATCCGGTTGGAAAGTGGCGCACAGCACGCCACATAGTCTTAGTCGTAAAGCAGAGCAGTCTGCGTACATCTGGCAAACGGGTTTCAACCATAGAGGAACTGTCGGGATCGATTTATTGCACAAGGGTGTACACGGCTACGAGCTCAGCTGATGCATTATTCGTGCCCCACGTGGAACGAGTACGAAAATCAATTCTGATAAGCAAGAGGTGTGGAGCAAGTTCCCTTACTCCACACGCCTCTGTTTACCAGCAGTCAGTAGGAACCCAGCTGTTAGGTCAGTTTCCGGGGGTAATAATCCCTTGGAAAAAATTGTAATAAATAATCATAGGTTGGTCACTCAGTCCACCACTGTTAGTGGGCCATCGCTGTGTGCAATTAGCCTCCACGTTTCGCCCACAAATATACAGCCCATTAACTTGACAATATCCCGTGTGTTCAAATGGAATGGAGATTGCACAGGTGCCTTTTTTTTTAAAAAAAAGAAGAAAGCAACTGCAACGTATCATCTTTGATACTGAAACGCCGTTTTCAGGACCTTTGGTTGAACTTTTTGCCCGAAGTCGCTGAACTCGCACGTGCCCGCCGACCTAGTAATATGCTCCTCTCCGATTCCAGAGCATGTGCAGGCAGTTTGTCTGTCAGTTGTCCGTTAATGTCCTCTGTGCAATGCAATTCAAAAAAAAAACCCCAGAGCTGTAAAGCCCGAAGGTCACGCAGACCCAGAACTGAGCAAAGAGTTTGCTTTCTGCTTCAGAGTGTATGTTAATTGAGCAAACGTGGCTCTTAAGAAATGTTCAATCTGCTACACTAACTGCCCTAATTGCTGGTTTGTTTTTTTGGCGAAAGAAAGTATTTGAAGGTAAAGGATTAAACCGCATCAGTTGAATTACTGACATTCCATCGACCAAAAGAAAAACAATCCTTTAATCTGCGCAAATTTTTGATTCTAAACGCGTCTGTTCCAGCTTTTGTGAATGTGATTGTTTCTCGAAGGCAGTTTTACTTTGAGAATTATTCACAGCGACAAAAGTGAGTTAAGTTCCCTGTTTTTGTTAACGTTTCACCTGTATGTGGTGCGCAGTTATGCTCCACGCAATCTTCGTACTTAACGTGGAATGAAGATTTAAGGTTTTTTTTATATATACAGAAAAAAACCATTGGGGAAAAAAAAAGTATATACCGTGCAGCAATCTGTTGCGTGGAAACGTGCGCAAATATAGAGGACGTAAAACCAAGGGTCGATAAATCGTGAAAGGAATGGGTGGATACCTTACCAGTTTGACCTGTACATTACTCAAGGGTAATTAGGTGTTTCCGACACTGATCTCGTGCCTCGCACTAGATTCCGTCATGTGAAAATCAACCGCAGCAATAATAATTCTTGCATTTGACACGGCGCCTTTCACATCGAGAGGGAGTCTCGAAATGCTGTTGACTGTGAAGCGTTGTGACATTTTTTTTTGCAGCCCAACATAACCTAAGATTGTTGAGGTGAGGGCAGTTTTTTTTTTTTTTTTTCTTTTTGCCTTTTGGGGGCAAGGAGTTTATTTTTTATTTTTTTAAAAAAAAATTGCCGAAACGTCGGCGAGTGAAACAGAGCCTCGAGTAAAAGACTTCAATGTGTCAGGGAAGCATGAAGTAATCGGTGCTGACAGTGAGCCTGATTTAATCCAGCACATGGGTTCTCCGCTGCTCGTGCCCTGTAAAGGATTTGAGGAAAAACTCGGCCTGCGTGACCTTTTCCGTGGCAGGTTTTGTTGTCTCTGCGTGTTTTCCTGTACCCCGTTGCCCCTCCCGGATTTAATGAATGTTTAAATCTTTTAATCGTTACAGCGCCCACGTGTCTCCAGTCAACACCATCTCATCGGCGGGAGAGTGAGTATTATATATTATTTTCTTTTTCCATAAACCTGCCCGGTTTGCCCGACGGTTCTGCATTGCGTGCGGAATTTTAAAAACGTCCCGAAAAAGAATCTTGTCAAGGTGGCGTTACACGTAACCTGCGCGTGTGCTGTGGACTCCGTTCAGTGCAAACCTCAGACCAAATGGCCAATGCGACGTCCTCGCTCCCCCAATCCACCGCCCGGCGCCTCCGCTCGGCAGACTCCCCCCCCCCCCCCCCCCCCCCCCGCCTCGCACCCTCCGCCCCACCATCGGAGGTCGCGCCATGCCCCGAAACTCTGAAACTCTCTCCCTCAATCCCTCCGCCTCGCCCCCCCACCCCCCCCCCCTCTCTCTCCCCTCTTTCGAGTCCCACCTGAAGACCTTCCTTTTCGACCGGTGTTTACGGGCGCTATACAAGAGCAAGTTGTTTTTGTTGTTGTAATGTTAGTGGAGTGGCCTTGAGGGATGCGCAGTATTAAGGATATTCAGTCTCCTAACCAGGGTTATTCTCGCCGCCTTATACACCAGTAGCGTCTGAAATGGGTATAAACAATGGTGAATGATTATTATTTTTGTGTAGGTGGGGATTACTTGGCGAGCAAAAAAAAATCTATATGTGTATATATATATATATACATTCGAAGTAAATTCTCCCCCTTTATATAGAGGTAAAGGTTTGCTTAAGTTAGTCGCTGAAGATTATAGAACTGCGGGTGTAGCTTGTCACGTGGGTCATTTTAAGTTTGATATTTGCATGCGTGTTATATTTACGCGTGCGCACACATACGTGTCTGTGTGTGTGTGTGTGTGTGCGTGTATACATATACGCACCGCGCACACGCACGCACTCAGCTTTGGGAATGTGAATATCTTACGATTTTCGAATCGGCCGCCTCCTGTCCTATTTGGCCATCGGATTAACAGCCAGTGATTTGACATTAGGAATCACCGTTCCCACGTGTGCGGGTGGGGGGGGGGGGAGCACGCGTTCGTGCGTGTGCGCGCGCGCGTGCGTGTGTTTTTTTTTTCTTTCGACGAGAATCGACGGATTTCGCGCCAAGCGGAAAGCGTTTCGATGGGATGGATTAAAAATAGTCGAATCCTAACCTTGAGAGGGAAGAGTTGAGTCCTCTTCTGCCTAAATGCCAAACCGTCGTTTTCAGTTTTATGGAACAGACCATCCGATCAGTAGTGGAACAGCATCTCTTTGATGTTCATGGCAATGGAGTTCAGAGTTCAGAGGAATCTGAAGCAGGGACATCTTTGTCTGCAGCAGTTACTGCTCGGCAGAGGAGGAGACATCTGAAAGAGCAGGATGAAGCCCGAAGAAGCAGGGAAATGTACGTTTGTTTTCACATTAACCGAACATCGGTTTTAAACATAGATTTAACTCCTCTAATGGTAGGATTTTTAATTTTATTTTTAAACTGCGCGCGCGCAGCGACACACGCGCGCCGCGCACCCCCCCCCCCCCCCCCCCCAAAGGACGCGCAGTTGGCACGAGGGAGAGATTGCTAACTTTACGGTCCCGCGATTTTAAATCGTGAATCCTCCTCTGTACGTCAAATGATTTTCTTTCATACAGATGTTTTTCGCTCGCATTTGAGGTCTAGCACGTCCTCTGATCGAGTCGCAGTCCAGAAGTGCACTTTTTTTCGAAGGTTAATCAGGAAAGCGCAGATTGAAAAACGCATGGCTTGCGAATCGGTTCGATAATTATCAATTCAGCTATTGAAACAACGCGTCTACTTAAAATCTACGTCCTGAATACTGGTGCCCAGTATGAAACCCCCCTGTTTTTGTCTGCCACCCCCACCCCCACCTGGCCAAATGTCACCACGTTTCACTATGTCTGAAGGTCTCCGCGCTCACCATCGTGCAGAATGGTGTATCTGAGCATCGAACCAACTTGGCAATATTCAGACGCTGTCACTGAAATCCTAAAAGTGCGTCTCGCGCCTTCAGCTGGTCTCTCTCTCGACTCCCGCTGGAAGGTGTGCGCGGGTGCGGATGCAACCATTGGGGTTTTCATCCTACACTTTTCTGATTAACCTTCGGAAAAACGTATGCTTTGATTTGGATGCCGTTCAGAAAATACAGCTGTGAACTGGGGAAAGCCTGTTCCGATTTGGGCCCTGCACAGCTCGTACGTTATTTGGCTGTGACTTCCCTTCGTACCACTGACCAGACTTCAGGTTGACGCTCGCTGTCCAGACCGGCCACTTGCTCAGGGTTGCAGCTGAATATTCAAAAGCTATTACAGAACAAACTGTTCAGCCTAAGAGGAGGGGAAGATCAGGCCTGAAACCGTCTGTCAATTAATGCACGATAGCACATGACCTAATCTGTTATTAAAATACTGCAGATTTCCACCCATTGGATGACTCTTGTCACCCGATTTTCTCCGGCAGTCTGCACCCAGAATCTGAGTCAAGTAACCAATTGCACAGGCACCAATACCAACTCACACTTATAGAGCTCTCTTCATGCAGGGAAGTGTCTCTGAGTGTTTAACAGTGCCTGAGCCTAATACCGAGCCTGGGCGGCGGGGGGGAGTTGACCGCAAGCAGGGTCAAAGAGGAAGGTCTTCTAGCGTGATCTGAGGATGGAGAAGGAGGGGGGTGCGAAGCGGTGGGATTGTGCGAGAGAGTTCCAAAGCTTCGGAGCATAATGGCTGCTAATGGTGGAGCGCAGGGGACGAGGGACAAGCAGGAGGTCGGAGCCAGCCGAGCAGAGGTCGAGGAGTAGGCAGCATGTGTGTCAGAGGTAGGGAGTAGCCAGGGCGTCAAGGGATTTAGAGGTGGGGAGATGACAGGGTATGAAGGGAAGTAGACGAATGTGAGAATATTTAAATTGATCCATCCAGGGTTGGGTTGCCAGTGGAGCCTGGCGAGGACTGGTGTGATCGGGGCACTGAGATTAGAGCAGGTGGATTTACGGGTGCCAGAGTTTTGAATGAATTGGATTTTGTGAATAGTGGAGCTAGGGAGGTCAAGGGAATAGTCGAGTCGGGAGGTGACGAAGTTGTGGATGAGGGTTTGTGAATTAGTCATTCAGGCCAGAAGATCTCAGGTTGGATTCCTGTTCTCTGATCTCAACCAGATCAGTGTTTGGGTGGGGCGCTGCAATTGTATCTGGTGTAATTAGCCCATTAGCCAGTGGTTGTCATCTCTCTCCCCAATGGGACCTGTAATTCCTGCTGAAAAGTGCATGTGTAGGTATCGGGTGAGAATAATGTTAGGTTCATGCGATGCCTGTTGACGATCACAATACTGGTCTACAACTCGTTTCTCCAGAACATCCGCCCTGCCGTTCCCCCTGTGTAAGGGAAATCCTCCTGGGATCTGTCCTGAAGTTGCCATTGGCCAACTCTAAATCTATGTCCTCTTATTCTACTGTCACAATGCATCCTAAAGTAGTCATCTGGGTTTATTCCCTGTCTGGGTTGACACATGGGCAGTAGGCACTCAGGTGAGGCAGCAGAGAGATCGGCAGTTCACTGCCAGACGCTGTAGTTGAAGGAAATAGCATCAAGGTATTTTAAGAAAGAACTTGATAAATAAATGAGAGAGCAGGGAATAGAGGAGGAAAGGAGGGGTTCGGAGCTCCTGACTGGTGTTCACACGGGCGCAGTTTAGTTGCACCGAATAACCCGTTTCCGCGTTGTATCACGTTCTGTAACTCTCTTGGACTGCCCGTGGAGTGAGTTGTAGCTCGGCACCAGTCCCCTTTCTGGAGAGAATTGGCTTGGGAGCTCGGTTTGTTTGTTTGTTTTTGAGAACCCGTTTTACCTTCTTGCTTTGCAGGGATGATATCAACAAGGAGAACATCCCCTCCGTGTTCGGTGCTAACGAGGAGGGGAAGCAGGGTCTTCTGGAGCCGTCCCAGCCCAGTGACAAAAAGCTAAAGGACAGCGGCACCAGCTACATCGAGGAGGGCATGAAGCCAAAGAAGCAAAAATCAAGTTCTAAGCTGTCTGAGCTTAACGAGAATCAAGACTCTTCCCTGGTGAGTTTCCGCCTTTAAGCACTCAAGGTAGAGCAACAGAGGTATTTTCCTGATGCAAATTAAATCATTTTTCCACAAATCACCCCCGGGCTGAGTCTTAGCAGCGTTTATATATAAAAAGATAACAATGTTCATCCTTGATATTTGACCCAGTGCCTTTTCACACTGTGTAGACGTCTCAGAGTGCTTTGCAGGATTTTACTCTAGTTGGTAATAATTCTTGCATTTGATAATAGCCCCTTATCACGTCTTTGAGACGTCTCAAAGCACGTCACAGAATATACCGACCGCAAAACAAATTGACTGTATATTTTGTGGGCCAAAATAACTATTTTGTAGGCAAACACTGCAGCCAATTTGCATGCAGCAGTGTCCCAGAATAAATGAGTTATTTTCTGTGGCATTCGATGAACATATGTTAACATTGTGCAACTTCGGTGCTTTTGCCAGGAATCCTCTCCTAACACTATACCACAAGGCCTTGCTTGGCTTTCACCCCAGTGATTGCCGTGAAGCTCTTCACAAAACGAGAATCGTTTGAAACGAGCTGAATATTTGCACAGAGGCAAACACGGCAGCTAGTCTGGGTCACAAACGCCGATGAGAAGACTAACCGATTGATCAAAATGGTTTAAAATGGATGGGGAAAGGATAACTGGGGATAAAACTCTACTCTTTGAAATGGGAACACGGAATTCTTTTAATGCACAGCTCGCCGCAGTTGGTAGAACTCTTGCCTCTTGGTCAGAAGACTGTAGGTTAAGGCTCCATGTTGGGAATTGAGCTGTTAGTGCTACGCCCAACACTTCAGCATAGCACTTGGGAGAGAGAGCTGCATTGTCAGAGGTGTTGCTTTTCAGACAAAGTGTTAAACCAGCATTTGGTTGCTCTGCCTGTTTTCATGGCGGAACCCAGGGCACTATTCAAAAAGAGAAGGGGGGTCTCCAACTGTGTTCAGGTCAACAATCCTCTATATGAATTGGTCTTTCGTCTCATGGTTGTTTATGGGACTTTGCCCGTGTGCAAAATGGCTGCCGGATTTGTCTACAAAAAGAAGAGCTATTGACCGTGTTGACGAAGCACTTGGAAGCTTTTTTTTAAAAAAAAGGCTGATAAGACGCTGTGAAAAATTCTTTATTCATGCAAATTGTGCCGCTGGTTAAGAGACCGGGAACCAGTTACTGTTGGCGTAAACCAATATTCTTTAACCATGCCAGTAGCTCAGCTCAAACAAAGCTTGGTCACGAGGGCAAGGTACCAGAAGGACAACATTTGGTGCCAAGAATGAATGAAAACAAAATCTGGGTGGGGATCATTTGGCAGGAAACACAGTTAAATAACAAGCGCACATTGTTGCAGTACATCTCTGTGAGGGTGTTACGTTGCAAGTTAATTTTTAAAAAGTACTTGAACTTTTATCTGCTTCTTGCCTGCGTGTTTAGAAAGCATTTTTGTAATGATACAAATCACTTGTTTGCTTTGTTTTGAAATATTCTCCCCCCCGCCCCCCCACCCCTCCCCGAATATTTTGTTCAAAGAAATATTTTCTTTGAACAATATTACTGTAACTAGCCCCACAAATTTGCTTGTCCAGGCAGCTCTGATCTGTAGATATTATACGGGGTAATTGCTGTCGCAGTTCCTTTATTTCAAAACCATAACTTCATTAGAAGTGTATATTCAGGGTTCCAGTCCAGAGAAGTGACCGGCATCTCACCTGCGTGCATTTCAAGCAGTTTTCCTTCTGATTTCCCTGGATTACATTCTTCTCCACATCCGGATTTACAATGGCTACCTGCCCTGATTTATACTTGTTTCACGTAGGGAGAACTCAAAACCCTATATTACACCAGAGTTGTCGGAGACAGCTCCTTAGGGTGGGGGCAAGGTAGCTAAAAGCTTACTCGCCAGTGCTGGGGCAGAGCGGGCAGTGGGCGTGAAGCAGGCCAGTGTTGGCAGAGCGGAGGGAGTGCCCAGAAGAGAACATGGGGCAAAGCTGTGGAGGCGTTTGAAGGGGAGGACAAGGATTTTGAGGTTAGTCCGCCGGGGTGGGTGTGGAGTGGGTGATGATAGGGTGATGGGTTTAGTGCGGAAGGGGTCATGGAGTTCTGCAGCCTTGTGGAGCTGGCAAAGCCAATACATTTTTGCGTTTGAGGTAGCGCCTTATAATAACAACAGCTACTTACGTTTGTATAGTGTCCTTCATGTAGGATAGCGTGTCGGAGTGGATCACGTCGCCAAAATGCTTCATAGGATTTTACAATAAAAGTGCAGTAACTGTGTATTTGTAGGTGAGCACAGCAGCCAATTTCCTCACAGTGATGTCCCACAAACAGCCGTGAAGCCAAGGAGCAATTTTTTCTGGAGGACACTGTGAGATGTTCCTTTCCTAATTGTTTGCTCGCGTGTTTCTCTTTCCCTCGTTGTGTACTGTATATGAGACAGTAGTGAGCGTGAGTAGCGTACCTGCGGTGTGTGGATACGCATAAGTAGAGATTAATCTAATAGTTTTGGACGATGCAGGTTCCACTGAACTCTAAGTAACTATAAGCAAGTATCTGATTTCAATCAAAAGCGTAAGGTCACAAGAGATTTTGTTGCAGGTGATAAGGTGTCATGGTATTTCTTTCTCCCTCCCTTTGTTCTTAATCACTCTATAAATCCACTAGCTGCATACTGAGTGCATATAAATGTTACTGATCTCTTCTGTACAAATGTACAACGTGTAATGTTTTTCCTGGCGAGGTGACAGTTTCTCTCGGATTTTCTTTTTATCGACTCCCAGTCTACATCAGGAAGAGTTGCCGAGCTGAGGAGTGGGAGCAACAGCAACTTGTATTTACATAACACACGGGTAGAGGTCTCGGAGCTCTGGGGTGAAGTTTGGGGTCTGGGTTTCGCTCCACTCGACTCGGGAAAGTATGAATCGGAGCAAAGACAATCCACTCTCCAGTCAAAGGCCATTCTGGTCATCTGCAAGGAACTGAATTTGGCAGCCGATTCCTTATTTCTTAAGAGCCACCAGCGCCAAAATTTGTACAGCAGATTCTGTTGCAGTGGAACGTATTAGCACATTTTCCATGCGAAAGAATGTATTCATTGATGGCAGTTGAAAAAAACCATTGTAAGGCTTCTGAATTTGGGTTAATTCGTTTTACACACAGTCTGTTATCTAAAGTCCATCCTGTGAATCATTTAAGTAGCCCGGAATTAATTGTCCACAGTCACCGGCTCACAGCAGGCCAGTGTTTTTAACATCATCGATTTTTGCTCTTTGGAGCTGTATAAACAAAGAAGTGAGCGGCAGAGCAATGTGAACATTCAGCTCCTCTCAGTGACAACCGATTGTGTTTTTTTAAGCTCTGGACGTGGGGTGATTATGTGGTTTCGTCCTCGCCTTCAAAGCCCTCCACAGCTTTCCTCCTCCTTACCTCTGCGACCTGCTAACTCCATACCGACCTGAGCACTCCCTCCGCCCAGCGGGCTCCGGCCTGCTCCCATGTCCCCTGCCCAGCCCGCCCCACCACCATCGGCGGCCGGGCCTTCAGCCTCTCTTCTTGCCACCGCCCTTTGGAATTTCATCCCGCAGTCCCTGTGCCTCGCTCCCTCCCTTGCCTCCTTGAAGCCACGCCTTCGGTCACCCTCCTACCCCTACCCTCTCCGCCCTCCACCCCTCCTGAACCTAATCCCCAGCTCGGGTCCAAACCCCTGACTGTCCAGTGGCTTGGGACATCCAACGTGAAAGACGCTATACAAGTGTAATTTGTTGTTGTTGTGTTAACTGGTGGTGTTTTTTGTTTCTGGCAGGTAATGGAAAATAGCAGCTTTGCTACGTCGTGGTCTCAGGATCCATTTGCTGGAGCTCCAGGCGGTGACCTGACCTTTCTGGTTCAGCCTGACGACGTCAGTGAACAGGACAGGTCAGTTTTTCTCCACCATCCAATGTTTGTGTGATGTTTGGGGGTTCAGGCATTCTTTCCATTCGGCTCCCGTTAAGCCCTGGAAGTCACAAAGTCCTAACTAGTCGGATGGTCCGAGCTGGACAAGCAAAATGCGAAGCTCTCCAGGCAGGCGCTCTTGGCAGCAAGCCGTGCAGTTTTAGCTGTTCGGGCTTCCAACAGACCTTGGCGTCCCACAAGCTCTTGCTCTTGTCAACCAGCACCCTAATAGTCTCAGGAATTATGTAATTCTAGACGGTGGGGGGGGGCAATTTTCACGTGTCGTTGGGATGCACGGCACTGTCTTGTTTGGGATACTCTGGAGCCTGGTGATGGGTTTCTGCGTGTGTCAAGACTCTTGGCCGACCCACAGAAAGACGTGCAGTTTGAATTCAGTTTCTCGTTCAAGTTGGGGAACCGCTGTCAATAGCCACACCCTTCAATGCCACCATTAAAGGCAGCACATCGTACAGAGGGCATTTTGCCTCGCCTGTGTATTGCTGGGACACCACACCCATTGGTTGAGAGCAGGTGCGTTTGCCACTTTCCGAACTACTCTTGCCAGCGATGGGACTGTCCTGTCAGTGGGGAAGACCCTTGCTTTTGTACGCCATTTCCCCGCTCGGTGTTATCTCCTACCGCTATGCTGTCAGGGGATTTGCCACGTGTCCTCAGCCCTCATCATTGGAAAAAATTTTGCTTCGTCGTCGAAAAGTTCCGCAACGACGGATGGAAGCGCTGTACGACAAAAGCCCAGAATGTTTCGAGGGCGGAACGGAAGGTGGCGTGATCACGCCACTGCCAGAATCGAGCCCTCGTGCCTTTGAACCGATCTGTCCGTCTTAGACACTTGTAAGCGCATTTGCGAAGCACCCTGAGGTGCCTGTGCCGTGCCTGCCGTGTGTTAAGGGATGTGCTGGTCCTTGATGCGTGCACGTCTTTGGTTTCGCCGGTAACGAGGGTGGGGTGCGCGGGGCTGGGAGGGGAGAAGGAGCAAATAGTTTTTCTCAGTAACCTGCTCGGGTTCCTTTTTCATTCGATGACGCGAACCCGAACTCTCAAAGTTGACTGATAATTCACAATGTGTTTTTTTTTTTTTTTTTTTTTTGCCGATCATTTCCTCTCCCTTTTCCAAGGGTAGTTTGTACCTGAGCATTTGAGGGGGGGGGGGGGGGGTGAGTTTGTCGTTGACGATATTTATTTCTCAGTCGTGGCTTATGCTTTCAGTGGTGCTGCTGTGAAACCCTCAATTTGAAGGCGGCTGCGTTTGTATTAAAACGTTCTTTTTTTTTAATCTGTCGTGCCGGCTATCTCCTCTCTCCTCTTTTTTTTATATAAAAAAAAAACATGCTTCGAGTGGTTGTGTTTCACCCACTGTGCAATTATTGAGCGGTTTTCTCGCACAATTTCCGACCGAAGTGAAACAGAGTTACCTTTGGAAAATGCGAGTGGCCTTCACGAGTTCTTCCTCCTTCGTCCGGCCTCTGCATACCACTAAGTAAGACGTCATCCGTCCACCCGTGCAAAGTCACAAGATTCTGGCTCTTGTAAATCGTTTCACCCTAATAGTAAATATGGGAGTATTTCATAATAGTGATCAACAGTACTTATCTAATACTAACTAACCATTCTTCAGCAGTCTCTTGTGTTACACGCAATAACTCGTTACTTACTGGGAGATTTATTTTCTCTCTCTCTCTCGCTGCCCCAGAATAGTTCTTCTTTTCTATGCATCACCAGTGTTCAGAAAGTTATGCATCATTCTTTTCCTACAGCTCATCCGGCCAATTGTCAATGATTTGTTTTCCCCAATATCTTTCTCTTCCTAATGTCTAGTTCAATTAACTTTTGTTGGTTTGTTTTTCAAAAAAAAAAACAGCTTCTCTATGAAACGTTCTTTGGTCCAGACAAACATTGACTTGGCAGCAATAAACCCTTCACACTTTCATTCTGGGCCCGGCCTGAAATTTGCCATTGGTGCCACGGGTCAATTTAAAAATGTTGCATGTCCTGTTACCGAGGCTTTCCAGGTTGTGGGCATCCTCCTGTGGTGCGGGCACATCATTGGGACGTCCTCCCGAAGTGAAAGGCGCTATACAAATGTAATTTTGCATTGTATCCTCCTGTGCTGAACCCTCTGTTAAGAGAAATTGCAGAGTGTGGTGTCATTCAGTGTTCATTCACTGAAGCCTCGGGCTCCTAGTTTGTGTTTCGAGCCAATCTAGAAACGAGAGTAGAACAGGGCATCCAGTCTTCAGCCCGATTGACCCAGATACGATGTCAAAAGTTGCATTAAAAGACACATGCAGAGTATAAACTCTGGGAATGGTTGGGCTGAGTAGCCTGTTTCCGTGCTTTGCTGTACATGCTTCGTAAAATAATCCTTGCATTTGGCATAGTGTCACGTCAGCAAGACCTCTCGAAGCGCTTCATAGGACATACTATACAACTGAAGGTATTGTGATTTCCACATTAACTCGTAGATCTGGAAACTCTCGCTGGCTCACTCATGGAGCCAGAAGCCCTCTCTGGTTTCCTCTTGCGTCAAAAAACATTTTTTTGTGAAACGAACGCCAGGGACTACTATATTTTGGGGTGTCACCACCCAGCTGTTCCTTTATTTGTAATCCTTCCTTGTGGCCCAGTTGGTAACCGAAATCTAGGTGATCGCCCACCACACACAAAAAAATGCACACAGTCTTTACAGTACACCTTGTGAAGCACTTCTCAACGATGTGACAAGGTGCTGTATCAAATGCAGGAATTCTCATTATTGGTAATCAACATTTTATCTTACTCCAGAGAAGACCGGAGTATTGATAGTTGCAGAACCTCGGCATTCTTTGTCGATGGAGCCATCGGGCCAATCTGACCAACTGTTTGTTTTCTTCGGTAACCAAGAGACACTAAACCCATTGCCAAGCAACTTATAGATAAATAGGTAGTGGAATGTTTTTGTTTGCTGCAGTTCACCCGGTTAAGAACCACGAGGCAAGGTGAAGGTTTGCTCTGCTCGGCTGCAGTCGCTTCACGGACAGACTAGCTCTTTGTCCGTTTGGCAGAGCAAGAGCGGTAACTTGTACGTTGTGTTAATCGGACTCGATTGCAGACGCAGCAGTGACAATCCCAGAGTCCAGGGCAGAAGTAGAGGTGGTGGTGGTGGTGGTTGTTGTTGTCAGTGCCCACGTGGACGCTAACCTGGTGCTTTGGGAATTACATCACTGCGTGGCACTGCCTGGAATTAGGATTGGAAGGGGACCATGCTTGCTACAACAACAACAACAACTTGCATTGAAATCAAGCTCCTTCACCCAGGGTAAGGTCTCGGGAGTGTTTAATCCTGACGTGGCTGTGTGGCCGTGGCAGAAGCTGTTTGACGCTTCTGTGGGTGCCAAACATTGGACGAAGTGGAATTTGAAACGCTATCGGCGGCGAGGTGGAAGCAGACGCCCGGCGAGGCGTTGAGGAGAATGGCCCGATGAGCACGTTAAAGGCAACAAAGATGGCTAGGCGTGGACAGCTAGCCATCGGTGGCAGTTAGAGGCCTGGGGACAAACCGAAGTGGACATCGCTTTCAGCGGTTTCTTTTCCTTGTACATCATTTCCATTAAACTTGTAATTATTGTTGGTACTAACGCAGAACAGATCTTATCCGTATTACGCGATAATGAAGATTATTAGTTTAACTCCTCCTAAGCCCCTACCAAACCTGCCCGCTCTCTCCGCTCAGCAGGCTCCGGTCCTGCTTGATGTCCCCCGCCTTACCTGCCCCGACATTGGAGGGCAAGACCTTCAGCCTCTTTGCCGCCACCTTCCAGAACTCCATCCCGTAGTCCCTCCGCCTCGCCATCTCCCTCAAGACCCGTCTCAACAAGACCCTCTTCTTCCACAGCGCCTTCGGTCCCCCCACCCACCCCCTACCCTCCTTGCCCTCCACCCCTCATGATCCCAAACGTCCAGCTCGGGTGCGGGTGCCTGACTATCCAGGGCCTTGGGACGTCCTCCCGACGTGGAAGGCGCTGTACAAAAGTAATCTGTTTTAAATTTTTATGTGTGTTGTTGTGAGGAGTGACCGCCTTCTGATACCTTTTTTTTTTTTAAATTGAGCGCTGCCTCACTTAGCGAGGATCTGGGTTGACCCGCGCTAATCGAGAACGTGGTAGCCCCTGGGTTCCAGTCCTGACTGGCCAGCTTCCTGCACAAGAAAGGCCGATGTGCGGATCATCGGCTGGCCTCTGACGTCACTCCCTCCGAACGTGCGAGTTACGCACCTCCCTTTTCAGCCAGTGACCTCAGCGGCGACATGACCAGAACTCTGCTGGGTTTTTTTTTTTTGTGTGTGTGTGTGTGTGCCTCCCTTGTAATCGTGGCTTTGGACCCAGCCAAGCACATTGTGAGGATTCCCTGAATTTTAGGAAATTGTAGCGTCCCTTTAGGGAACTGATGGGCTTCAGTTCCTCTCTGCCATTCTACTTTATTTAGATTATACTTTATTTTGAAAGAAGTTCCAAGAATCTCGTTTAGATATCTGTTGTACAAGCTTTGTCGTGGGAAGGCCAGTGTTGACTGTGCCAGTGAACCGTAAATCTGATTGACTCGAATTTAATTTGCTCTGGTCTGTGTTTCAGGAAGGAAAGCGCCACTATGCTCTGTGAAAAGGACACTTACAATCCTGTAAAATTGACTCTGGTGAGTAATAAGATCTTCTATGTACGGCATCACGAGATCAGGCTAATGATAAAAATTTTGATCATTTTGAAAATAGCGCGGAGGCTCAATGAGCCAACGTAGAGGGACCAGAAGTGAATAACACTGAGAGGAGAGAAGGATATTAAAGAGATACGTTTAGAGGATTAAGAGAGAAAACTGGAGTGATGGAAAGGCGAGAAATGTTATGCTATATATCGAGAATTCTTCACACGAAGCACAACATTCCTCTCCTTTCCTTGATCTTTGGAGCAAAAAAAAGACTGAAAATGGGGAACCGGTTGGTTCAAAAAGTGGAGATAAGCTGTGAGAGTTGATGAATGAATGGCTGGCTGGATGGTGCCTGTTGAAAAGAGTTTTCTAGATACCTAGAAAGTATTTGTGGGGTAGGCTAGGGAGAACAAGTACGTGGGCTCCACAGAAATGTGCCTCCAGATAATAAGAATAATCCTTGCATTTTGATGCAGCGCCTTATCACGTCTTCGAGACGCCTCAAAGCGCTTCACGTCGTATACTATAAAGTGAATTGACTATTTTGTGGACACAAATAGAGAGGAAAAGGAAATGTAAAGAACTTTTTTAGTAAAATACGAGAAAGAAGCTAGTGAAATTGGAAACACTAGACTGAAGAAAATGTTCTGTGTGATTGGAGTATCAGAGATCTGGTATATCAAGGGTGTTGACTGAGGGATTAAAATACCAAAGCCTATGGAAGACACAGATATAACAAACCAGTTTGAATGGGGACTGCATAAGAAACGATAAAAGCCTGGAGCGCGGAGACGGTGTATGGAGTTCAATGAAAGGAAAGAAGATAAATATAGGTTATCTTAAACTTTCTGGACAGGAAGAAAGGAAGTCTGTTACAAATCAGGACAAAGCTGTGGAAAGGCCAGAACATTAAATCACGAGAATTGAAATTGGTTGAGGGGGGAACAGAGAGCAGCAACTGAGAATGGATTGAATATTTCCAGAGGTAATCACGATTGCTTTGTTAGCAGTACGCTTTTCCGGAGGTAATAATTTCTTTTAAAAAAAAAACACACAACAATAATAATAGTAAATTGGTCATTTCAATCCGCGACTGTTTGTGGGGACACTGCTGTGCGCAATTGGCTGTCGCGTTTCGCCCACAAAATACCGTCAGTGTTGATGCGACCAGGTTGTTTACTGCAGCAAAAGGGTCCAAACTCCAGGGATGAAGTTTAAGGGTAAGGAAATTAATAGATGTTTGGAATAAGTTACCAGGGAAAACCATTGCAGAAAACCATTGCAGCAAATAGGTTTAACATACAACTGGAAAGAATGGATTAAGAGATTTGACTTGAAGCTGGTTCATTGGAACTGAAAGCCAGAGTTGTTAAAAATATCACTCTCGGTGGAAAATAGTAGCATTACTGGCCCTCGGCCACTGGCGCAAAGTGCCTCCCGATGTAAACTGTTTCCATCAGGAGATCCACGTGCGTCACCACTAATCTAAAGACTTGGACTCCGCAAAAATCACCAGACAGGAGGTCTCTGGCGCTTACCACTTTGGTCACATCGATTTTTTTTTTTCTCTCTCTCTCCTAACATTGTCTGGATTCAACCAGGAATCTGCGATCGCATGGGCACTCGTTGATGTAAATAACTGTGGTCTGGGAAAGCGTTTCAAAGGATAAACAATCTGGGGATGTTGGCGTGGATTAGTTATGACCAGTCCTTGAGTCCTGAAACGAGGATCCAAAGCACAAAAGCCACCCCCAGGGATACATGCACTTGCCTCAGTAACACCAGTCTAGCCACGTGGTTAATTTTGCTTGCAGTGGGCTTGCTCTTCTCACTGAACCACAGGCGGATCACAAAGCACCTGTTAATGGCTAGCGCAGTGTTTCCCTAGTGACCAGATGGATCGGGGCTGCTCGGAAGTCGAGCGTTTGGGAGGTGTCTGCGCCAACGGTGCAGTTCCAGGCTGCTGCTGCAGTTAGACTTCTGAAAAAGTATCGTCACTTCTGCAGATTGGAGGGCGGAAAACCTATGAGATAACCTTATTTGCTCTCTTCTTTTAATCCTAGCTTTACGATATAATATTTTGCCCACAAAATATACAGTCAGTTCGCTTTGCAGTATATTCTGTGAAGCGCTTTGAGACGTCTCGGAGATGTGATAAGGCGATGCATCAAATGCAAGGATGATTATTATTGTATTCATTTTTTTGAAGCCCTTTTGAGATGCTATATCAAATGGAAGGATTATTATGAGATGAAACCCAGGTGTATATTGCCATTTTGTGTTGCGACCCCCAACTCTATGGTGTCACCCTGCAATGAATCCTGCTATAGATAATAATGATAATAATCCTGGCATTTTATATAGCGCCTTATCACGTCTTCCAAGACGTCTCAAAGCACTTCATAGAATACAGATCTTTACCACATACCATGGAGTCTGCGTTTCTGTTCTTGCCGGTGTTACAAGGTCAAGTTAAGGTGCATTCCTGCAAGGAGCAGGTTATTAACCACTCCCTTGGAACCTAAATATCGGAACAGAAAATAAGATGTTATATGAAGCAGTAACGTGTTTGGGTGAATCCTTGTTGCAAATTGCTTGCCTACGTCTTCATCTCGTTTGTTTTACAGCTGACAGTAATCATGGTGTTGTTAAGGGAGCTCTTATTATAAATGATGTACAATCCACCAGTGTTTATGGAAGTTATCTACAGTTCAGTCTGCATTCCTCAAAAATCGTAATGTTCTTCTTTAGTGTGTTAAATCGGGGAATTAATTTCCGTTTAATTTCATGGAGGAATTAAGATCCCTGATCAGACTCTCCCAACAAACCGTCACCTGACTTGGCATGCCTTGTGAGTTGATATCTTTAAGTGGGTCAACAAATTATTAATGACTTTCCACACTGTGGCGTTCAGTACTTTATTTTTTTTTCACACCTCATTCAGTCATTTTGCTGCAATTAAAGCTGTGCTGAACGTGGTCCAGTTTGTTGCCAAAGAAGCTACTCATTTTATTGTCGCTTGTGCAAGATGGAGCGACGTGGGCTGTGAGGTGCTTCTTAAAAGCGAGGAAAGGGAATTTATAAAGATCTCGCCAACTATTTCGCAAGGAGCATTGTTCCGCTCAGCATAATAGGGCAGCAGTCTAAGCCAAAACTTGCTGCTGAAATTTAAAATGGGCTTTTAACCCTTGTGGATATATATATATATATATACACACAGATGTATATATAAAAAATTAAAGAGCTGCAGAGGTCTTTAAAGAGAAACGATTAATCGGTCAGCAGCTGAACACGGCTGTTCAGTGACAGCAGACTTTTCTGGCTCGTTGCATTTTGGCTGCTTGCCAGCACACGCGGCCCTCGATCCCAGACCATTCTTTGTTAGAGGTGCTCGCAAGTCGCGAAGGGGGCTTTTTGAGTGGTGCCTGCTGCCTGCACTATTAATAGACTCCCAACGCCCAGCCAGCCTTTCAGTGTTCCCATCCGGCTGCACGGGAAGCGCAGGGAATCGCCGCCTGTGCAGCCAGCGTTGCAGTCGCTCATCATTCCATCTGCGCGTATGTGCGCTTGCACGAGTGCAGCCACGTCCGCGATCCATATTTGCGGCCTCCCGTGGGTGGGTTTTTTTCTCTCTCTCTCTCTCTCTCTCTCCCCCTCAAAAGAAAATCTGTTCTTGCAAACGAGAGAGGGAGAGAGAGAGAGAGAGAATGACCTCAGGGTGTATCTCACTGCAGATGCTGCACAACAGCATGGATTTGTTGGTTTAGCTCGAGGTCCCGCCCAATAGGAGAGGCTACTCCAAGGAGCACAGTGGCTTTTCATTACACGCACGACTAGATATAAACAAGAGGGGGGTGCGAGGGAGGGAGGAGAAGGAGGAGGAGGAGGGGGGGAGTAGGAAAGGCTGGCTAGCGGGAGTCCAAGCTAAGCAGATGGGTTGTTTTCAGATGTCACGGGGACCGTTGCTTGACTACAGTGGAGGAGGGTCAGGGCGCACAGTCAATTGTGGGAAACGCATTGAAAAAACTTGTTTTTTTGTATATAAAAAAATAAACTTGAGCAGCGAAGGAGTTCCGCTTTTTTTTATAAAAAAAAATCATAAAAAAATTCGACTCTCTCTTTCTTTCCTCTCTCTCCTTCCCTTCTTGCCGGTTGAGCTCCGGAATTATTCATTGCCTTTTTCCCCCCCACACCCCCCCCTTTCCTCGGCGCAGAACTCGGCTATGAAGATCCAAGAATCCCAGAGTCAAAACGACGCAGCCAAAGCGGGGAGAAGCGGGGACCCGGCCCCCCCGGAGGGGAGCACGGCGGGGGACGTCCCTCGGCTGGACCTGACCGGCTTGTCGGAGCACAACGACTGGGGAGGTAATAAAGTTTTTTCAGTCTGTTGGAGTGCATGGAGGGGGTGGGGGCGGCGCGGAACGCGCTCCCCGCGCGGCGGTTTTGGGGCGCTGTCGCTTTGATTGCCCCGTCTCCGGGGGAAGAACTGCTTCTCGGAATTGCTTCAAGTGGGGGCGTCGTGAGCGAGGGTTTCTGCGTTGTTTCCGGGCGCTTGCGAGGTTTCGGGGCTGCGCGAATGGTAGCGCTCTCGGCTTTTTTGGGGGGGAGTCGTGTGATTTTTTTTGGGGTGGGGGGGTTTCGCTAAAGGGAGAGATCTTTAAAACTGTAAAAGGTGGGAGCGCTGATCGCAAATGTTTAGCCGAATTTTTTTTTAAGACCGTTTGCGTTAGTAAAGGTTGGTGCCTGGGTGTATCATTTTCATGTGGATTAGTCTCCCAAGTCCACCTCCCCCCCCACCCCACCTCCTGTTAGATCAGATGCTTTTGATTAACAATATTTCTGCTTCAACCGCTGGCTTTCGGAGTGCTGCGTGGCTCGCATTATGGCTTTTGATTTCAGCCGCTGCTTGTATTTGTACTTGTCGTGTTTTAATCATTCGATGGGATATCTGAAATCCTGAATGAGCGTCACCGAGGCTTGGAACCAACCTGTCATTTTGTGAGGGCCTTTAAATAAGTAGTGACTTGATGAGCTGCTGTATGTATTTCACCCCACCCCCCCCCCCACCCCCACTGCTGGGCTCAAGTAACTTACGTTCAAAAACTGCTTTGTGTTTTTTTTCCCCTGCGAGCATTAATCTCGCCCGCAAGACGCGCAGTCAGTCCGCTTTACAGTGTATCCTGCGAAGCGCTTTGAGACGTCTCAGCGAGGGGGATAAGGCGCTACTTCACACGCAAGGATTTTTAATGTATTATCTCTATTCTGCGCGGGGGGAGGGGAAAGAGAATGTCACTGCAAAAACGATACGATTTTCAATCACCGGGTAGCTCAGCCGTCCACTGCGCACTCCCCACAGGGAGAGCCGGGGCTCTCGTTTTGTAGTGCGTTTATATTGTGCCCTTCGCACCGGGGCAGTGTCTTGGGAGCGGCTAACAGTGGCCCCGAGCCAAGGAGGGAGAGGTGGAAGATCTTCAGGTATGATCTGAAGACGGGCAAGACACAGGAATTGAGGCGGGGAGTTCCAAAGTTCTGGGGCTCAGTGCCTGAAAGCACAGCCACCAATGGTGGAGCGGATAGGGGCGAGACGAGGGACGTGCAGGGGGCCTGAGCCAGCTGAGCCCAGGCAGAGGGTAAGGGAGTGAGGTGTGGCAGATCGGAGAGGTAGGGGTTGCCACTGGCATGAAGTGATTTTGTACGCGAGTGTGAGGTTCTCCAAATCAAGCTCTCAGCAAAACTGGCAAAACTGTAGGAACGGGTTTGGCTGTGCGCCCGCCCTGTTGGCCTCGCGGAGGGAGGCAAGTGGAAAGGCACGAGAATGCTGTTTGTATGGGTCAGCCTGGCTCAGTGGCATCACTCTCGCCTCCGGGGAGAGAGACAGAAGATTGCAGGTTGAAACCCCAAGTCGGGACTTGGAATTGCATCGTCTAAACCTGACACTCCAACGCAGTGCTTGGGGTGTGATGCCCGATCAGCTGGATGTTAAAGATCTCATGGCCCTATTTGAAAGGAGAGGCAGTTTCTCCCAGTGTCCTGGCCAACAATCCCCCCAAATAAAAGTGGTCGTCGGTTTCGTGGCTGTTTGTGAGTCGCTGCTGTGCGCAATTAGGCTGCCAGATTTGCCCATAAAGTACAGCCCCTGTGAAGCGCTTTGAGATGTCCTCCCGAAGTAGAAAAGTGCTGCGTCAAATGCAAGGATTTAAAAAAAAAAGTTTCGACTATTTGCCATTCGTTCAGACTGTTTTTTACCGCACGTTCCTGCTTTGCACATTTCAACATACAGAATATTGTTCACAATTGATTTTTTTTTTTTGCTGCTGTTTTCAGTCTTAATATTGTCAGTCTCTAAAACACGAAATGTCTCACGTTCAAAACGTACTCTGTGAATTGGTGTCTTCTAACAGGGCCAATGGGGTGGGGGAGCGAAGGCGGTGGGGGGTGTACATAGCATCTGTGCACCTTGTGATAACATTCCTTACGATTAAAGGTATTTGCACATTGTGCTGCAGGTATGAGCTTCTGATTGCAGCTTGCTTTTTGTCGGGAGGCTGGCAAAGTGGGGGGAATGGACCGAAACCAGGGTAGCGGATCAGCCTCAGCCTTTCCCCCGGGTAGACCAAGAAGGATTGGGAAGAGAGCCCGCTCTGCATACCCTCTTATGCTCTCCCAGAGCGCTACCCTGTGTCGCCACGAAAAAGAACGACAAATTTACTTGGGGGAGACTGTTGGCCAGGACACCGGGAGAAACTCCTTTCGCATGGTGCCATGGAATCTTGCATGTGAACGCAAGTCGTCGTTGTTGAAGCATCTGTAGAACATCTATTGTAAGAACTTGCCGTTTTTCTCAAATGGACGGAGGGAGGTAACAAGCTGATGCTTGGAAGCTTTCACGGTGGAGGAGGATGGTGCGCATTGCAAAGCACTCTCCCAATGTTCTCGCCCCTAAGCATGAGAAGCAGATCTAAGAGCTGCTGGCTGGCGCCAGGCAGATCCTAAATAAGGAGTGAAAGTGGGGAGAATGCAGGACCCACCTTATGGCTGGTACACAACCTTAATGTGGGAATAGACTGTTGCCTTGACCTCTCGGGCAGGATGTGACTTTTGGAATCCCAGAAGAGGGAGCAAGAAAATGTTTTCTCCTCATTTCCATCCCTCCCCAAGCGGGAGAAGGAGGAGATTACAACGTTTTGGTTTTTTTTTTTCCCTTTTTGGGAAGCGTTGTGATTTGGTCCACTTATTCTCCTGTGATTTTGGGATTTTAAATAACGTTTTTATGTCCTTGGCCAATTCGCTCCTCTTCCAACTCCTTTTTTTGTTTTTCATTTTATTTAAACTGGGCTGTGGTTCCTCTTCTGTGCCTCACCCAAGTGTGCAATTCTCCTGATTGAGTCGCGGAAAGCTATTAGACTGACTGTCCAGCTAACTTCATTCCCATCGTCACCTAATGACCACCTCTCAGCGATCAGGAACCTTGGCCGATTTTTCTTCTCCTCATCGCAGCCCGACCATAGCCATATGTAGTTGTGTCAGAAGCTATCACAGCAGAGAAGGATGGTGTGAGTTGGCAGCACCCTGAGTCAAAACGTAGTGGGTTCAAGCCCCTCTTCGGTTCTTGGAAGTCACGTTGTCAATGCTGATACTCCATTGCAGCGCTCGGATGTGCTGCATTGTCTTGAGCTGCGGTCCTTCACATGAGACGTTATACCAACGTCCCGTCTGCCTGTTAAAGGGTTTTCAAAAAGAGAAGGTTTTTTTTTCCAATGTCCTGGCCAACAGTCCCTCGAATAAAGAATTGGTCATTCAGTCCATGGCTATTTGTGGGACATTGCTATGCAGAAATTGGCTGCCGCGTTGATCCACAAAATACACACAGTATATCCTGTGAAGCTTTTTCAGATGTCTCAACAATGTGATCAGTTGCTATTATCAAATGCAAGGAATATTGTTTGTTACTAAATATTGTGCTGAGTGACATCCGCTAAACCGGCACGGACCAAGCATCAATCCTTCTCATTCTGTCTGGCTCAGGCCCTCATGTTTACCTTATTTAAAATTCCTTCTTATTTTCAAGCTCGTTGTTATTTGCCCTTTTAAGGATAGTTGTAGCCTTTTTTTTCCCCACCAGCATCAGATTTTTGTTCCTCTCTCCTAGGTTTCCCCCGACCACTTTGTTTTTTTTTGTTGTGTGTACCGTACATTGTGGGATATATTTTGTTTAAAAAAAATGGCAGAACACCATTCCACCAATGGGAGTAGAAATCCTCGCATTTGAAATAGCACCTTATGTCGTCAAGACATCTCGAAGAGGGAGTAAGGAATGAGTGGAGACTCTTGTGGAATATAAACACTGGCGAGGAGGACGAGTTGGGGCGAGTGGCCTGTTTCTGTGCTGTACATTCTTTGTAAATATGCTAATAGACTTTACAGCCATTTTTATTTCCCTTCCTTTCTATCGAGTCATGATGGGTACCAGATTACGATGACCAGAATTTTGTTTAAAAGGGATCGATGAAGAAACCTGTACCCGGCTCAGACCCGGCTGTTGAGTTTTCATGGGGCTACTTCATCCATCTATATACCTGCGTTCACCCTCCCCCCCCCCACCCCAAAAAAGTATATAGTTTTTCGAAAAGAATTCATGTTTTGATTAGAGAAAATGACTGGGTGTCAGCGGATAATGTAACCTCACCAGGAAGGCTTTATAGCTTTGGAAACTGAGCTTGTTCTGTGATGAAGGAGGGGAGATTAAATGCACGGTCGTGGCTTGTAATTGGATATAGATGTGACCTGCTGCTATCTTCCTGCTATGCAGGAGTTGATTGGACTTATTTTCTTCCTGTCTCGTCTACAGCATCTCTGTCTGTCTGTGTCTGTCTGTCTGTCTGTCTGTCTGCTCACTCTGATTTTTCTTTTATTCTTTTCCTTTTGCTCTTATTAGTGTCGCCTCCCTTCACTTTCCCCTACATTGATTTCAAATCTCTGCTTCAGCAAAACGCTCTTGAGGGTAAGTGCCCCACCCCACCCCCAAACCATTCTTTGAAACTCTGGGGAGAAAAGGAAGATCTTATCCCCACCCCCCCCCCCCCCCCACTTTTCGGCGGCAACGCCCCGCAGCATAAATAGTCACTTGATTTTTTTTTCACAAAAAAAAACGAAAGGAATTTTGGCTGTGGTTTGTGAGAGGTGACCGAAGGCGTTTAATGCTGACGAAAAGCGTCCGATCCCATTTCAGAACCTGTCCCGGCCTTTTCCTCGTGGCAGCGCCCGGAAGCCGAGTCCGAGGAAGCTCGGCTCTCGCCCCAAGCCGGCCGGCTGATCCGCCACCTGCTGGAGGAAGACACCCACCCCATGGTGTCCCCCCGCTTCTACGCCTACGGCCAGAGCCAGCAGTTCCAGAACGATACGGAGGTGCCTCCTTCCCCACCCAACTCGCATTCGTTCATGAGGTGAGTGGCCGGGAAACCGTCGCCTTTTAATTTGTTCTGAAGCCCCGGGGAGCTCTCAGTCCGAGGCGCTGTGAAATTCATATGTTTTTTTTTAAAGAAAATGTTTTTAAATGGGTTGCAGGAGACCAAGATTGTGTGTGTGTGTGTGTGTGTGAGAGTGTGAGAGAGAGAGAGAGAGAGAGAGATATCGAAGCCTGGCCCATAGTTGTGTCTCTGCTCGCTCGGAGAACCTCGGATGCGAGGTTGAACAGTAAAGCAATCACCGGGCCCCCAGGAATGACCGGGTGCAGTGGACCGTGTAACTGAACCTGCAACAACCCGGGCCCAATTCTTTGATGAATCTGTAAATCTGGCATTAGCAAACGAGGATTGGCTGTATTTCTTTGACTGTGTTCCTTTAGCTCCACATCGAACGGTTTCCAGCAGCGCAGCCTCAGACTTCAAACTGAACGTATCTGTATATATATATATATATATATATAGCTGGAGGCTGGTTCCTTCATTTCAGGCTGATGATAGTCTTTCGATCATTTTGTCCTTTTGACACGAGCCTCTTAATTTGGCTGCCTACAAGCATGTACGTGGTGACTGCAAATGGCAGCGATTCCCTCGGTCGTGATGAAGTGCTGTATCGAACGCGAGGATTGCTATCAGTTGTCGGGAACTATTTCATTTCACTCAGGACATCAGCCGAGCGGTGTATTGTTTCCTCCCATTTCTTGCCCTCCCCCGCCGCCCACCCCCAAACAAAGCAAAAGGCGTTCACGCTTGGTCACTTGGAGGGCATTGCGGAATGGAATGCTTTTTACTTGTTGCTCAGGCAGTCGTGTTACGCTCTGTTGCACAGAACTCCCGAAACAGGATCAGGTCTAAACATCAAAATCAGATTGCTAACGCGAACCATCAAAAGATATTTCGCAATCCATTACTGATTTAACATCGCTGTTGATTAGGGTAACTCAGAACTTTTCAATGCATACTTAGAGAGCGAGTGCACAAGATTCTGGAACGGTTGACATAATGCGATCTGTACTATGTTTGTGTCGGACACTTATTTTTTTTTTTGTTCTGAAACGCTTTGCTGCTGTTTTGCCTCTTGGTACGACTCTCTCCACTCAGGGTCAAAGATTCTGGGTTAATACCTATCCCCATTGGGACTTCAGCTCGTGATCCAGGCTAACGCAACAGTACGGTTACTGGTGGAGCACTGGGTCATCAGAGGTACCTCGCTTTGGTTTGAGATCTTAAGCCGTCTTCCCGTTCAGGGTGGATGTTAAAGATCCCTTCCGCCCACAAAATGCACCGTCAGTTCACTTTACAGTATATTCTGTGAAGCGCTCTGAGACGTCTCGAGGACGTGATATAAGGAGCTATATCCAATTGCAAGGATTATTCTTATTATTAACGCTATTCAAAACTCATATGTCCCAGCCACATGTCCCTCAAACTGGCCATTCACTTCATGGCTTTAGTGTCGAACTTGAGGGTCTATAAAACGGTTGCAGTCTCTGCCAACAAAGAAAAAAACTATTTGTTGTAAAAAAAGTACTTGGAGTTTGCGTAAGTGCAAGTTGTCGTTAGTGGAAAGAGACTGTTGCAGTTAACCTGATGCTTTTTTGTGTGCTGTCCCCAGGCGCCGGAGCTCATCCTTGGGCTCGTATGACGATGACAGGGAAGATTTGACCCCAGCGCAGATGAGCAAGAGAATCCAGAACTTGAAGAAGAAGATCAGGAAATTTGAGGAGAAATTTGAAGAGGAGCGGAGATACCGCGTGAGTCGCTTTCAGTGTCGGGGGGTAACTTGTTCACACGGGAGTTTGAGGATTCATTTACAGAACCAGACATTTGTAAACTGTTAGGATTGATAATAACAATAATAATAACAATAATCAACCTGGCATTTGATGCAGCGCCTTATCACGTCTTCGAGACGTCTCAAAGCGCTTCACGGAATATGCCGTAAAGTGAATTGACTGTGTATTTTGTGGGTGAAACGCGGCAGCCAATTGTGCACAGCAGCGTCCGCACACACAGCCGTGGATTGAGCGATTAAAAAAAAATTTATTTGGAAAAGTGATCCGCCAATCAATTAACAACCAGGTTCCTATTTAATCCTTGCATTTGATATAGCGCTTTTCACGTCGGGAGGACGTCCCAAAGCGCTTCACAGAATATACTGTAAAGTGAATTGACTGTATATTTGTGGGCGAACGCGGCAGCCAATTGCGCACAGCAATGTCCCACAAACAGTCGTAGATTGAAAATGACCAATTTATTATTGTTTTTGGTTTTGGAGGGATTATTATTAGGCTCTGTGTGGAGTAAGGAAACTTGCCCAAGGTTTCGCCCTCTGCCTGGAATTGAACTCAGGTCTCTCACTTGCAAAGCGAGTGCTCTAACCACTGAGCTACAGGACTCCAGGACTCTATTTACTGCTAGGGAAGCAGAGGCTTGGGGAGTAAGGAAACTTGTCCTGCTGGGAATTGAGCCCAGGTCCTCGCTCTCGTGAGGCGAGTGCTCTCACCACTGATGTACAGGACTCTGGGTGAGAGGAGAGGACTTCAACCCCAGTTTATAAATTATGGAGCTCAATTGTTTTTTGCTAGAATCTAAGTGAAGGGCCAACGTCTATAGTGTTTCTGCCCCCACCCTTTGAAAGTCCATCCCGCAGTCCCTTTGCCTCGTTCCATCCCTCACCTCCTTCGAGGCCCGCCTCGAGACCCTTCTCTTCGACCGCACCTTCGGTCAACCTCCTACTCTTGACCTCCAGCCCTCCTGATCCCAACCCGCAGCTCGGGTCCAAATCCCTGACTGTCTAGCGCCTCGGCACACGAGAGGCGCTGTAGATATTTTGATGTCGCTTGGATTGGAAAGGAGCGACGGGGGCACTTTAAATGGAAGTGCCAAGCTTGCTGTTTAACAAGCCCGTGATTTGGAGGTAGACAGAAGGTCATCTCCATAATTATGCGCTTATTCAATAGCCGAAAAGGAACAAGCTCCAGAATAGACCTGGAAAGCGGAGGCTGCTAATGTTATTGGAGACCCTTCAGCATCCGGGGTGCGAACAAGAACTTTGCCTTTTAATTGTCAAATTAATTACCCCAGACTTTTAATTGCCTGATCGCCGGGGAGAGTCTCTAGAAACCGTGGCAGGGCAAAGGCATCCACCAGTCCGACTTCCCACGTGATTGCACAACAGTACGATTTACGTGTGTACGGCCCCTTTCGTGCGGCGAGGACCTGTCGGAGCTCTCGTTCAGCGGCAAATCGTTTCAACCCGTCGCCCTGGCAGCCCGATTCCCGAGGCTGAAAACCTCCCACGTTGGCCCTGGTTGGGCGCAGCGGCCGAAGCCGTTTGAAACCCTTCCCCCTCGTCGCTAGAGTTCCCCTCGAGGCTTTCGCGTCGCGAACGCAAGACGAGAGCCGTGAATGAGGAGCGCCGACGGCATGATGCCCTCCACTCTTGGGCGCTGTTGGCTCTGTCCCGTCCGGCCCGTCGGTGCCGTCGGTTGTCCTGTTGCGTCGTGCTGTCGTTCGAGCAGTACGGTGCACGAGGTACGAGGCTTGCTGCGACGCGAGCTCCCCTTCCCCACGAGTCGGAGCCCTAGAGCGAGGGCAGCCACGCGGGAAAACTCTGGCCCGGGGGAGGAGCCAGCGGGGCCTGGGAACCATTTTTATATAAGAGTCCGTGTGGTGGTGGTGGGGGGGGGAAACCACACACACACACGCACACGCACCAGTGCAAACTGCTTGTGCCTGAATCCATCAAGGAAGCCTTTGTCCAATCTCTTACAATAGGCTTAAAGCAGTAGTGTAGTGGTCGGAAGTAGCTCATGGGGCTGCCAGGAGGCACCTGTGTTTCCCCCCCACTCCCTTCTCCTCCCCGAACGTTCGCGCGAGTCCAGGCAAGTCTGCATTTTGATGCAGTGACGAGGAAGTTACTGGTGTCGGACGTCGTTACGCTCCGCACGTCTGCAGCAGAAAATAAAAAAAATCAACGCGGAAGAAAAAGAAATGGGTTAACAGGACTTTGTGAACGCCCCGTCCCATAGCTGCTTTCAAAGCATACGACTCCTTTGCAAACCCAATTTTTGGGGTTGTTTGTTTTAAAAGGCATTACTCTTGCTTCGGCTATTATGCTCTCTGCTAACTGTCCAACTACTTCGCAAAAGTTTTCATTTTCACCATCTTGGTCGAGATTTGCTGACGGCCAGTTCATCCAACCCTTTGTTAGATTCCTTATCTGTCTCGTGCACAGCTTGGATCTCTTCTTCCTCCAAAATTTTCGGTTGACTGTACCCCTCCTCCCCATTTATTTAAGCTCGTTATGTTTCTTTTCCTCAGCCGTCCCACAGCGACAAAGCCACAAATCCTGAAGTGCTGAAATGGATGAATGAACTTGCTAAACTGCGTAAACAACTGAAAGGTAGCTACGATTCTGCTTACACACACACACACACACACATACACGCACACACATCCACGCCAGTCGGCTTGTTGAAGCCTGTGTATCGGATGTGTGTAAAAGAGCCTGTGCTCAATCTGATGTGAAGGATTCTACGTAGAGCACATTGAGCGAGTGTCGTGTCGTGTTTTTTTACCTTGATACTTCAGAAGCTTGAGTCATACGTCTGGCAATTTTTCTTGAGGTCTCTTCTGTGCCACGTTGTGTAAAATAAGCATTGCATGTTTTTCACAACAAAAAAAAAAGTTGCCAAAGGTGCTGCAAGCTCCTCGCTGCCAGGCGAGAGCGCATTTCACCGCCCGACTCTGTTTTTTAACGTGCCAGATGTGAAGTTGAACGTGTCGGAGGAGGACTTGGCTCCTCAGGTTCGGCAACGCAGCAACACTCTCCCGAAGAGCTTCGGGTCGCAGCTGGAAAAGGGGCCCGAGCAGGAGAAGAAGCCGGACGTTGCCGAGAGAGCGCAGAAACCCACTGTGGACACCACGCTGGAGAGTATCCTGAAGAAACTGCAGGAAAAGCGTGTCGAAATGCAGCGCTCCGAGGACATCAAGGTAACCTTGGCCCGTGGAGACGTAGTCCACCAGCGCACCTTACCAACCTTCCAACAGCTCAGTGAATCCGCCACTCCAGTTCTCGCTCTCGAGGGATTGGATGGATGGGGATGAGGCAAAGGGAAAGTGATGGAGATGGGAAAGAGGGGCTGGAAGTGAGGGGGGGGTGGGGGTGGGGGGGAAACAATGGCGTGCAGTTTCTAGAGAACAGCCATAATATTAATAGTAATAATCCTTGCATTTGATATAGCGCTTTTCACGTCTTTGAGACGTCTCAAAGCGCTTCACAGAATAGACTGTAAAGTGAATTGACCATATATCTGTGGTCATAGTGAGAAGTGGTGTATTTCACCGTCAACGAAAGCAGCTTCCGGGGGACCGGTCAGGGCTGTTTTGCCGGCTTTTGTGAACTTAACTTCGTTGAGGACGACCTCTGACCTTACGAGCGGTGCTTATTGCCCTGGAAATTGGCCATTTTGTACTGGCTTTGGTTTGTGGGGGGGGGGGGGGCGGACATCGGATCTGGACAGGCGTGTTAGCGCAGGCCTGCGCCGTAGTAATCTCCGAGGTATTTTTCTCACGCGCTCACTTTATCGAGGATCTAATAAAAGCTGCTCCTTGCGTGGACTGTCTCGCTGCCCTTCTGGCGGGGTGGGGTGGGGGGGGGGGCGTCTCCCAACTGCTTTCACTGTTGCTCTCAATTCATTGGTGCTTTTATCCTTTTTGTGTCCCCCTCTGAACAGGACATGACCCGAGACCAGATATCCGAGGAAAAAGTGGCTCTTCAGAAAGGTCTTCTATATTACGAAAGCATCCACGGGCGCCCGGTAAGTGTGGCCGTCGGTCTGCGAGCTGTGGGGTTCGAGCTGTGCCACCCTTCGGGACTCGTTTACGAATGATTGGTCTCGAGGCTTAAATTGCTTGCAAATTTATCTTTAGAACGTGCCCATTACATGGTGGGGGGGCGCTTAACGAAAATGGCTTGGCACCCGAGCTGGGGGTGGGTGGGAGCCGGTTGGAGGGGGTTAGTTGGGGGGAGGGTTAATGAGGAGACGGATGACCAAAAGCGCGATCGAAGAGGTAGGCCTTGAGGCGGACCTTGAACGAGGTGAGGGAGGTATATTAGCCGAGGTTCGAATGAACATGGAGCCTTATTCAAATGCCTGTCTGGTCCTGGTGGGGAAAATGGATCAATGCAAGGGGTGCAGGAAGCCTGGTGAGAAACCTCTCTGTGCGTCCACAGGTCACAAAGAGCGAGAGGTTGGTGATGAAGCCTCTCTACGACCGTTACCGACTGGTGAAGCAGATCCTGTCCAGGGCAACCACCATCCCCGTCATTGTAAGTACCCGTTGCTGTATGTAATGTAGCTCGTTACTGGTAGAGACGGCGTGAGAGATTGTGTTCAAAGCCAAGCTGGAAATGCCAAGACCACGAGCCCTGGAGGTTCTCCTGTGAAGTAACTAAGGTCCGCACACTGGTTAATGTTCAGAAAGCACGGTGACCGGGGAAATCTTGCCGGTTTGGGCATCTTAGTTTCTCAATTATTCTTTTTCGCGTCACTGTGCGTAACGAGGCTGTCCCGGAGCAGAAACGGGTGTGTGTCCCCTGAACGTCGAGTCCCAAAGTAGCGCGGGGCGTTTTATCGCATTTCCATTGCCGGCGTTTTCGTTTGCGATTGCTAGATTCCGAGCCCTGCCGCCCCTCTGTTCAATGTTAATCTACGCAAACGTAGCGCTCGCAAGATCACGCGAAGCTGCACAGGCTGCAAGTGTGACGTTTGCTCGTCCGGTCGTTCGTGTGTAACCGTGGTCGGTGGTGGGGGGGGGGAGTGGGGGGTGAAATGTGTGCGGCTCTCTGACAGGAGAACTGAGCGGCCTTTGCGATAGTCACTCCTTGAGAAATCGTTGCTCTGAGAGTTCCAGGAGACGAGGCGACATTCCACTTACTTCCGTTGGCTACAGATCTCTGTTCCAGACAATCGCATCCATTTCAATTTACCACGAAGAGACACGTGACTGTCTTTGCCGGCGTTCTGGGCAGAACCCCCCCCCCAAAAAAAAATTTCAGCTTGCACACGAGGTCCCTACCTGTTGGGCTGGTTTTCTATCCGATTAACTGCGATTGTCTAAACTTTAGTGGGTGAACGGTACACAAGCAGATCGCCGTTGACTGCTCGGGATGAGGTAGTAAAAGTGCCGTTGATTTGCCTCCAGGGTGAATTGCGGAGCTTTACCTTGCCTTCGCCAACAGGAACTTCTTTATTTTCGTTTCGATATTATCCGTGAATTGTTGTGCTCATCGAGATGGGATGAAACAGCAAAGTAAGGGCGGGGGGGGCGGGTGGGGGGGTGGGTTGGAAACGGAGCTCTTGTTCCCCAAGGTTATTTCTCATTCGAGGCATGCAATGTCAGCGTCAGCAAAAGCACATCAGGAATAGCAAAGGTTAAACCCAGAGGGTAACCACCGCACTCTGCTCTCCAAGCGGAAACTCTTGTTCTCCCGTTTCCCACATCAGACATCCAATATCTTCGCTGAATGAGCTCCTAAACATAGTGGCCGGTGAACCCCATGAGGGAGGGAGGGAGGGAGTTTTCAGCTCTTGCAATTTTAAACAAACAAAAAAAAGTAATGTAATATGGGGAGATCTTCGTTCTCCTGGTGTTAACTCTCAGACACTATTTCAAATGAGAACATTTAATCAAACGTTATGCCTATGTTTTCCCTTCGCTTTTTTTCTCTCCGTGTTCCTTTGTTTTAAACTCTTGTTTCTGTTAACACGCGGATTGGCTTATATTGAAGGTCCCCCTGCGGACCTGTAACCAGCTTCCCGCAAACTTTTCTATATAAATATATATTATATATAAAAAAGACTGACTTCAGGTTATCGGCTGACACCATTTCCTCCTCACTGCACATGTCAGAGAGACAAAATTTTGTCAGTGGTGACCTGATGACCCGGAAATCGGCCGTTTTTGTCTTCTTTTTTGCCCAGGAAAACAACTTTCTGCTTTCGTGCCCAGTGACCTCACCAGTCAGCACCTTAAAACACCGGTCACAATTTTATTGACCCCCCCCCACCCCCCCCACCACCCTCCTCCCGCTGCCACATTATATTTAAGGCTTCACTATATTTTCTAACTTTTAACATGGGCAGAGGGTAGCTTTCCCCCGGTCCCCTCCCTCGCTGCTACTGTCCATTTTGAAAACGTCCCAATTTAATTTTAACCCGAGTTGCTACGTTGGCTAGAAGCCAGTTTATGGCAAACGGCAAGTTGAAAGACTGGTGATCTGACAGGGGCCCATCATAGGGAATCCAGCATCTCGACGAGCACAATATTCGTTTGAAGCAACATTTCCGTCCACGTGAGCCATAGCACTGTTCAGCACAAGCCCCGATTTCATCAGGGCCTTCTGTCAAAAGCTCCCGAGGAGTAAATGTGAACAACGAGACTATCTCGGACTTAACCGAATTTTTCTTTTTCTTTTTCCTTTTAAAAACTGCACTGTTTGAGGTATTTGAATGTTGACTCGATTGCGTTCCGTTAGGCAGTACGATATTTGCAAGAATCCTCTACTGAACTCTGAAGGCTCTTGAAATGGTGTGTGTTTCTTTTTTTGTTTACCTGAGGTTGAACGAGTCCTCAGTGCTAACAGCGCTGTTTCCAGTCGTCGACAAGAGACGGGTTGGAGGACATGTGCCAAATTTAGGAGTTTTATCCAGGCTTTTTTTGGGTGGGGAGGGGGTGGGAGCGCGGAGGAGAGGGTTCTTGACCTGTTGCCTAACATGACTTACGTGAGAGAACATTTCAACTACTCTTTATTTAAGAGTTTGCTAAAGCTTCGGATTCTCTCGGGGGAGATCAAAAATAGAATTGAACATGGAAGCCTGTCAACACTGGGGGAGGGAGGGGAGGGATTGGGAGGCTGGGATTTGACTCTGATTTACAGTCCGGACGTACCACAAAGTAATGAAGTAACAGTGGCCTAACAGAATAATGCGGAGTAACAGAGAAGCAAGCGCTGGAGTGTCTGCTGGCCTCTCAAAGTCTGCCTTGGGCCACCCAGAAAAGCTCCACGCATTTTATCCTGGTGTTTCCTGCCTCCTTCCCCATTCTCCCCACATCCGCGCGCGCGCGCGCACGCACGCACGCACTGAGCAAAGTTGGGGGAATTGTGCTCTGATCAAGCCGACTGAGCTGTAGGAAATGAGTATTTGCTGCTGTTTTGGCCTTCGGGGTGCTGGGGCGAAGGAATGTAACATGCTTGTTAACACCATCACAGGGTTCCCCTTCCAACAAGCGAAGAAGCCCTTTGCTGCAGCCAATTATCGAGGGCGAAACTGCTTCATTCTTCGAGGATCCAAAGGTGAAAACCTCCCTCCCCCACCCCCCGCCCCCCGCCCCCCCCCCGGCGTTCACTAATTGCTGATCTTTCCAGACGTTCCAATCCTCTTGGTTTCCTTGATTGTTACCAGTTTGATGATTTTACCTGTAGTGCCTGTCCGTGACGCTGAGAATCATTAATGGCTACAAATGCAGGCTCTAACCTGATGTGATTTGCAACGGCTTCTTTAATGATCTGTTAATCAAAGCGAAGAAGTATTGTGTGCGTTTTAAGCAGCAAAAAAAAACGAGGGCGGGGACTCAAAGCGACAACATCCGTCGGGGGTTGAGGCTTCGGGTTGGTTTGGGGTTCGGGAGGATTGGGTGGAGGGTCCCAATGGCTTCAGCAGGGAGGGGAGTAAATGAACGGGGGTTAAATGGGAACAATCTAGTAACAATAATAATCCTTGCCTTTGAGATATCGCCTTATCACGTCCTCCAGGCGTCTCAAAGCGCTTCACAAGTGTATACTGTACAGTGAGTATCTCGGCGACGTGGCCACCAGTCCCTCAAATGAAATTTGTCATTTGTTTCGTGGCTGATTTTGGGACATTGCTGTGCGCAATCGGCTGCCGCATTTTGCCCACAAAATATAAAGTCAATTTACTTAACAGTATATCCTGTGAAGCGCTTTGAGACGTCTCAATGAGGTGATAAGGCGCTGTATTAAAAGCAAGAATTATTAATATTAGTATGATTATAGAGATCTAATTGTAAGGGGAACATCAGTTTTGACAAGTTATGTACAGTGAAATCCAACGTAGAATACTTTCCCTTCGTGAAAGCCTGGCCAAACTGTTGAGCGCATGATTGAGACTTGTGTTTTCACAGCAGATTGGGCCCCAATTTAAGACGTCTTAAATCGGGCTCCAGTCACGGATATTCAAAAGGGGACCAGTGTGCAGTGAGTCTGCAGTTAATTGTACATTTTACTCTCTGTCCATCTGTTCTGTGATTCATCGTGTTATGGATGTGATCTCTCTGGCAGCTGTTTAAGTTGTGCAATTCCAAGCTGGAAGTATCTGAAAGCATTTCTCCAGCCCCTCTTTCCCCTCCTCCTCCTCCCCCTTCTCCCCCCCCCGCCCCCCCTCGCCGCCCCCCGAAAGGATCTTTGGGGATAACATTTTGCTTGTGCCGGTCGGAGTGAATTTAACCGTTTCCCTTGAGGGAAAAGATCCATTCTATTCGCACGTCGACCAGAGTGGCAGGAGCGACGCTGCCCCACCCACTGGGCTGGCACCCACGTTCTCTGGCGTCGGGATCCGCAAGGCTGATTGGGCGCCGGTGCCCGTCGGGATTGGCAATGGAAACCGGGCCGTGGCTTTGCCGGGATAATTAGCCATTGGTGTCACGCTCTGCTTTGCTCTGCTGCACTGACCTCATTAAAAACGTGCACCGGTTGCCTGCACCGCACCGATCCACCTTGCGCCCGGAGCAAGATCAAAATCTGCCCGGGTCTCGACCTCTCTTCTCCAGGATTTCCTTCCACTCCCACCACCGCCGCCGCCACCACCACCACCACCCCCGCACTTTGATGCGCTTCACAGGGTAAAAGATTAAAGGGCCAGGCTGCCAGCAAACCAAACATTGCCTGTGGCGCCTGCAGTGAGCACGTCCCTGATTATTAATGAGAGGCTCTGAGATCAATGAGTTTCCGTTTCTAGCTCGCCGGATATTTTTTTCTCTCTCTCTCTCTCTGGAATCTGTAACCGTTTTCCCTTTCGCTCCGGTTATTAACTGACTTGCCCAGAATCAGACCCAGCCTATGTGCCCGGATGGTTGTCTACACGGACCAGATTAAGACTTGAGGGGAGCGATGCTTTGAAAGAGAATCGGTGCATTTTTTTTTAAAGTCTGCCAGTACATCTCTCTCCCTGAAGCCTGAAAGGATTACTGTATCCATCCATCGTGTTGCTCTGCTGAGAGGAAGTTATTGATTTTTTTTTTTGCTGTAGGTCACTGAGTAGCTCCTGAGGCTTTTTTTGTTTTTTGGCCTGGATTAACGAATTGTCTGCTCCCCGCCCCCTTCTGCTATTGAGCCAGAGTTGACTGCTCCTGGTTGCGAAACATGATGCCAAACACACGTGTCCCGCTCCTCCAAACGCACGCACGCACACGCGCGCGCGCACACACACAAACTCTCTCTCGCAATGTTTCTGGCTGCTCTTTACGCAGGTTCTATTCATCGCGCTGAGAGCACTGATGAGTGTCTCTGTCCTTTAAACGCTTGCACCTTCCCTGTGAGAATGCAGTGGTAAAATGCCAGAGCTTCTTTTGCATGCGCGCGAGTGCATGTGCGTGTGCGTGTGTGTGCGTGCGCAACTGTAAAACATTTTGACGTGACGGGAGCTAATACCTTCACAGCAGCGACGCGGTTTTGTTCAGGCTTGTTATCAGACTTCAGGAACGTTTGCTTTTAGTGCCGAGCCTTTACTGGGCATCTCCGAGCAGCATGGGTCGTAAGTATCTGTTGTCCTGCGTTCAAAGAGTCCAGCACCTTGGGCGCTGGTTGACGGCAGACCCGGGAAGCTGCGGTGACTTTTGTGCTCCAGGGTTTGCCCTCTTGCGAGAGATTGGCACTAGCGTTTTGTGTCAGACTCGTGGAGGCATGTTCTGTGGCGTGTGCTTAACGTGTTCAGTGTGCGGAATAAGACCCAGTTACTTTGCTGTGCAGTACACATGTAACCGTTGGTATTTTCAGAGTGTACCATCTTCCCCTTTGAAAGAGTTTAAAACACCCCTTTCTTTATATATATATATATATATAAAAAGTTCTGTTTTCTGGTGAATTTATGAACCCTTTATATCCTTTATTTTTTAAAAAAACAATCCAAATGAGAGACCTAATTGGCATCAACCAAACCGGGTTCAGAGGTTAGAATAACGGCTGCTGGATTGATACCCAACTCGCTTGACTCAGATTGGAATAAATAAACAAGAATAGCAATGGGAATCGCTTTCCATTGCGGTGGAGCAGTTACTCGATGGGATTTTTGTGGGGTGGTGGGGGGTGTTTGTGGGGGAAGGAAATGCTTGAGAGAGAGAGAGAGAGAGAGAGCGCGAGTATCATTGCAGAGGGTAAATGAGAGCGGGGTGGCTTGGTTTGCAGGACACACTGCAGGAAAGCAGCTGCCAGCATATGAGTCGGTGTTGAATTGGGATCGGTTCCGGTCCTGCTACCTTTCGAGGCTGCGAGGAATTTTTCGGGTGCGGCTGGTTCAAGAGCGTGTTGTCTGGTTAGGTTATGCCACGGCTGCTTCTGAGCTTCAACTGGACAGGAGTGTTGGCCCAGCTGCTCATCACTGGCTTCTACCTTTAGGGAGTGCGGTGTACTGGCTGCGCACACTTCAGGTGTAGTCCATCTGCCCCGTTAGTTACCATAGTGCTGACTGTTTCACCGGAGCACAGACTGTCGAGAGCTGTCTGCACGGGATCGCAGGTGTCCGGCTGGATTTCACCACGCTGACTGTGAGCCCCGAGCTACGGTGGGCAGGGTGGGGGAGCAGGGGGGAAGCTGAGGAGGGCGGGGGAAGGTGGCCAAAAGCATGGTCAAAGGTAGCTAAACGCCTGGTCAAGGGTAGGTCACAAGGCGGGTTTTCAAGGCTAAAAGCAGCAGGGTGAGGAAGAGAACACGGGGATGGAGTTCCAGAGAGCGGAGGGAGCTAAACGGCTGAAAGCTCGGCCACCGCTGATGGTGAGAGGGCAGGTCGGGCGGGGGCAGGTTTGCTGAGCTGAGAGAGCTGCGTAGCTTGTAGCAAGTATACAGGGGGACAGTGCCCGTTTTTAAAAAAAAAACAATCGCAGCGATCGGCTCTGGACCGGCGGGTTGCATCCGGTGCCGGGGCGCAAGTTCACTCTCGCTTTTGGCAATGTTTTGGTGATGTGACTTGCCGCCAAAAAAACAATCCATCGCGTAGCAGAGTTCCTGCAGGCGGAGAGTTCCGACAGGATTGCTTGTTACGGATCCACGTTAACTGTTGGAAGTTGGACACCACCTTCCCTTCTCCGCCCCCCCCCCCCCACCACCCCACCCTCCAGTAGGTTAATAGTTGCGTTGTGTGACCAATAGAAGATGGTATACCTGATGGAAAGTACCAGGTTGGCCCTCCACTTTGTCCTGCTGTTCCACGACGGGTGCTTTGTGTCGTTTCGCCGAATACCTACCCGCCAATGGTATGTTTGTTTGTTTGTTGACAACGTCCTCCCGTTGCCTGGCTTTAATCTCCCTCCTCGGACTATTGGACGTTCAATTGGGTTTTTCTTTTATTAATGACCGAGCCCCGGCGTGGCTTTTGTTCTTCAGGAGGAGGAGGACGGCTCGGAGGAGGACTGCAACGCCAAGCCCGACTTCACGGTCCCGGTGAAGCCAGTCCTGACCATTCGCAGCTTCCTGGACCAGCTGGACGATGAGGCAGAGGGCTTCGTGTCACCCGTGGACGAGAAGGCGGCTGGCAAATGCACCCTTGATTTGAGGCTTTCTAACCTGCACTCAGCATCCATGTGAGTCAAAAATACAACTGCGTTCCCCCCACCCCACCCCTGTTCTTATCTCAGTCCTAGTCACATCTCCTCTCCTCCTGACTTGCAGGCATTGCCTTAGCCTCCCTCTGTCCTCACACTGTTATTCTTCCTTGAGTTCAACCTCAGCCTTCGTGCATCTCTGCTCTTGTCCTGTTTACCCCTCGCGCGCTCTCTCTCTCTCTCTCTCTCTCTTTCTCCCTCTCGCTCTCTCCTAGCAAGTGGAAATGGACGTGGCTTTGGATGCTCAGCTTCCAATTGGCTGGTGCTAATCACGTTGGGATCAGTCTCCTCTTTCTTTCTTCAGCTACACTATAAAAGTAAATTTTTGAAAGATTATTTTTGGGATCATTGAAACTCCTTTTCCCCCAAACCCAGCTCATTCTGTGTGTCTGATCCTTGTGAGTACTTAGTACTGATTGTACAGTCAGTTTTAGTGGCTCAGAGAATTTTGCCTTGTCACTCAGCTGCATAAAAAGGTCGGTTGGGTGTTGCGGAGGGATATTAATAATAATCCTTGCATTTGATATAGCGCTTTTCACGTCGGGAGGACATCCCAAAGCGCTTCACAGAACACACTGTAAAGTGAATTGACTGTATATTTGTGGGCGAACGCGGCAGCCAATTGCGCACAGCAATGTCCCACAAACAGTCGTAGATTGAAAATGACCAATTTATTATTGTTTTTGGTTTTGGAGGGATTATTATTAGGCTCTGTGTGGAGTAAGGAAACTTGCCCGAGGTTTCGCCCTCTGCCTGGAATTGAACTCAGGTCTCTCACTTGCAAAGCGAGTGCTCTAACCACTGAGCTACAGGACTCCACAAAGAGATTGCATGGCCGAAAGGGCCTTCTTCATCCAGACCGTTCTCATGACGTGCATCTCAATCTCTATAAGAGGAGAAAACTAGTCATTTCTACCTTCTCGTCGGTCTGCAGTAACGTAACGCACTGACTAACATTTTCCTCTTGATGTCGTTAGGCCCGAACTGCTGGAGCAGCTACAGGAAGCCAGAACAGACAAGAAAAGGCTCCGCAAGACTCTGCGGGACTTTGAAGACACGTTTTTTCAGGAAAACGGAAGGTAGATTTTCACGAGGCATCAGTCGACAGTTTGGGGATGATGGGGGGTGGGGGGGGGGGGCGGAGAGGGGAAATGGATGATTCATAAACCATTTTTTTCTATAATTCCAATAACTTTGAGGAACATGGCTGTGAGAGAGATACAGCATTGCATTGCTCGCTGTGCAGAAACCGTGCTGGTTCTTCTAATTAAACCGAGGAGTACCTTAACCATCTGAGGACCCAAAGCCCCGTCTCGCACTGGCTTAGGTTCTATATCTGGTTCCGCTCTTGCAGTAAGAGCTGTGATGACGTTGAGTGACCGGAGACTCGATGCTCTGTTCAGTTACACATTGGCTGCCCTTTACGTGGCCCTCAAGTGAAACCTGATCATGTACAGTAAGCGGGCACTTGCGTAGGGGATGGATAGTTTCCTGCTGCTCTGGCAGAGCGACTCGAGGAGGAGGAGCCCAGCAGGTTAACTGACCAGGGAAGCTCCCAGCTTCGAGCAGCTTTCGTTTCAAACCTATTCCTCCCGTGTCTACCGAGAAATGCTCGAATGGAACGGCGTATTAGTGGCGTGGAGAGTATGCTAAGTGTGCCAGTGTCAGATGCTTTGCACAGATCAGCCCCTGACAGAGAAACGATTGAGTACTCGGAAGTCTCGATGCTCTGTACGGGTACCAGTAAATGCCTTCACCTTTAATACTCGGTTGGTGATTGTTTACACCAATAATTAATCACTAGGGAGACCAACAATGATGTCTAGTCCTCACATCGTTCCTGGTCTTATTGGGGGGAGGGGAGAGTGACCTCACGGCTGTGATTTCACGCTCGGGTGTAGTCGCGAGCTCCAGATATCTGAATCCCCTAATTAAATGAAATCCTTCCGTCTTCTGTTCTGTCACGTCGGGTGCCTTGACACAAGCAGAAACCCACCGCCGCATCTGTAGAAATTTATAGCGCAGATGAAGGCCAGTCAGCACCTTCCGTCTGCACCGGCTCCTTCAAGAGCAATCATTCCTTTCCCATTTACCTGCATTCGCATGTTCCTGCCTTTATAGTCGGTTTAGCCAGTTGTCCAATGTTCAATATATAAACAGCATCAGCTGCACCAATGTGGAGTCATTGCTTTTCAGTGGGAGCGGAAGAAACAACCCAAAGGGATTGTATCAAGTACAAAGATTATTATTATTATGAACAAAAAACACACACACACTCTTGCTCGCTCTAGCCGTGTATTCAAGTCGCTCTCGTTTTGCTTTTCTTTTCCATAGAAACGTGCAGAAAGAAGATCGTGCGCCTATGACCGAGGAGTACAACGAGTACAAGCACGTCAAGGCAAAGCTGAGGCTCCTGGAGGTGCTCATAAGCAAGCAGGATTCTTCAAAGGTCGTATGAATCCTGAACTGGTCAGGGCATTTCCAGATTTCGTTGCCACTTGTACTTGGCAAGGTGGTCGGTCCCGCAGAGAAACACTGGCTGGAGGGGCCATTGTGGGTTCTTGCTGTGCAGTGCACCGTAGCGAAGGCTGATGACAGTGTATTTACTGCCCCCCTGCCGGCCTTGCCTGCCTGCTTGCCCGCCTACACACCCACGCACCATCCTTTGGAGAAAGATGACCCGACAGCAAGCGATGGACCACAATTGCAGACGCCTCTAATCTGAGAAGGGTTTGCTATCCACCCAGTGATTACTGCTGCCAAACCTCTCAGCTTTTCTGAGAATCAAAATGTCCAGATGAGGGCGGGCGGTGGGGTTGGGGTGGGGGGGGGGGGGGGGGGAGGGCGCGGGGATGAAGAAATGCGTTGATTTTTTTTGGGCTGGTGGACAAAACGGTTTGAGAAGCTGCGGTGGATGGTTCCCAAACCGAATAGTTGCATGAACGTCATCTGGTCCCCCTAACCACTGCGCGGCCCTTCAGTGACTGCCCTGAACCACGCAATCACCGTGGGCTGATCCGCCCGAGTAAACAGTCGTTTGGGCGCCGAAGCCTGGCTCCTGCGAGGCGCGGCGATTTAAAGACTAAAGCCACGACGTCTCTTTTTCTCACGGGTACGAGTTCAAAGCTCCCCCGGGGAAAGCTCTTCACAAAATAAAATTATTGGCAGCCCTTTTTTGGGGAGGGGGTGAAAAAAAAAACACGTGCGAAAGGCGAAACCGAGAGATTCTCTTCCTCCGAAAGTCGCCCTAGTAAAGGTAGTTACCAAAGAAGGATCCGTTTTTGACGACCTAAGATGTGCGCCGACTTACGAGGACAGGAATTTAGAACACGTGAAGATCTCTACTCTCGATACCGACTGATGTTATACATGATGTTATATTTGATTGATTGATTGATTGATTGATTGATTGATTGATTGATTGATTGATTGATTGAAACAATACTGGAGGCCGCCGTGCGCAATTGGCTGCCCACGTTTCGGCCGCAAAAATACAGAGTCAATCCACTTCACAGCGTTTTATTCCGTGAAGCACTTTGAGGCGTCTTGAACGACGTGGACACTGTTATCAAATGCAAGGATAACCGTCGTTATATTTAGTGGTTTCACTGAGGTGGGTAATCAGGAGGTGCCATGATGACAAAACTTTATATATATATATATATATATATATATATGTGTGTGTGTATATATATATAAAAAAAGAAATGCAGCTCTTTGTAACAGAAAGTTGCGGTGACTGACTTTCGGGGGGCGATTGTTGATGGTGTGGGGTCAGACTCTGAAACCGATTGCACACACGCTGTGTGTGATTGCCTTCGATCATTCGCAGCCGAGGCAAGCGTTTAGATACAGGAAAAACATCCCACATTAAGATTTCACCTGCAGGTTAATGTCAAAAGCTTTCTCCCTGATGCCAACCGCCCCAGCCCCCACCCCCACCGTATAAAAAAAAATGTTTCGCCGTATTGCCCGACAGACACGGTTGAGGCGTGTGTTGCGCACACCCTTAAAAGGACGAGGACCTGACTTGGACCTTCTTCCCATTTGTCGTAACTGTTTCTTCTTGTCCGTGTACGACTGCCTCGCATGATGTTGGTAACGCGGGCTCTCTCAAAGCGATGGCCAGACTCTGTCTGCCTTTGGTAAACTATTCAGTGTGAAGAGTGGGTGGGTGGGTGGGTGAGCGGGGGGGGGGGGGGCGTTTAAGTTCACGAGTTGAGTAAAGAATCGCACATTGTCTTCGATCTCAGTAAGAGTAAGCCACAGGCAAATCAAACTCTTACGATTTAAATGTGGACCATATTGAAATACTTGTACCTTTTCTTGGGGGTGGGGGGGGTGGGGGAGACCATTTTTTGAGCTACCTGTAGAATTTATATCGGGGCAAAATAGGAACGTAGGAACAGGAGGGGGCCACTCAACCCCTTGAGCCCATGTGAGGACCGAATTGCAGCACCGCAGTGGTTTGAAGACGTTCTTTTTGTGACGGACACCAGAGTCTTTCAGACAGCGGGAGTGGGACGTTTCACTTCGAAGCTCTCCTCGCATTATCTCCCCCACCCCAGTTTTAAGAACTGCGGAAAACCTACTCTCCCAATGAGACTGAATCTAATAATAACGCAATCCCAATTTTGATGGTGAAATATTCTTGCAGACTTGGGCTACAGGGAATTTCAGGCCACGTGTGGTGATGCCGACACTTGGCTCCCACAACTACACCCGTTTTCTTGTCGGGGCTGACATTGTTTTTTTTTGGGGGGAGAGATGATGATGATGCCACACGCTCAGGATATGTGAATTTTTGCAGCCTTTGGTGGGACTGTGAGTGCCACAGAAGGCGCTAACGTGGGGCTGGGAGCGTTGGGAGTCAGACCGCCAAAGCCATAGAAACAGTTCTGATGTCGGTGGATGTAATGTGCATAAAGTCAAAGCTTTTACAGGCTTCGTATCTCCTATCTGTCCCCCGCAGGCCTGTCTCAGGAAATCTACTTTTTTTGCTCATTTCTTTCAAAATGACCCTCGCGGACACTCGTCGTGTCGGTGATGTGGATGACCAGTGTAATAGGCAACCTGTTGCACTCTTATGTGCAAGAAGGAATCCTGGATATCCGCCAGCAGTTGTCTGGTGGTACCAATACCAATGGGAGAGAGCACTGCACCAAGTATTGTGTTTACTAGATATGTGTGACATTGCACGAACCTTTACAGGTTTACAGTGATATTTGGGCATTCAGTGATCCTTTTGTGCCGGGCAGCTGTCAAAATGACTTAAAATTACAAGAAAGTAACATCGTCTACGTAGCATGTTGGATTAAAAGTTGTGTAAATGCTAGCTCGCTGCAATCATTATCTCACTCTCTTTTGCTTCCACGGGATTAGGTGCGCCAAGCTTATTTTTTTTTCGTTGCACGCTTTCGTACACCAGTTCTCGCTGCTCTTCCTCCGATTCCACTGAAATGGTCGGAAACCCAAGGCCCATTCTTCACGTTGTTGGTGTGTCTGTGATCGTGTGTTAAAACGAATTGTGGCACGGCAGGAGCCCTAACACTACTTACTGCACATTGTGTAAAAATCAGGGCCAAGTTGCGCTCTTGGCCTTGGATCAATGTTTACAGGTGGGGAGAAAATGTCCAGAAAATGCAGACTGTACCGACCGGTGTTGCATTTTTCTTTGAATGTAAACACGAAGAATGGAAACTATATATAGATGTGTACATTTTAGTACATGATTGTAATTGTATTTTGTACAACACAAAAAATATATTTTTGCTGTACGTGCTAGCATCATTGTATTTGTCTGATTTAACAAACACTTTATTAAATAAACTGTGTACACAGACCTACCTATATTTGAAAATGTTATATGTCCCCAACCCAGTTTAAAAAAAATGTTGCTTATTAAATATTTCTAGTCTGGTGTAGACCGCTACTTTTCTCCTTGAACTTTTTTTCTGTTGGGTTTGTTGCATTGTTGTAGAACCACAGAGTCGAAGCATCCCTTAAAAAAAANGTGCTTCACGGTAACATGTAGGACCTATGTTTTGGATGCTGTGGATTTATAATGACCCTCATATTTGGCATAGTGCCTTTAATGTCAAGTGGATGCCCTAAAGTGCTTCACCCAGCGTGCTGTAAAGTGGAGTGCCTTTTTTCTGGGTGAACATGGAAGCCAATTTGCGCACAGCAATGTCCGACAACCAGCTATGAAGGGAAATATTGGCCAGGACACAGAGCAAAACTCCTTTTTTCTTTTCAAGCTGTTCCGCAGCTGCTTAATGGCCACCTGGATATACAGGCAGGAGCTCGGTTTAATGTCTTATTTGAACAACGGCACCTCCACCATTGCAACCCCCAGCGCTGCAGTGGAGTGTCAGCTTACACTATATGAGTGGAAGGTCCGTACGAGTCCCAGTCAGCAAGACGAACAGCATGCATTTACATGGCGCCCTTCACACGGGATAACATCTCGTGGCGCTGGACAGTGGTAGAGTCCGACAATGAGCCAGTGGGAGGATGGAAGGTGACCGTAAGCACGATCAAAAAGGAGGGTCTTCAGGCGGGATTTGAAGGTGGGGAGGGAGGGGGCAAGATGGAAGGATTGAGAGAGTTTCGGGTTGTTGTAGGCTGAAGGCACGGCAGCCAATGGTGGAGTGGAGGGGACGAGTCCAGAAGCAGCAGGTGGTGGAATGAGGGGTAAGCAGGTCAGATAGGTCGGGAGGTGCGAGGGCATGAAGGGATTTGAAAACGAGTGAGAGGGTCTTGAAATCGGTCAGTCCGGTGATTGGGAGCCAGTGGAGTCTGTACGGGTGAGTATTCAGGCGACGCCAGTTTTGAATTAATAGGATTTCATGTGGGTTGGAACTGGGGAGACCAGCGAAGAAGGCATTGGAATGGTCCAGCCGGGAAGTGACGCAAGTGCGGACGGGGGTTTCGACCGCGTCGGTCGTGAGGTACGGACGGAGATGTGGCGAAGATGGAAAAAAGCGGTTCCAGGTTCAGGGAACAGTACAATACAAAATTCTATGTGTATAGCACCTTTTACTTTGGGAGGCGCTGGACAGTCAGGGATTTGGACCCGAGCTGGGGTTTGGGATCAGGTTGGTAGGAGGACGGCTGATGGTTTCGGTTTGAGAGGGAGCGAGGGTAGGCATGAAGAGGCTCGAGCCACAGTTAGCCGTGAACCGTGAGGGCTGATTTTGTGCCATCTGCACTCGAGCAACCGGGTTTGGGATTTGAGGGATCGGAGGTGACTTGTACCAGGGGGAGCGGGTAGGTTTTCAGCGGGAACGAAGGAATTGAAAGTTGAGGAGAGGTGATCATTCAGCAGCTTGGCAGCTGCGCTTGGATCACTGCGGGTGGAAGGCTAGAGGGAGAGAAGGTCAGAGGATGAGAGGGCATTTGTGAGGGACTTTGGGGGAAGCTTTTTCCATTGGTGGAAAAAGATGTTGAAGGGCTTGAAGGAGGGGAGGGTGATATGAGAGGAGAGACAGATGAGGAAGTGGTATGTGATGGCCTTGCTGTGATGGACAGATCAGAGAGATGTCAAGGCCATGGGTGATGACGAGATCAAGGAGGGGGTGGCCACGGTTGTGGGTCGGGGAGTTTATGTGGAGGGTGAGGTTTAGTGTGGAGAGGAGGGAAGTGAAGTCAGAGGAGATGGAGCAGGGGGTGGAATTTAGACGAAGATTGAACAGGCACTTTTTGCAGCGGGACAGGGACAAGAGGAGCCAGAAGGTTTGGGGGTGAGCAAACATTTATGTTCGAACCCTTCAGACAACGTAGCAGCAAATTTGCGGTGTTCCAGCCTCAGACATGAAGTGAATGAACAATTGGGGGGAATTGATGACTCAGACACTGGGTGAAAGAAATTGCATTGGTATTTTTAACGTTATCCTGAATAGGCAGACAGACGGAACACCAGTTTTAACATCTTATCCATTGAACGATGCGTCCAGAATGTCAGCCCAGATTATGATCTCGAGTCCCAAATTGGTCGCTTCAACCTTCAACCTTCTGACTCAACCGCAAGAGCGCTACCAATTGAGTCAGCGTGACACGTGACAGATTATCGACAGCGGACGCCTGCTTTGCTGGTATCAACTGAAACCCCACATGCCCTAAATTAGGATTGCCAGGCCAATCGCAGCCAAAAATATAATGTTTTCTTGCAGTTGATTTCAATTAAAAGCCACATAGTCACTTCATTATACTGTGCAGGAAAGGATGTTTTGTTCAGGGAATGAATGATAATTGTATTAAATGCCATCGGATTTGGGAATCCATCTTAAAGCACGTCTGATTTAACCCACTTATCCAGTGAACAAATGATATGTGAAAATTGTAAAGGTCTGTGCGGAGTGAGCTCATCTCAGAAAATCACAGGCGCTGTCATTATACTAATATAATAATAATCCTTGCATTTGGTATAGCGCCTCATCGCGTTGTCGAGACGTCTCAAAGCGCTTTGCAGGATATGCTGTAAAGTGTAGTGACTGTGTATTTTGTGGGCGAAACGCGGCAGCCAATTACGCACAGCAGCGTCCGACAAACAGTCGTGGATTGAGTGACCAAATTCTTACTTATTTTGAAGGGATTATTACCCCCGGAAAGCGAGCCGCCAATCGACTTAACAAGCGGGTTCCTACTTACTGCTGGGTAAGCAGAGGCGTGTGGCATTAGGAAACTTGTCTAAGGTTTCACATCGATCTGCACTGGGAGACAAATCAGCCAGAGTTCCTGCTCCTGATCTCTGTTCATCAATTACTCCTGAAACTTTGTCGACAGGGTCAATGCAATCAAATAGCCTGGTGAGCCACGCGAACAGCGGTCACGTCAACAGTGTGTAACGGGGACCAGTGCCCTTGTAAGTGAAGAAAGGAGGGAGAGAGTCTGATCTCCTGAAGGAGGGACATTGGCGGGGAACAAAATAAAACGATATTTAAGAAAACTGGAGGGACAGAGCAGTAAACAATATGCATTGCCCCGGACAAGGTGACCTTTGTTTTCACATCTGATTCAGGGGGAGTGAGAGAGAATCGGGCGAGGGTGAAGGGCGGATGAAGGGGAATAGTATTCGTGCTGAGAATAACTAAGAATTATGACTCTCATGTGTCACTCTATCCAGCTCCGGCTGCTGAACTCAAAAAAGGATGTGAAACATGAACGTCAGACTTCAATGTGTTTGTTTTTAACAATGTACCAAAGATTATTCTCCTGAACAAAAGTACAGATTCAAACCGAGTGTGATTCACGATTTTATCCCCGGGGGCAAATAAGATGATAATAATACTAATAATAATGATAATAAGACTCGCATTTGATATTGCGCCTTTTTCGCATTGTTGAGACGTCTCAAGGTGCTTTCAAAGGATTTTGCTGTGAAGTGTAGTGACTGTGTATTTGCCGAATCCAATAAACTCTCTTGCAACTGAAGTTGTGAGACGTGTCATCTTTTCGAAATTTAGAATTTCCGAGATAATAATAATAATAATCCTTGCATTTGATATAGCGCTCTTCACGTCGGGAGGACGTCCCAAAGCGCTTCACAGAACACACTGTAAAGTGAATTGACTGTATATTTGTGGGCGAACGCGGCAGCCAATTGCGCACAGCAATGTCCCACAAACAGTCGTAGATTGAAAATGACCAATTTATTATTGTTTGGTTTTGGAGGGATTATTATTAGGCTCTGTGTGGAGTAAGGAAACTTGCCCAAGGTTTCGCCCTCTGCCTGGAATTGAACTCAGGTCTCTCACTTGCAAAGCGAGTGCTCTAACCACTGAGCTACAGGACTCCACGATCATACAGGTATGGAACCAGGAAAGGTCACTTGGCCCCAAATGGATAGACAGTCTGTTCCTAGATTCCCCCACAACTGTCTCTGTAACAGTGACGGCCAACGCAAACTGATAATGGCTCACAACACAATTTAAAAATAACTCCACGAACAACAACAATTATTGCCACCTTCCCCCACCCCCATCCCTCACCCCAACAAGGTCAAGGCCAGTCTGTGAGCTGCGGCCTTTGAGTCGAACGTATTGAAGTTTAATTGTTGGATCTGGCAGGTCTGTGATTTTTGCCACAAACATTCGCTTAGTAATACGCTCCGTACGTCAAAAAGAAAATATGAAGAGGGCATCAGGTTGAGAGAGTTTCTGAATTTACCCCCCACCTTCAATCGCAGGCCTTGTCTTCTGGTTCCACTGTTCAGTACAAAACCCAACAGCTCAACATGGTCTACGTTGTCTATGCCCTTCAGAATCTTAAAGACCGTAATCATACCGCCCCTCAACCTTCTCTTCCCCCGGGTGAACACGCCCAGTTTACCTAATCGCTCCTCCTAGTCCAGTCCCTCCCATCCCCTCAATCACGTTGGTTGTCCTCCTCTGTATCCTCTGAATCCCTGCAATATCCTTTTTGTATTGCGGTGAGCAGACGGTTCATCAAGCGATCAAGCGATCATCAAGCGATAGCCTATCAAGATCGCCAGGTCCTTTTCATTTTTTTGTACAGATTATTTTCTTTCCATTTAAATAATACTCCCTTCCTGGATATTTTGGGCCCATGTGCAGCACTCTGCATTTCTCTACAATAAATTTCGAAAGTGGAGTCCTGTAGGTCAGCGGTTAGAGCACTCGCCTCGCAGGCGAGAGGACCTGGGTTCGATTCCCGGTAGGGAGAAACGTTGGGCAGGTTTCCTTGCTCTACCTAACAGCAAGTAGGAACCCGGTTGTTAGACAATTGACGGATCGCTTTTCCAGGGAGTAACTATTCATTAAAAAAAATAATAAATTGGTCACTCAATACACAATTGCTGTGCGCAATCGACTGCTATGTTTTGCCCACAAGAAAAAATATACAGTCAATTCACTTTACAGTATATTCTGTGAAGCGCTTTGAGACGTCTCAAAGACGTGATAAGGCGCTACATCAAATGCAAGGATTATTATTATTATTCAGGCCTACATAGCAAATTCGAAGAACTGTGCGCTTCTCCAGTAATACAGGACTTGAAGTCGTTTTGGAAATTCGTCTCTAAGAGTGATTTTCCACTCTACGATATTTGTGCAGAATCAGATTCAACCCACACCTGTGAGCAGTCCTTATCCACCATGAACTTCAGAAAAAAATAAATACCGTTCCAAACTAACAGATGATCACCATATGGCGTGCTCAAAACTGCATCCAAACATTGAAGATATCATGAACAAAAAACAAACTCAAAAGCCTCATTAATACAAATAATAATACGGTAACTTTTTTGGTAATTTATTGTGAATTTCTTAATAAATGCATCTTTCTTTTCCAGTAATATGGTCTTTTCTTTTTAATTGCATGACTTTTTTTTGTTAGTGTCACAGCGATATAAAATATATCGCCTTAACACGTCTTCGAGACGTCTCAAAGCGCTTCACAGAATATACTGTATTTTGTGGACGACATGTCTTGGTCTCACACTGTGTACTTGAGAGGAGATCAACACGGATATTAAAATAAACCATTGGATGCCTTTTTAAACCCCATCGCGCTGCGCTCTCACCCCCACGAGCACAGAAACCATTGGGCTCCATACGTTATCTCTTTTTATCCACTGGGTCCAAGGAGATTCTGACCAGCTTGACCTTCTTGAACGGAGTTAATCAACGCACCATCTGTTCTTTCACGTTTGGTCCTTAAATGCCAGTCTGTGCCTGTGTGTTCGTGTCAATTGTCTAAATCCTATTCTTGCTTGAAGCTCATTAATATTAAATCTTTACCTTCTCTTTCTGGGCTCACAGCCTCGTGTCAAATAGCTGCATTATGTCTCACGTCAGCCTTTCTTTCTAATGATTTGCACTTTGCCACTTGAAGCCTGAGATCTTCTAAAGGGCTTAGCGTGGAGGAACGTGCCACCAAGAAAGATTGCCAAGTGCCCTTTGACACAAGAGTTGCTTTATTGCAATCCAGTCTTTGTGAGAACCGAGCAACGCGAGAGGGGAAGGGCTGGCGTACATGCTGCGGAGCGGCAGAAAGTAGCAACAACTCATCATTGCCTTGTATTATATCAGTAATCGTTAAATATAGTAAGTATTGTGGTCGTGCGTGGTCGTGCACGTGCCTGCACTATCTGATGCTCCAAGTAAATTTTGGAATCGTGGCATGGTCTCTGAAATATTTTGTTGTAAGTAAAGCATCAATATCCGTTGCCCGCACAACATAATTGGCCATCAAGGCTGAAATTATCTACACATCTTCTTTAAAATAAAATTACCATCATCCTCAACACAATAGGGGGTTAGTGGAGTTGTAATCGTATAATTATTACCGTCTGAAAGGCTGGTGGAAGCAGATTCAATAATAACTTTCAAAAGGGAATTGGATATTTACTTGAAAAGGAAAAATTTGCAAGTTCTATGGGAAAGAGCGAGGGCAGTGGGACCGATTAGGCAGCACTTTCAAAGGCCGGCACAGACACGATGAGCCGAATGGCCTCCTTCTGTGCTGTGTAATTCTATGATCTGTTTGAAGACGTTCGTTACTTGGTCTGCATTTGGTCAGTTAGACTGACTGCTCCATAAGCGTCCATCAACATCCTACCCCCGGATTGTCGATGGCCGTCAGCTGCTGAAGTGTTCTGCCAGTTCAACTTGCAGCAAAAATAAAGGCCGACACTTTGGAGAGCGCGGCTTGTGATCATTTGTCTCCATCCTGCAGGTTCCGAAAATGAGCAATTGCCATGAATTGAGATCGTGCACAGACCCTCACAGCGATTGTCAAAGGCGGAGTTGCACCCAGCAGTAAGTTGGAAGCCGGTTGTTAGTCCATTGGCGGATCGCTTTTCTGGGCGTAATAAGTCGTTTTTTAGAAAAAATTATTTAGTGAATCAATCCCCGACCTTTTGTGGGGACGCGGCTGTGCGCAATCGGTTGCCGCGTTTCGCCCACAAAATACACAGTCAATAAACTTTACAGTATATTCTGTGAAGCGCTTTGAGACGTCTCGAAAGCATGATAAGGCCCCATGCCAAATGCAAGGATTATTATTATTATTATCATTATCATAATAATAATTACCTGCCCTTTGGAGGAAAAAAAAAATTGGCTCGCACGTCAGGTACGCGAAATAAAAGTATTTTTCACCCCAGGATTTGTGTGCGCGGTTGTGGTTGTCGTGCTCAGAGCTGCTGTGTAGGAGATTGACAAACGGACGGGTTCACGCGATGCAATAAGCAGAGCAAAGGTGGTGGGTGAGCATATCTTCCATCTCCAGTCATTTAGTTACTGATCATGACAGTCTCTGGCCTCGGGTAGCAACCCCCTGTTGTGTGTGGTTTGCTGGGTGCCAGGAACTCATCAATCTCACTAACTAGCCTGTCAGTGTGCCCGACATGCCATGCTGAGACCAGCTGTGAGCTCCCCGCCCCGGCCGACATTAACCGTTTCAACGTCTGGCGAACAGGATTTCAAACCTAATCATTCATCGCAGGCGAGACGGAATCTAAACCCTTCAGGTTTTTTTTTCCCCCACCAGAATTAAAAGAAAATCTAATCAACATGGGGAGGGAAAGTTTCGGCGGAAACACTTCCCCACAAAAGACAGTCAACCTCCTGGCCTACAGAACGCTAAAATACCCAGCAGGTACAACTCTCCACATGACATGACTATCAGCAGTTTATTCCTCTCCCCGCTGTCTAAAAAAACAAGTCATACAACATAAAAACTTTACGCAAGGTAACTTTAATCCTGAGTTTTATTTCATTTGTGGAAAACATGAAAAAATAATGTTATAAGGGTCTTTCTACTGATGAAATAAAAAATCAGGATTGCAATACTGCCCAAATGCTATCTTCAAGCCTCCCATTTAAGTCTGGAGCTTTTTTTCTGCTGAGAGAACGTGAAAAAAAGCAGGTTAAACACTTCACAAAGCATCCAGCAGCAATGCAACTACATCCCGCAGCTATTATTACCTTATTTTTACAATCTTTTTTCACATGCTACAAACTTTCATATGACAAGAGTAGTAAACCACTGCCTCCACCTGGCTAAGGCATTCGTCAACCAGTTATCACATTGCAGTATGATTGGATTTTAAGATGCTGTGTTTCCTAGTCCATTGATATGAAGCACTGCATCAGCTCTGACAGGGTTGAGTGTTAATAGCGGTACTGTTAACCCCATTGAGAACCAAAGCTGCTCCGCACCAAATTAAAAACATCAAAATCGTTGGGCGAAATTAAGAAATGTCCTTTGGTCATGTTATGTACAGCGTCAGACACACACACATACATATATATCAATATATATTTAATATATATGAATATATACACGTACATATAACATACACATACACACACACACACAGAATAAAAGTGTTTGTCGAAGTTACATAAAAGGAAATATATGGAGATTCAGCCACCTTTGTTGACTGAACAAACAAAACTTGAGCTCCCCAAAGAAACATTACTGAAGAGGGCAAAAGCAGCAGCAAAGGTGCACTAAAGATACCCGATAGTTCAAAATAACTAAAGAGATAAATGATTCAAAATATATTGTAGAAATAATCTCTTTAAAATGCCAAGGAGTTAAATGAGACTGTACATTCTAAAATCCAGGAAAGGGGATGGGGGTGTGTGGGAGATGAGAGAATATTAACATCTCAAGAGGCCAGGAGGGATGTTCTGCATGGCAGTAAATTTACCCAAAACTTTCCATTATAAATGCTTAAACTCCCCAGATGTTGTGCTTGTGTTACACAGGACTCTGTTCAGGACACACCTGGAGTGCTGCATACAGAAGAGGGGTAGCTCTAAAAAAAAACCCCACTATATTAGCTAATAACAACAATACTACTACTACTAATAATAATCCTTGCATTTCATATTGCGCCTTATCGCGTCTCAAAGCACCTTAAGAGGATACAGGTTTGGGTTGTGAGGGACGATTTTAGGGCAAAAGCTATTTTTTGCACAGAGGGTAATCAACAGCTGGAATGATTTACGAGGAAGGTTGCTTTGAGGCCAGGACACTGGATTGAAAAGACACCACTACCCCACGTTAAGGGTACTATATAAATGCAAGTAGTTGTTGTGGTACTAGAGGTGAATTGAAAGTAAGATCAAGTGGCCCATCAGACTTATTCGCACCAATCCTTCTTGTGATTAGATATGTGTCCTAATATTTACTGCCATGTTGAAGCACAACTCCCTTGTATGTTGTAAAATCTGGGGGTGAGTAACGAAAGTGTGTGTGTGTGGGAAGGGTGGGGGGGGGGGTCGGATTAATGTTTCAATCATTGACTGGATGTTACAGAACAATTTCTTTTAAAAACAATAAAGTGCTTAACAAATTAACCTCTCTCTTCACAGTGTAAAAAGAGGAGTTTATTTCATACTAAGCTGAACCCTTCGTGATGGTCTATGGCCTGAATGAGCTTTGTCCTTAATGTTTCTTTATTCTGGTACTTGGGGAGATCCAGCAGGTTATAACACGTGTGAGCCACCGGCAGGTACTGCTCTCCTCCCGAGGTGGGCTGGATCATCATCCGTATACTTGCCATCCCGTAGATCGGAATACGGTCACTCCCGGTCAAAAACACTGCGGAGAGAACGCAAATTTATAACGAGTTAGAAAACAGCCGATTTCAGTCAGGGCGCCAGTTTCATTATCTAATTTTCTAAAAGAGTACAACTCTGCTCCCAGTGACACCCAGAACGAGCAGTGGAGTATGGACCGATTACAGTAATGACTTAAGGCATTTTTGGTAAAGACAATAATTAGGGTAAGAATAGCCACCGCTCCCTCCCTGTACTTAACTCACCCTCAACTCACCCTGAGATGTTTTGATGATGTGATAAGGCGCTATGTCATATGCAAGGATGATTATTAGTGACCAACGTTACACAGAGGTCAGCCTGGCTCATTTGGTAGCACTTTCCGCTCTGAGTCAGAAGGTTGTGGGTTCAAGCCCTATGTTGGGTCTTTGAGATCATAGGCTTGGGTGTTAGTCTAACCCTAGTGATTTATGCTGCCTTATACAGCTTTTTGCGCCTCGCGTACATTCACAGTCATCTCCCTGAAGTGTACGGCTCCTGATGTTGCTCAAATGGCATTCGGGGCTGTAACATGGAAAATCTTTCGACTCACCCCACAGTAATAAGTCTAACAATACACTTTAAATAGACAGACAAACCACAGATTTTCATTTTGCTCTTCGCGCACAGAGGGCTGTTTGAATGTGGCGCGCACGAGCCCAGAAGGCAATAGATGCAGAATTTATTGAGAACTTTTAGAGAGGGAGATAAATACATGGGAAGTAAATTTACTAAGGGACATGGTGAGGCTCAGAGAGATTAGAAAGAGCCAGCATGAACGAATGAATTGGCAGAGTAGGCTAAAAGGTTGAATTGGCTATTCTCATTGCTGACTGGAATGGAGCTACATCTAGAATTGATTTTTAATATGTTCCTGCGGTGTGGGTTGTGAATTCCTCTGGCATCTCCTCTCAGAATGTGAGAGCCTGGAGTTTGGTACACTTGTCCCACTTTCCTGTCTGTTTGCCCAGCTCTCAATCTATAAGATTGGTTCCTAAGATAGTGTTCTGTTTCTACCAAAGTCCCGGAGAGTTTAACAGATACTGTTATTCCGATCTGTCAGACCCACGCAGGAAATGTCTGCGGAAGCACTGTGGTTCCCTCTCTGAACACAAGCAGCAACGAAGGTGCAATCAATACCAGGAACAGGAAAATGAACCAAAAGGCACTTCAACTTCATTAGGAGGTGAGAAAAGTATTACAAACTTCCTAGAAAGATAAACAAGTCACGCAGATCAGGAAAGTCCCAGGTTCAATTTGTATCCGGTAGCATACAAGCGCCTTGGGACGTCCTCTCGATATCAAAGACACTATATTGTAGTAAATGTGTGTGTGGGTGGTGGGGGGGAGGAATAGGTTAAAAGAGTTTCAGTGAAAGTCCATACCCTACCTCCTCACAGATATTAATGGTGTTCTCATTCCTGACCTCTCTATCCAGGAACTGCAGCTGGGAAATGCACAGATAGCAGGCAGGGATTTGGGCTTGGCCTTTCAATCTTATTGACCGGGTTCACACATGAAGAATGGCCCAAGAGTGAGGTATCAAAGAACAGTAGTTACCTGTGGAACTATATCCCAGCAAAAAAAAACACAGTGCGATCAACTTTAGGAAACTGTTCTGAGCTGTTATTTATAGAATAATAGTGAGACAGATTGAAATCCTAATTAAACATAAAAATGAGCAAAGGAAACTTAAAAACAGGCAGCTAACCCAATCAAACCAAGCCATTACCCTTCAAACCTATGGTCACTGCATCAATCTAAGAAACAACAACATATTATATTTATATAGTGCCTTTCATGTCAGAATGACGTCTCAAGACACTGGACAGTCACAGCTTTGCACCCGTGCTCGGGGTTAGAATCAAGAAGGGTGAAGGGCGAGGGAGATGGGGTTTGGGAGAGTGGCTGAAGGCATGGTCAAAGAGGAAGGTCTTGAGACAGACCTTGAAGCTGGCAAGGGAGGGGCGATGTGGAGGGATTCTGGGATGGAGTTCCAGAGGGTGGGAGCAGAAAAGCTGAAGGTCCGACTGCCGATGGTGGAGCAAGCTGGGCGGGGGACATGGAGCAGGCCAGCGCTTGCCGAGCGGAGGGAGCAGACAGGTTGGTATGGTGTTAATAGGTCGCAGAGATAGGGAGGAGCAAGGCCGTGGAGGGCTTTAAAAGTGAGGACCAGGATTTTAAACTCGATCCTCCGGGGGAATGGGGAGCCAGTGGAGCCGAGCGAGGATGGGAGGAATTTTGAGGACATGGGGTTTAAAGAACAATTGAGGGTTGAACAGTACACCAAGGTTCCTTACTGGCTCTGAGAGGTGGAGTGTGCATGCGTGAATAGTGGTGCTGTCAGCGCCTCAGGTGTGGAGGCCTTGACAGGAGCCAAGCAGGAAAGCCTCTGTCTTGTCATCGTTCAACTGGAGAAAGTTAGCTCTCATCCAGCACTTGATGTCGGTGACAGCCAATCTACCAGGACAGCAGTGGTCCCAGAGTCGAGGGTGGAGACAGAGAGATAGAGTTGGGTGTCATCCGCATACATGTGGATGTTAACCCCATGTCTGCGGTAGACATCATCGAGCGGGAACATGTAAATATTAAAGAGGAGGGGACCAAGGACAGAGCCCTGAGGAACGCCGCACAAAAACAGTATTCATAAGCACCCTGTCAACAAGTTCAGGATCAGATGCCTACAAACTCTAGACTTTAATATAAAGCATTTACAGAAGAGATTTCCCCACAAACATTAAATGCCTAACAGCACACGTTTATATCGTCAGAGGCAATACCCTCGTATCCAGAGAAAGGCCTGTGCCTTAATGTTCTGAAAGACTTAAAAGGTTTAAAGGTTTCTTGCGAGGGTTTTAACACCACCACGTTTTGCGCCAAGTACCGGTACTTACAAAGGAACAGCTTCTTTTTTTCCAAGGGAAGCTGATGGAGAACTTCCCAGAATAACTTGATGGTGGGATGTGCAGCATGGTACTCCCCTTTGTATATCGCAGACTGGGTAAAAACACACAATGGAATAAAAAGAAAGTTGGATCAAGAGAACTGTACAAGTTACACTTTTAGTGCCAAAGACAACCTATGGATATAACTTGCTGGGCAAGAGAGTTGGGGTGGGGGGGTGGGGTGCAGGGGGAACAATGAGGGGGTTGGTGGGTGGGGGTGATGGGGGCGAGCGGGGTGGAACAGGGAAACAATGGCTATAATCACGTGAAGAGGCAAAGTCTTAAGGCAGATTTTTAAAACTCGGAAGGAGGGGCAAATTAGAGGGGCTCCAGGTGTTTGTTCTGATTGAACCCTTGCCCGCCAATGCTGGGGTACAATTTGTGGATGGATGCATTGGCCCGAAATAGGCCAGGGAAATGAAACAACAATAAACAACAACAACACAGCGACAAAATTACATTTGTAAAGAGCCTTTCACGTCGGGAGGACGTCCCAAGGCGCAACAACAAATGCAACAACTAGAATTTTATGTAGCAGCCTCCATCAGGAGAACATCTTGGAGAACTTAACACCGATGGGGCGAGTTGTCAAGCAAAGGGGAGGGGAGATGATCAGAGATGCAGGAGACCAGGCAGGTTTTAAGGCAGGACTTGCCGATAGGTAGCGAGGGGGAGCGAGAAAGGGGTTGAAGGTGCTCTAGACGTTAGGAGCGTAGAATCCGAAAACTCAACCACTGATGATGGCACAGGTAGAGCGGGGTGTGTGTGCCCGAGTTAGCCGAGCGGAAAGCAGGGAAGTGTGGTAGGAGGTCAGAGTGGTGATCGGGCATGAAGGGAACTCGAAATTGATCCACTGGGAGACAGCTCACACTGTAAGCTACCTAGAAATGCTAGTGTTCAAAGCAGAGAAGGCAAAATAACAATAGTACAACCAACTGCTGGGTGAAGCTGAACTGTTGCAGTGGTTAGGTTGCTGAGCACGGTCATACAATAGGCCGGGATTTAATCATTCTCTCTGTCCCTCGGTGTGCACTGAATTTTAAACTGGGCAGAGAGGAGGCCAAAAGAGGTGTGGTGCAAGCAGAACAGGGAGAGCTCAGGGAGGTTTTCACTCGAGAAAACCTCCTTGGGACGTCCTCCCGATGTGAAAGGCGCTCTATAAATGTAATTTTTGCTGTTGTTGAGAAGACGATTTGAAATAATCACAGCAACTTCGCTTGTCAGCAAGTTGAAAATCGGCCTCCCCGTTGACTCTCTGCGAGTGCTGATCACACTTCACTGCAGAACTAGGGGTAAGGAAAGGCACCCACCCGCACCCTCCAAAGGGCCTCCTACCATTTCCAGCTCTTTCCAGTTGAAGTTAGTGTTCCCCACCACCATAGCCATCAGCTCGCTGGGCTGGAACAGGTGCAGAACCTTCCCTCCGCTGACCTTCAGGAACCCGCTGGAGAAAGCTAAGAAGAGCTCACGGATGGAGTTATTGAAGATAAAGTCCACGTAAGCTTCCACGTACTCCTTCCTGCAAGGACGTTAGAGGCTCAGTGTTAGTTGTAAAGAAACGTGATTACTTGCAGTGAATGAACCGGGGGAACATTTTCTGGAGCTTCTAAAATGCTCAAGGGTTAATTGTAGGCTTTTCCCATTTTCCATCAATTGCCTCCCCGCCCTCCCTAAGGTATTTGTGCCACACTGGTTCCGTTGGTAATCTCCAAGTTAGAAGGCTGTGGGTTCATCTCCCACATTGAGACTCGGACCTCATATCGTCTTATGCGGTGCCGGGGAGCTATGCATTTATTTTCAGAGGTGCCGAACGTTTGGAAATGAGACGTTCGACCGAGGTCCCATCTGCCTGTTCAGGTGGGTGTTAAACGATTCCTTGGCACAATTCGAAAAGAGAGGGGAGATTCTCCTGGTGTCCTGGCCAGCAAATCCACCAAGTAAAACTGGGGGATTATTACGGGAAATTATTCAACCGGGGGCACAGGGAAAATTGCGGGGAAATGAGGTGGGAAGAGAGCTGACTCCTCGCTCCAATCCTCAAATCACCAAGCCGGCTGCCAACAGTGAGATCTAATGTTGACACGCATCAAATTAAATCGGACCGAAATGTGGGAGAGAAAAAAACAAACCAAAGTATTAAACGCCGACATAAGAAGAACATAAGAATCAGGAGCAGGAGAAGGCCATTCGGCCCCTCGAGCCTTCCCCGCCATTCGATAAGATCATGGCTGATCTTCAGACCTAACTCTAATTACCTGAGGTAATTAATGGGGTAGACAAAAATAATACAAACACCGGGGGGGGGGGAAATGGCAACACATAAGAGGGTAAGTTCCATTCTACCATATCCCACTGAAGGAAAGACTCACCGATTCTCTTTCTTCACAGCTACCTTATTACCTCCGGGCACCAATTCCTGTAATTCAATGATTCCGTAATTTTCCCTAAAGATCTGTCAAAAAAAAAAAGCACAACGATTTTAAAAAGTCAAAAAGTTTTTTTTTTTTTTTTTTTTAAATGGTTCCAACATAAAATAAAACGAGACCTTGAAACGTCCAGGTTCTGGGTCCAGCCCTGTGGCGTTTTGAACCAACTTGAACGGCGTTCCAGAAGAAAACAAAAAATCTAACCAAAGAACGCAAATAGTTTCTCGTTTCAAGTACATTCCGTACTTCAGGCGAGTACCCAGGATAGCGGCACAGTTCCTGCAGCAGGAAGCTGGTGCCTTGTCACGTCGAGTTCCCTTTGTCACAGTGTGTATGATGGTCATGCAGCATTCCTGCATTTTTTCTTGAACGCACCAGGGTGGGGGAGCGAAGCGGAAAGCGTTCAGGGAGAATTTCCAGGGATCGGAAACAACTGTCCGAGAGCTCTCCTCGCCCACTGTTCCAAGGTCGGCGTTAAAGATCCCATGACACCATTCAAAAAGAGCTTCTCCCAGTGTCCTGACCAACAACCCCACCCTGATAAAATTGATCGTTCACTTCGTGGCTATTTGCGGGGCACTGCTGCCACAACACACAGTCACTGTGAAGCGCTTTGGAACGCGAAAGAGTAATACTAATCCTTGCATTTGATATCGCGCCTTATCACGTCGTTGAGACGTCTCAAACCGCTTCACAGAATATATTATAAAGCGGATTGACTATATTTTGTGGGCGGAAGGTGCTACATCAAATGTAAGGACTATTGTAGAGGTGGGGGGGGGGAAAAAGACTTGAAGCTATCCCGAGTTGGCAAAGCAGAGGGAGTGGGCAAAGGAAGGAGATGGCAAAGCTGGCTTGTGCAAGGCCACGAGGCATTGGGAGGTAGGAATGAGGATCTTCAAATCGATCCGTTGGGGCGCTGGGAGCCAGTGGTGATGAAGGGGAGGGTTGGAAACCTCTTCTTACCGCAAAGGTTAGACAGAATGCATCTTCCACGTCATTGTCAGGGTGATCAAGTAACTGCTGCAGACTCCTGCAAAAATAAAGGGCTGCAATCAGAGCATCCGAGCACCTCCAGAGTGAGCCACAGACCACGGGCTTCACTGAATGGCCATCTCTCCAGCCCAGTCAAACAATCACCCTCTATTTGTGGCCTTGCTGCCTCAGAGCAGAGCCCCTCCACCACTCCAACTACGGAGGGAATGGAGGAGAGAAACGACAACCATCAGCAATGACACTTTGTCCCCAGTTCTGTGCTTGCTCTGGCAGCTCTTAGATAGGTTCTGGACACATTTTCTCTCTCTCTCTCACACTCACACTGTCTCATACACACACACTCAACACTCTCACACATACACACACATTCTCTCTCTCTCTCTCTCTCTCTCTCACACGCACCTCTAATTGTTATCACCTGTAAATTTTGAAGTTGTACCTAGATTTATATTTTTATATAAGTAACAGTCTTATCACTGACGACTCTTAAGATTGGTCCAATGTGAAAAACATCCATTTTCTCTACTCTCCAGTTCTTGTCCTTTAGCCAACGTTTTTTCCGCATTGCCTAAATACTATTTGTTTGGCAGACTGACTAAAAACAGTCTGAACGACCAGGTATAGACGCTCACCTGCCCTCGGTGGGAGAGAGTTCCTTCAGGTCGTCCAGAGACGGCTTGACGTTGAGCAACTTTTTGTACAGTACGAGCGGAAAGTGCAAGTCCACCACGGTGAAGTTATAAATGGCCAAACCACACAGGATACCTATCAGGTGGAACCAGTTTTGCTCCACAAAGGTCTGCGGATAGCAATGAGGGGAAAGAAAGAGATCAGGAAACAGCGAAGGAGGAAATAATACAAAGTACATTTACGTCAATTATTTTACTTTCTGATACACAACCCAAACACATTTGATATGCACTTGAACATAGTACACGATTGAAAAGCAAGTTTTTTTTTTCAAATATTAATAGGCAAATCTGTTACCTGGAGATACAAACATGAGGGAATATGGAAAAGTTGGAAAAGGGAGATTAATAAAAAGTTTGTTTTTAAAAACAATAGGGGTAGTAGTGGTACGGATTCGATGGACCAAATAACTTTTCCTGTGCTCACTTTTTTTTAACTGGGTGCTCAAGCATCAACTAACTTTTATGCATTTTCAAAAATATATATAAGAACAGAAATTGCAGAAGCACATGGCTGCACAGACACACTCTAAACATTGCATTAATCTGGGAATTCACGATCCTTAAACTGAGAATATATATCAGTGTCAGTCATCGTCCTCGAGTTGCTCTAGAATAAACTGACACAAGGGATTACGCGATTCTTCATCATACCCTCCTTTAAGGAGTGCCGTACATTAACCTCTGAAGCCCTCTGATTTTCCACTCATTTTAAAATATCTGGAGCAAAAAGCCTTATAATCATAATCCTTTCAATGATAACGTAATAATAACAGGACGACACCCAGAGCGCTTCACAGGATATACTCTGAAGAAGCGGAGTGACTTGTGTTTTGTGGGCGAACACGCAGAAAACAGAAACGAGAGATTTGCCAAGTTCAAGCGCAAGCAAAAGGCGACCGACTCACTTTTTCCGAAAACCATATGAGCCTGGATTGCTCGTATTGCGTGAACATCCCGTACTTGGGGTCCAGCAGCTCCTTCAGCAGCAACAGGAAGAACTCCTTCGTCACCCCGCCGTCATCCACAGCTTCCTCTCCCAGAAACACCACCTGCAAACACACGACAACCAACACAAGTTAGCTGGCTCCCGTGGCTCATGGTTACCTACCCCAGGCCGAGTGAGGACAATGCGGTCCTGAAGTTGGATCAGAACGTGATTGTTGAATAATCTAAACCAAGGTAAACCTCTTACCTTCAGCGGCTTTTTCAGGTCCACGTCCGAGTGGATGCTGAGCTCTCTCAATGCATCACTGACCAGGTTGTCCCGCTGCACATGCAGGACCAGGAAGGGGCTGCTGGTCAAGAACGGTCCCAGTGTGAGCAGCATGAAGATGTTCTCCACTCCAGTCCGGTTCACCGCTATCTGCAAGACAAGGGCAGGTAAATTTTGGAATTCAGCCTTAAATAATAATAATAATAATTATCTTTACACTTGATCGTGCCGTAGAAAAGTCTCAAAGCACTTCGCAGAACATATTGAAAAAAGTGGGCGAACCGAGGCAGCCAATTGAGCGTAGCAGCGTCCCACAAACAGCCATAAAGCCTTAATAATAATAATAATAATCCTTGCATTTGATATAGCGCTTTTCACGTCTTCGAGACGTCTCAAAGCGCTTCAACAACAACAACAAGATTTCATTTATAGAGTGCCTTTCACGTCGAGAGGACGTCACAAGACGCTGGACAGTTGGGTCAGGACCCGATCAAGGGGGGAAATGGTCAGGGTAAGGGGAGGGAGCGAGGAGTGGGTAGAGAGTCGAGAGGAGAGCTGAAGGCACGGTCAAAGAGAATATACTGTAATATGTAATGTAATATACTGTAAAGTGAATTGACTGTATATATGTGGATGAAACATTTACATTCTTAAAAGAACTTACACAAAACCGGCTTCAAAAACGCTCTGAAGCTAACCTAAGAAATGTAGAGGAAATCGAAACACTTTTCCGACGGGCTGAGAAAATAGCACATCAGATTCAAATGCTCAGAGGTTGCTTTGTTTCGTAGCGTTTACAGTGGAGATGATGCTCAGTGCAAGACACGCACCACCTCCTGTGTAGTTCTAGAACAAGGCACGCAATCACACGGAAGGTCCTGAATGCCAACACACGCTCCTGAATAAAACTCCAACCGAGACGCAAATGACGACATCTGCTCCTATGCCACAGGGTTACTTACGTTCAGTTATGTCGTTGATAATATAATAATAACAGGACGACACCCAAAGCGCTGTGGTTGGTGAGAGTAAAGCAGTCTTACCTGCATCTGTAAGGCGGCGTCAGTTTGCAACATTTTGGTTTTTGCCCGAGCATTCAAAACAAAGGGGTAAGTGCAAAATGCAACGGGAATCTGAGGAAAAACACACCGCAAACGGCACATCTTAGATGGGGCTGGAGACCTTATGCGATGGCAAAACACTCTTCTCGCTCACGAAAACCTTTAGGGATTTGTGAGGGAATTTGTGGAGCCCCTGACGTTATTCCAGCAACACTGCAATAAAACATAGACCTAAGAGCAATAAGTCCATTTAAAACAAGCAAGCGTTGACTCACACTTTTATTAATATCAACCCCGTGCTGGGCTTTGCTTGTGGCTTTCTTTGGGGGGTGGGTGGGTGGGGTGGGGGGGGGGGGAGGAAGAGATTAATGATTTTCTAGCTGTTGCCCGGCCACATTATCTTTACTTTCAATACTTGGTGTTTTTAGTTCTGCTCCTGAAAGAACGTCCATTGCATCTTCCGTTTCCCTGAACCTCTCCATGTCTCCAGTTTGGCAAGCGCGATCATGATTTTAAACACCTTCCTCGTTCCTCTTAACTGAAAGGGTTCGCTTCCCACTTTGCTGCATGTGGCACTTAAATCTGCTCAACTACTGAGAAACGTTTGCACTGAAATGGACGTCAGTGCAGCAGCATTTTAGATACGCAATCAGGCCAGACCATGCGTTAGCAGCAATGTTTTCTAACAACTGTCTTACCTTCATCTCCATTTCCTTCATGATAGGAAACGATTCAGTCAGTATGCCCTAACTGTTGGACATCTGCTTTTCAGTCTTAAAGAGAAGTGTGTGCGCTTGTGTGTTTGCGGGGGGGGGGGGGGTCTAGCTACAGATTTTCCTTGGTGCTGCAGAGGTTTCAACTTTATACTTTGCAGGTACCAATTCCGTCTCACAATACTCGTTTCAAACCACTTCGGGAACAAAACATTTCGGGAACAGATAAGCCTATACCAACGAAAGTGTGAGACAGGCTCTCACATTTTTAAGAAAACATTCATGTTATGCTTTACTCTTGTAAAAACTCTTAGCTGCGTTACTCTGTCTCCAATAAGAATTCGGTATCATAGTAATAAATGTTTTTACCTCTGCAATCGCCGGCTGAATTTTCTGTAAAAAAAAGACAACGTACGGGAAATTCAGTTGCATGACAACGGTAGGAAAAAGAATTGTTTTATTATTATTATTATTAAATCTCAAAATGGGTGAGTTACAAGAATTCATAAAAGCATTTACTCACGACTCCAGCCTGCTGCGACGCCCAGTAGAGATAATCTGTCTCAATGTTCACCAGGTTATTGAGTTCATGTACATAAAACACATCGTAGGCAACACGGTTTGCGTTCATGTTCACCTGCGCAATGAGGAGAGGCACAGTTCAGATCACCGGAGAACAGGGACCTGCTGCTTTCTTTGTGGTGAATACAGTCACAAGAGGAAAACCCATTCTTCTTTTTATTTGGGCCACTAAAACCTTATTTAATTTTCTAAATACAAAAAAGATCACGACACACACACACACACAAAATCCATGCGCAAGTAATAAATTACCACAATTCCTTGCACCAAAGTGAAAAAGGGTTAGCATTACTAAGTGTCAAAAGGGAAGGTAATATAAACAATAAATACCTTGTACAGTTTTTCTAAAACTCGAAGAGCATAAATTACATAATGGCTAAGCAGAGGAGCCAGCTGGAGAGTCTTCATCCTGGTCAAAAGGAAGACCACAGCGTTCTTGTAGATTTCTACTAATCGGCAGAAGTACCCAATGTCCACCTCCGACCACCAATTATCTAGGAAGACCAAAGAAAAGGGTATTTACCTGGCCAAACGTTTGTCTGCTACAAGCTGATGGCTTGAAACAAAAATCATACTTTCAATGTCAAAACTACAACTAGACTCGCATTTATTTGCACAGTTGAGATAAACCTGGATCCTAACCTTCAGACACGGAACATTAGAATACCAATGGCACTGCCAAACAGTTTGCAAAGTGCTCCAAAGTATCGGGTTGTATCGCTCAACAAAATGTTAAAACATTTAATATGTTTCCTCTATACTTTTCGCATTCAGCACTGCTGATGGTAGACCTACCCGCAAATGTCTTGTGAAAAATGCTGGGTGGGGGGGGGGAGTGGGGTTTAAAACAAAATCAAATGTGGAAAGATAACCGTAACGTAAGTTGAGAGGAAAGAACGGTGGATAATGTGGGAAACTGTTGTCGGGTGGCTCCAGAGGTGGTGCCAATTCAGTCAACGTGCCAGTGCCTCACATAGATCAGGTCAGATCAGACCACCTTTTCCGGACTTGTATTGATTCAATGCACAACGCCCGGCCAGCCACCTTCAGACAAAACTCTCCGGACAGCAGCTACTGACTTAAATCTCTGCGATTTAGCGAGCGATATAACCTGCCAGCTGTCAATACGTTAACAAATAACAGAATCCCTCGAGTGATTTCAAGGCAGTCTAACCTTGGGTGTTAAATGACTTGTATTCTGGTGCTGAAGTCTTTGTACCGGTATTTTTTTTAAAAAAAAACATGAAGTTGTTCCCATTTGTCGCAATACTGGCTTGTAATTGACGTTTACGAGGCCGCAATGTCAGACCACCTTCTCGCGCGCTCAGTACCTACCTAACACTTTGCTCGGATTCGCGTCCAAGCGCAGAACAGCCGCGGCGAACGGCAGAGTTAAGGTCAAGTAATTCTTTGGGTCTTGAAAGAGCGGAAACACCGGCAGAATTAAAAATGCTCTCATGGCCTCAAAATCAGGCGGCGAAGTCGGCAACTGAGCGATCAGACGGTTCTCCAAAGTCACAGTAGCCTGAAAAAAACAGAAGGAAAAAAAAAGTCTCTTCACTCATCTTCATCGGCTGCGGCAGTAGAGAAGTGCAGAAATATTTGCCAAACGTTGCTTGTGAAACGCGACTAACCTCTACGGGGACAAATTTTGGTGACGTTGAGGTACATTTGACCGTCAAGTACATTTTTTCAATTTATTGATCAAAACTAAACATGAGGGAATAGCACGTTCTAGATTGCTGCCTAAAAAAAACTTTTAATTGCTTCTTTAACACTAAAAACTGGGTGGACCAACAGAGGAGTGTGGGGGGGGGGGTGTAGCGGAGTGGGGGGGTGGGGTGGGGGGCGCGTGTATGAGGCAGGGAGGTGCATGTGTGTAACGGATTTCGTGGAAGGATTGCAGCAGCACTTTTCTATTGACCCAGCCCATGATCCATACACACACACACCCCCACCAGTTTGAAAGGTGCTACGTAACTGCAGCAAGTTATTGATTACTGTACCAAATTCATTGAGAACTCATGCGGACGTGCACCTCGTCAGCATTAGGTCAGTTCCAAGTCCCCGAGATTTGAAGGAGAGTCTCCTCTGCCTTGATGTCGTTTCTCCCCTCTCCCCGATTCTAACGGAGGAGTGCAGAATAGTTTTCGAATTACCTGCTGCAGTAACTTGGAGTACTCAGTCTTTGCCATCTTGTCAAAAAACAATCGAGCGGCGATAAGGTCAACACCGGAGCTCCACGGGCCAGTTTTAAAATGTTCGTCGTTTCTGATGAAAATAAATAAAGGGAGACTTTTACTTTTTTTTTAAAAAAACACAAAAAAAAAACAGCGTAAAGCACATTTCATCACTCTTTCATGACATGCTTTTAAAAAAACTTCTCTGCATTTGAAACTTGTTTCAGCGCCTTGGGACGTCCGCCCGACGTGAAAGGCGCTCTACACGTTTAATTTTGTTGTTGTTGTTTATTTCTAAGGCGTATAATAATAATAATAATCTTTGCATTTGACATAGCGCCTTATCACATCTTCGAGATGTCTGAAGGCCCTTCACAGAGTACACTGTTAAGTGAATTGACTGCATATCTTGTGGACGAAACGTGGCAGCCAATTTATATATTTATATAGTACTGATATACTTTTATATTATACTTGGATTGCTGCAAGTCCATGAAATAGGTAAGCTACAAATTAGAAGCAATACCCCTATAACTCCAGCAACCCCCACCCGTAGCTTCTACTACAGCCAGAAAAAAATTCTGTTCTCTCTTCTTTACTCATGGCTCGAGATCAGATTTCAGAATTTGTTTGCTTTCAAGGATATCCACTATTCGTTTACAATGACGTAAAAATTGACACAGCGGCCAATATTATAGAATTCCATTTAAAATAAAACATATTCCAAGGGGAAGCCGGTAATGACCCGGGAACCCCTGATGGTCTCGCTCATAGGGCCAGCTTCCTTTGGCCCCTGGTTTCCAGCATGAATAGCCACCGATACCAGCTCCCATGTGCTTCACAAACTAAATAATAATATAATAATCCTTGCATTTGCTTTTCTATACGTATTCGTATCAAATGACGTTTTTTTTTGCACACAGCACTTATAGAAAGTGAATAAAAAGTGCACCGTGCAGAGAAAGCCAAGTCAGTGGCACTTCCCCGGGCGCAATTGGCTGCCGCCTCGTTTCACCCACAAAATATACAGTACAGATTCACTGTACAGTATATTCTGTGAGGAGCTCTGAGACGTCTCAAAGACATAAAGTGCTATATCAAATGCAAGGATTATTACAACTCTGATCCCTCCAGAGCAGCAAATGTTTTTCCTGTTACAATATTAGGTTGTTACTCAATTACATTCAGGGTCCAGGGATCGGGCAGGGCAATGGGACTGAGAGTGCAATGTGTTCTGAGAGCAGTGCAAACTCGATGGGCCAAATGGCCTCCTTCTGCACTGCCTTGTGAACCACTTAGAACATCTGATGTGGTTATGAGGCAAGGCGCTGTGTATATATATATATATGTATTGATTTAGCCAGAATCCCTGCAGTTAACGTGTCCACAATGCAAATTGATCTTAAGGTTCCACAATTTCTAAACACCCAAAGCTCTTAACATCTGTATAACTTAAAAAGTGATTGCGGTTCCACACACACACTTACTGGTGATCAAGAAAACTTCCATTGAAGCAGGCGACGGAAGAGAAGATCATGTTCAATTCACTGTAAACAGAGGAGAGAGAGAGAGAAAAAAAATGGAACAATATAACTGATTCAAAATAAAATCAACACAGGTTGAATTCTACTCACTAGTCATCTGCCAGTTGGCTCGCTATCTACCATCGGTGATCGACAGGTGAGCAACCCGCTTGAGCTAACTTCACGTGTTCCATCCCAAACCGGCAGGCAATTCAAACAGAGCTCAAATTCACATCACAAAGTAAAGTTGTCTTAATTTTGTTTCGTTTTTTTTTAAAAAAAAAGCTCCGGGGAAAAAAAAAAACCCCACAGGAGAAACGCATTTTAATTCAAGTCGTGGCAGACCCTTTTCATCGTGAATCGCTCTGGCTCGAAGGGTATTCCGATGTGCTTGCCCTAATTAACGTTCCCTAATACTTGTGCCATGGAACACCGAAATGCTAGATGGAAAAAAAAAGACAGAAGGTCCACACAGTTCACCTGCCACCACCCTGCCAGTCGCTTGCACGTGTCATGTCCTGAACTACTCATCTAGTGAATCCTGAACAACTGGTATGATTTTACCAGCATATTCTGTGAGTAAGTTAATTAACGTTCACGATAATATCTACAATATATTAGGACGGTCTGAGGCACAAGCACTGTTCCTGCTACGAAATCCTCTCTGAACCAGCATCAGGCAACCGCGAAGGACGATACAGTCAAATCATTTTCTCCCTATCAACGCAACAGAAATCAGATCAACGTAACCGATAAAAATGAGTGTCTGACGTTAATAATTACCGACCCCTTTAGAAACAGCCAGTGCACAAATTAAATAGAGCGCAGCCTCTGGACGATACATAACTTAACAACAACTTGCGTTCGTATAGTGCCCTTCACGACGGACGGCGTCTCGGAGCGCTTAGTTAGCAACGTGCATTTCAGTGAGGTAGGGTACGATAGTGCATTTGCACCCAACCAGCCTCTAGGAAGTGAGCTGGCTGGTTCCTGCGCTGACAGTAAAATATGTCAGCCTCGACATGTTTTACGAATCCCAACTACTGAGTTACAGCAAGGGCTCTGTACATTTCGTCGCTGCCAGGAAAGTTGCAGCACCTTTCAATTACGTTCTCATCCTCTACGCTCCACAAGAGGCCGCCTGGGAAACCACTTTCGGGCAGCAATTGAATCATTTTTAAGACCGTAAGCCCAAATGGCGCGGCTCAAACCGTTTCGTAACTAAAGCTGGAATTCAGATTTAGATGGCAACCTTGAAATAACTCAGTCATTCAGCCGTTCAGTTCATTTTCTTGGCTCCTCCTAACCCACCCATTGCCCTGGAGGAGCAGACTGGCAAGTAACAGCCTTCACGTCTCTGCCCAAACCGGTTATTAGGAGGTACAGAGCCCCACCTCTGAGGTCACCCTCCTTCCCTGATGTCACCACAGGTGGGTGCTGAACAGCAGATCTCAACACGTGAAGGATTACGGGATGTGCCCTACCACTCAGTCACGCAGATTCAGAGTTTCCTGTGGTGCTCGGATACATTCGCAGAAATATGGCTAATGACTGAAACAGGTTAGCAGGAAGGACGGGTGAGGCCAGGCCAGGCCAGGCCAGGGTGATTAGATTCATTTAAGAAACAGCTTGATACTGTGATGGGAGGATGGCAGGGTAGCTGCTCTGGAAGGATGAGATCAAATGGCCTAACACCATAACTCAAAGCACAAACTAGGCGTGACGTCCCTGACATGTGGACGAGAAGCTGATTAGCAGAAAGCACCATTAAAGAGTCACACTTCAGTGGCATTAACAGGAACCTCTACAGCAACATGGCTTCTCCTGTGAAGCCCATTTCCAAAATAAGCCCAGTTCCCAATCGCTAAAAATCTGACAAAGTTTTTTAAAAAATATATATATACTGTATAGTAAATTAAAATGTAATGTACCTAAACCTTTGAGGTGCAGTTTTTTTTTCAGGGAAACAAAAAATACTACAAGGACTGGTGGGTGGGTCGGGGGCACACACCGTGTTCAGCAATCAATGCGAGATAGATCCAATGTTCTATTTTGCCCAATCTGCGGTGGAAAATCTTCAGCCCAACTCGAGGTTAATATTGACAGGAGAAGCCAAGAGTGCCCAACACGTAGACCTGGCAGTGATATCTGAAAAGCTGACCTCAGGGGTACAATATAAGTCACCCGGTGTCCTCTCGGAATACTTTACTGAGGGGAGTATTATAGAACAAGTTATAACTAAAATGAAATTAAAATTAACTCCAGTTTATACATCTGTCAATGGATCGAAGAGATAATAAACCTACTCAAGTACGTTGTTTCCTTCGAGGTGCAACGTCCACTTGACGCTGTTATTGTTAATTGTTCTGACACATCCTGAAGGATCCACGCTCCGAAAGTCATCCGGCACTTCTGAATTCTTCAATGCAATAAAAAAAAAGTATAAAGGCACGGCAATCTCAAGCCTCAAGAGTGAAAGGAGGAGGCATTAGCTCACTACGCTTGCTTCCTCGAACCCCACCGCTGACCTGCAAAAACTGAGACTTAATATTTGGGGAAATCAAATAGCTAAACATTTAATTCAAAGTTAATTGCTTTTAGAATGAGAGAGCAAAAGACAAACAGATATAGATTGGGATATATATCATATTTGCAACAGTGCCCTTAATTCACTCGGAACTTTTGAAATTAATTGATTTGGTCCATTGGTATAAGATGGTAGTTGCATTTTTTTTGTGAGAGGGAGGTGTCAGCCCCGGCGTGCAACACATGCGGAAAGCCATGCTTAAGAGTCTCCAAACCAGACAGAGCTCCATGTATGCCACCTGCATATGAAAAGTTCCCTGTGGCTGGAAAGAAAAGTGCACTCTCTCCCCGAGGACATATCCTGGTTACCTAATTCCGGACAGTATTAAATGCAGGTTGGCCAAAGTCCAGGTTTGGGAACCCCAGAGTGTGGGTATTGCTGGAGTTTAAACAGCTAAAACAGCATTGACAACACTGTCTGGTAAGATTTATGCTGCTTATTCAAGAAGGACCACCCTACCCATTAGGGCTTTGGCTTCGAGAGTTAACAGGATCTGAGTGAGAAGATTCCCTGCTCCCCACGGTGGCTGGAACGGTAGCCTTCAACAGATAAAAACTGAACTCTGTTCTAATTTTCATGCGCAGATATAGAAACATCTCTGAACCAGTCTTACTCTTAACTTTCTGAGTTACATCTCACCTTGTAGTGAAAGCAAAATGCGAAGTTCTGATCTCCTCCACTGCAGATATGTTTCAGCACACAATATTTTGATTGGTCTATCAACGAAATACAGCAGGTATTTAGTATTTAGGTATTTAGTGATGCTAAATGCACAAGCATGCAGCAATGTACTGAATGTAAATCTTAACCAAAAAATAAATGAATTGGTCGCTCAATCCACGGCTGTTTGTGGGGACGCTGCTGTGTGCAATTGCCTTTCGGGTTTTGCCCACAAAATATACAGTCAATTCACTTTACAGTATGTTCTGTGAAGCGCTTTGAGACGTCTCAAAGACATGATGAGGGGCTATATCAAATGCAAGGATTATTATTATTCATTCCATTGCCACACACGTTTTGTTTTGCAAACCTTTTCCAGTCTATTGTAACACATTGTAAGACAGGAACATTTCAATGTAATACATTTCACGTTGGTGCATCAGAAAGTTCTCTCCCCCCTCCCCCATTGGACATCTTGCCAACATGAAAAGTGCTTCATAAATGTAAATTTCTGTTGTGTTAAAATCATCGCAAAAGAAGACAACTGCTATAAATCCAGTTAAAATGAATAATTGCAAAATATAAACTTCCCGAGTAGGGGAAAGGAGGCTAGGTTGGGAAGAAATATATCAAGCAGGATTTATTCTCAGGTAAACTAGCATGGGCTTATGTGCACAATTTTTCCGAAATGCTGAACTGAATACGAATCCCGATATGAAGTACTGTCCACCGCACCTCATTGCTGAACAAGCAGAGGAATTGTAGTCAAACTGAGCACCGTTCTTGGGATTGACAGCAATATCGCCATTTAAAGCTAGCCGAACATCTCAGTTTAAACTTACCAGCGTTCAGAGGTAGCTTCTGTTTGCAAGGGACCCAGTTTCCAGGTATTTTGTATGGGACCTGAGCGTTGAATGTATGGCCAGTTCCCAGCTGCCCTCTGTTTCCACGTCCAAATGCATAGATTAGCCCAGAAGAAGGAACAAAAGCAAGTGTGTGTTGCCTGAGATGAGGAAAGGCAAATCAATATCACAAAACAACAGAGACATCTCATCGGAGCTGCACCCGCAAGAGAGTAAAGGTTTCTAATATAAGAAAGCATGCACCGTTTCACCCATCAGTCCAGCTCCTTGTATAGTCCACTACCTAAAACTACCCAATCATGGGTTTCACCTCAGCCGTGAACTCCTGGGGGAAAAGCTCGTCACCGAACTCAGTCAATTAAGCCTAAACTCCCCAAATCATCTTCCATCCCTGCACACGCAACATTCCTTTCTCCCAAGCGATACCCCGATGGAAGTCCTACACACTGAACAACCTTAAAATGTAACAGCAGGACAACGCCAGCAGATGGCACAAGGGGAATACCTTTAAACATAAAGCTGTCACTGACAGCTTGCCTCCAAAGGGCGAGTTCGTTATTCTTAACAACAATAATCCCCTTACATTTGAAGCAGCGCCTTATCACGTCTTCGAGATGTCTCAAAGCGCTTCACAGAGCATATTGTAAAATGAGTTGACTGTATATTTTGTGGGGCGAAACGCGGCAGCCGGTTGCGTACAATTGTCCCGCAAACAGTAGTGGGTTGAGTGGCCAAATTATTTATAATTTTTTGAAGGAATTGTTACCACCGGAAAAGCGATGCACCAATCGACTAACAACCAGGTTCCTGTTACTGATAGGTAAACGGAGGCGTTACGTGGAGTAAGCAAACGTGCCCAAGGTTTCACCCTACTGGGAACTGAACTCAGGTCCTCTCACTTGCGAGGCGAACGCTCTAACCACTGAGCTACAGGACTCCACATTCCTGTGAAAGCTCGCATGGAAATGATTCAAATTCCAATGCCCAGCAATCCTCCGCAGTGTGGAAAACTTCTGGTACTTTCCCTCAATTGCCTTTTCACATGAAATATGACAGGAATCACATCCACCGTAACGCTGCTCATGTGCAAACAAGAAAATTGACGGCAGATTTAATTTGGTGGGAGAGTTAAAATGATAGAAAACACAAAATTCAAGCGGCCACAATCTCCCCTCCCGCCATTCCCCCAGCCCAACTTACAGGAATCAAACCATCAGTGTAAGGAAGTACTCCTGGGTCAGCGAAACATTCAAAAGGTCGTTGCAAAAGGAAGGCAACATGGATGAATAACGCAGGATGAAAGGTTATACCGATACTCTACCTTTGAGGAAACACGGAGAAGGAATATACCAAAACAAAAAGCATCTACATGACACAACAAGCACGGGGGTCAAGGGCCCTATTCTATTATCATCATATCACTCCACTGCAGTACGATAAAATACAATCGTCCTGCAAGCTCCTGCAAACTCCACCCGAATAATGGCAACCACTCAAGCTGACTCGCCATATACACGACTTGCTATCAATATACACGCACACGTACCTGCCACAGCTTATCTGGGAGACTTCAGTGCCCATCAGCTCCTGCACTCTGCGTGGGTTGACTTCATTGTTCATGAAGTTGTGGCCCAGCTGCCCACAAAGACCAGACCCGAAAGTAAAAACGCCTCCGCTCTAAGGAAAGATGTTAAGACAGCATAATTCAGCTTAATGTTTCCTAGAAGAATCTCTGCTGGTAAAAATGGAGTAGCGGGGTGGTGGTGGTGGTGGTGGTAGCGGGGAAGCCATGAAGCAAAACAAAGTTAATAGAAGCGATAAGCATAGGAGTAGGACAACAGGATATCACATAGATAAGATTTGCCAAAGTCATGGAGATATTTGATGGCACAAAGGAATTTTAAGTTGATTGGTTGGGGACAGGGAGCCGGTAGAATCAAGCGAGATGGAGGTGGTTGGTTCATGGAATCCAGAGTGGGAGAAAATGAGGGTAGCAGAGTTCTGAATAATAATAATAATCCCTACATTTGATAGAATAGACTGTAAAGTGAATTGACTGTATATTTGTGGGTGAAACGCGGCAGCCGATGTAGAGGACAGAGTTTGTAGAGGATGCAGTTGGGGAGCAGGGGAACAGTCAAGGCTAGTGACTGGAAGAAAGTGGATTTGGTCAGAGCCCGGATGAAAGGCTTAAAGGAGACCTGAAGGTCAAGCTAAGCTCTACGATTCCACCCAAGCTCTAGGAGCTGGAGTAACAACAGGGGATATTGATATTGTCAGCGCCTAAGATAAGGAGACAGCTAAGTAGAAATGCCTCGGTCCATCAACATTTAGTTGGAGAAATTAAGGCTCAACCAGAGCTTGATGTCTTGCCCGGTAGACTACTATTAATGATAATATTTAATATTTGAAAGAAAACATTTGTTCTGACGTAATTTCCCCCAAAGCAATCAAAACATACCACTCTTACAGGAACAGCTCAATCTAGGGCTGTCTTTTTTTTTATATAAACAGAAAATATAAATCAGAACCAGTGCTGTAACTGATCCAATACTTCAATCTCGAAATGTAATGCTTGTACAGAAAAGTTAATCGTGTTCTGTTCACGTGAGCTAATAATAATAATAATCCTTTCATTTGATATAGCACCTTATCAGGTCTTCGAGCTGTCTCAAAGCGCTTCAAAGAAGAGACTTAAAGTGAACTGACTGTATATTTTGTGGACGAAATAAGGCAGCCAATTGTGCACAGCAGTGTCCCTCAAACAGTCGCGGATCAAGTGACCAATTTATTATTTTTTTTTGAAGGAATTATTGCTCCCGAAAAAGCGATCCGCCAATCGACTGACAACCGGGTTCCTACTTACTGCTGGGTAAAGAGAGGCGTGTGGAGTAAGGAAACTTGCCCGACATTTCACCCTGCCCGGGAATCGAACCCAGGTCTCCAGTTTGCGAGGCGAGCGCTCTAACCACTGAGCTGCACGACTCTACAATGAAGCCAGCTGGTGATCTTGGGAAGTATCAACATTTGTATCGTGCCTTTCACGTCGGGAGGGCATCCCACATGGATCATACTGACAGCTTAAAGAAAAATCGGACTCATGCCAACTTATCAACCAGCAACACTGTTGGCACTGGCATGTAAAACAAACCCCATATTTACAGTTCACACAACAAAGTTGCATGGAGGTGCCATTGACCTCTGCATCTTACCTCCTCCTCCCCCCAAAAAAACAACCGAATATTTTGCGGTTACCTTTGTCAGAGCAGCTGTGTGCTCTTCCCCGCAACTGATATGAACGATCTTTTGGCTCCTCAGGAACTTCACATGAAATGGAACATCTCGGTCTAGTAGGAAAACAAAACGATCATTTTCAAGAGGAGCAAGGTGTCATTTGCCGTGAGTTGTACCCACACCCCGCCATCTTCCTTTTCTCAACCATTACATGATCCTAGAATGGTTAAAAGATAAAACTGATTCGATTTACAGGACGCACGCGAACGTTATTTATTTGTGGTCAGCCAAGTGTCTGACACACGCGGAAACCCATCACCGTTGCTTAAGAGTATCCAAACCAAACTGAGATTTCCATGCAACCCACCTACACATGGAAATCCCAGAGATAGGTTATTGGAATGGAATGCGCCCTCTCGCTCTCTCTCTCTCCCTGGAGGGACACTTCCTGCTGACCTAATTCCAGAAAGTATTAGGAGTAGGGTTGGCAAGAGCCCAGGCTTGGGGACCCCAGAGTGTGGGTTTGGGCACTGCTGGAGTCTGACCAGCTAAAACCGCACAGCTTGTAATGGATGTACATTTTGAGCCCTGACATTAAACAAAAGCAATGCACAGCACTGGGAAACAGGTTACCCAAAGTAGCTGAAATCCGATACGATGGATCCTCAATTATTGCTTCCAATCTCCGGAAGTACGTTAACTTCTGAATAGTGCAGGAAATAATTCGGTAGACAAGCGAGTTGGTCGTAAAGTCAAACACAAGTTCAGGTTTCCCCTCGGTCTACAAACGTTAGCGTTGGGCAAAAACTTGTGACCTATCACACTGATCATTATCAGCGGTGGTAGGAAACTCTTTCGCGTGACTTCCCATTTTCAAACTACAGAATTCTCGGGCCAAGACGAGTGGATTCCCGCCAGACTTACAGAAGCTGTCTCGCGTCAATCCATGATGTGTGCCAAACGCAAAAGGCATTGGCTCAGGAAACCATATAATCTACGCACTCATTTGCTGAGCAGAGTGCATGGAATCATAATGGTATTGAGCGCGTGAGAATCTTCCCCCACCCAGCTCAACATTTCAAGAGCTTCTCTGACTGCACGGACGCATTCACAACTCACTGGAAACGACGGTCAGAAAATCAAACGGTGCTCGGGTTGCACGCTTAAAACTTATCGACACCAGTCTAGCCCCTTAGCATGCCGTTCAGTTCTGTTACCTTTCTCGTCACTCAGCCCCAGCTGTCCACAGTGGTTTCTTCCCCAGCTGAACACGGCCCCCGAAAGAGACAGAGCAAAGCTGTGGGCTCCTCCGGCCGTGATCTGCGCTAAAGGGATCCCGACTAAGGTCTTCAAACACTGGGGGTTGGACTGGGAGGATATGCCTTGGCCGAGCCCCAGCTGTCCGTGAGTGTTCTGCCCCCAAGCAAACAGTTGCCCATCTGAAAAAACAGGAATCAGATTTACCCCCCTTTGTGCTATCGAGAATCCCCACAGCAGCCCACCAAATGCAAATCCTAAAAACAGGGGTTTATACGTTCCAAAATCTTGCTTTCCTCAGCCACCCGAGTCTCGTCGGCAACACTGCGCTTGCTCCAAAACACTTTGCAACACAGCGCACAGGTACCAAGTGCATAGGAACCTTGAGGACCTCGAGCAGTTTAAACTGAATTTATTGGTGACGGAGCTGATTGTACGGACTCCTTTCCTTTGTACTGGTGTCTGACCCGCATCCTGAATTTTAGGGCGAAACAACCTTTGGTAAAAAACGGTCCTTTATTTAATCTGATAAATCGTTGGTAGTTTTTAAAACCTCTGACCAGAGCTATTGTTAGAGAATAAGTCATGATGAGTGATGAGAGATCTGTTAAATATACAAATGAAGAAATATGGGAAGTACAGATATATCCCGGTTGACAGCATACTGCCACAGTATAATACGGCCGAACAGAATGGGGGGTGGGGTGGGGGAGATAGAAAGAAAACAGGAGGATAATTAAATACAGGTATTCAACTTCACCAGTATCAGTAAGTCAGTTCAGTTGTTAGATCACTGCATCAAAATTCACATTCTGCTCCACATCCACACTCGCCTGAATTATAATCCCTACAGCAAACCCTAACCACATACCGCTTTTGGGAGTCAACACACTCAGGTATCGTCCGGATGCATTGTAAGAAGTGGGCAGAGCAACATAAGAGGGGTGTTGGCGAAAGTTTTCTATCACGAAGCAAGCCATTCACGCTGGGGATTATTATGTGCCAGGTGTAAACCGTATACAAACACACGTAGAGAGGAAATTACAGTTGCCTTAAGAACGTAAACACTGACAACCAATGGAAATGTATTAATTAGGTGATGAACAACCGGCCCTTTTCAGCAGTTGCTAATTACATCAGGGGGAGCGCCTGTAATTCCCTCCGTAAACAACGACAAATTACACGTAGGTAGCGCCTGTCACGTCGGGAGGGCATCCCAAGCGTTTCCACATGGTTCGCACGTGGTGCATAATTAGACCTCATTAGAAACTGAAATGCCACCGTGTGTGCGGTGAGAGTTTTACTGTGTCCATGGAGTAGAAGGAGAATGCTCCATTTGCTGCAGTACCTTTAGTTAGAGCCATGCAGTGCCAGCTTCCACAGGTGACTTGAGTAACCTCATGTCCACTCAATGACTTTACTAACCTGAAAGAAGAGAAAAAAAATACGTGGTCAAGGAAACGGAGGGACGAAGCGCAAGGAGGGAAAAAAATAAAAGAGAAAAAAAAACTTTGCAAACACCCAGCTCAACATACCCAGCTTCCAAACACAGCATTTGCTACGCATTTGGTCTTAGCTGGGGAATAAGGTGCCTGCTGCTGAACACGATGGGAGTGCGTTTCGTGTAGAGTGCCGGGAAGGGACTACGATTTAAATGGTGTTAAGAAAATAATCCGTACGGAAAATGTAAAGGACCTGGGGATCCGGATTGACAATAAATTGAAGCTATCGCTGCAGTGCTCGGTAGCAGGGAATAAGGCAAAAGCAGATGCTGGGCTGTATTAAAAAGGCAATATTGAGCTGAAATAGAGGGTTAATGCTGCTACTTTAAAAATCACTGGTGTCATCGCACTTGGAATACTGTCTGCTCGCCTCAATATATAAAAAGGATATTGCAGGGATTGAGAGGATACAGAGGAGGACAACCAACGTGATTGAGGGGATGGGAGGGACTGGACTAGGAGGAGCGATTAGGTAAACTGGGCGTGTTCACCCGGGGGAAGAGAAGGTTGAGGGACGATATGATTACGGTCTTTAAGATTCTGAAGGGAATAGATGCCTTATCAACCTCCCTCCGCTCAGCAGGCTCCGGCCTGCTCCACGCCCCCCGCCCGACCCGCCCCACCATCTGCAGGCCTTGTATTGTCTAATGTAGACCACGATAAGCTGAGTTATCTTGTGCTGAACAGTAGAACAAGCGGACACCGTCTGTGATTGAAGGTTGGGGGGGTAAATTCAGAACAAATCTGCCGAAGCACTACTTCGGTGAGCGAGTCGAAAACTTATGGAGCAGGCTCCCTAGGCAGACGGTGAAAGTAAAAAAATGTGTTTGTTTCTGGAACAAATTAGACAGATTTCCGCTAGAAAATAATATCTCAGGATACAGTATATAGTTTGGGACACAACATGTCAAGCGACTGCAGGCTGGTGGTGGAAGGCGAACTAGATGGATCTAGGTCTTCTTTCACCTAGTAACCTCTCATGTTCTTATGTTCCCACGTGGCTTTTAGCAGTCACCACCCCACGTGAAAGCCGCTATAACTAACGTAAGGTTCATCACGATTATTATTATCATTATTAATAAATACCTTTAAGGGTGCGCCTTTGGAGATCTTATATAGCGAAGACCCACAAGAATGCGACTAGATCTGTAAGAGTGCACCTGCAAAAACCTGCGTAAGCTTCCACTACCCATCCATCTTCTCCCCCCTGCTCCCCCCCCCCCCCGCACCCCCAAATAAATGAATCCAAAACATAGATAAACAAACAAAAAAATTCTAACGCTCGATTTGTTACCGTGACATTAAATCCAACACAAAGGGATTCTGAAACTCCTTTCCAGTTGAAGGCTGTGAAGCCCATTTAGTACCTTGGTTTTCTGACTGTTTCTTCCATGGAATCAATTCCCAGCTGTCCATCTTTTCCTGCTCCCCATGCAAAGACCTGGCCATGATCGTTGACAGCCAGAGTATGGGACTCGCCACAAGCCGTATGTTTAATGGTCTGTGCGTCCAGTGCTCTCACTTGTTCTAATGAGCGTGAAGAAAAAGACACGTGGACTGTCATGTATTAGCATTACGTCAAATTAAACCTCAAACACGCTTGGCTGAAAGAATGATTTTAAAACAGGGACAGAACCACATTAGGCCTGAAGTTAATTTGTGAACAGTGCCTGGAATTGCTTAACGATCAATACCCAGACTGATTGATTCACTGGTGCAATATATATAAAAAAATATTGCATTGGGGGTCAGCTTGGCTCAGTGGTAGCGCTCTCATCTCCGAGTCAAAAGGTTGTGGGTTCAAAGCCCACGTTGGGAGTTGAAATCACATAGTCCAAGCCAACGCTCCAACGCAGTGCTGGGATGAGCGCTGCGCTGACATTTTTGCTCAGATCGAAAAGAACGCAAAGCAGGTTCTGAAAGGGGACTTTCTCAAGTATTCCTGTCCGGCCAGCTAGCTGGAGATGTGACGTGAGTTTTGTGGACGGGCGTGGCAGTCTGCGTGGGCAGGAAAGTCCTGCAACCATCTTTCCAAATGACCTCAGTTTGGACCGCACTCCATCGGCGGAGCGAGCTACCAGTTTTATTAGGGGGAATTCTCAGCCGGGGGCGCCAGAAGGGACTCCCTTTGTGTGTAGTGCCATTGGGATGTTTGGCATTCACCTGGGCGGGCAGGAAGGGACGGGACCTTGGTTTGACATATTCTGCAAGAGGGAAGTTTAAGCAGTTTACCAATCAGCTATATCCTAAAATTACATTAGATTTGAGATCATACCATTCTACTTGTTTCAGAACAATATTTTAGGATGCCCTCCCTCCCTCCCTCCTACCCTGTACTGCAGTATAATATGCAGGTGTTAAGGGCAGTAGGATAGAGGGCTGTGAGTTCCTGGTAACCTTTCCAGGAAGTACTTCTTTACAGAAGATAATTAAACAGCTGGAAAGGTTACCAGGAAGGAAAGCAGAGCTCAGGTCTCTGGACTCAATTAAGCAACAACTCGATGAAAGGCAATAGGGTATTCTGGAAAGTTGAGATCCAATGGGGCTAAAGAACCTTCTTGATTGTATTCCGTCAGCAAAGCAAAAAAAAATCAGACCAGTTTTAAAACGGACATAATCCTCGTGACCAGCAGGTTTATCATAATTTCAATCAATAGAACCAAGCTTAGTATTTCACTGCAATCCATTACTGCTGTTTGTCTGAGGAGCAATCAATTCTGAAATCACAATACAAATGTGATGACTATTTTTAAACCAAAACACTGCGGTAATCCGGCACTATCGCTCGGTCTGCACGGATGCTGAAAGTGAAAGTCACCGAGTCATTGCACTCGAGGATCAAAGGGTTATATTTTCATTCTGCAAACACCTTCGTTTAAGGGCAGACTCATTTCCCCAGGTGACACGTAACGCACAAAGTGCAAGTACAATATGTCATCTTCAACCAAACCACAGCTTGAATTCTCAAGACAGGGAAGGGGATTGAGTGCAGATTATAACAGTGTCTGTCCTCAACTATCTTTAGACTCTGGCACGGAGACTTTACTTCTGCTTACTTGAGTTGCATTGACCTATAAGTGCTTTACCTTGAGACACCTTAAGCTGACACCTTAGTAATATCTTGGGCTACATACTTTACAGTCGGATCCAACCAAGTAACTCAAGCACCCACGTCACAAGCGCATGAGAACAGGTTTAACTGCTGGTTAAAATCTCAGGGTTCACATTCCATTGAGCATTACAGACACACACACACAGATCTGCGTCGATTATAATGGGAAATCCCATTAGCGACTGAAAGTGCTGAAGCTGCCGGGCGTAAAACCCAACAGAATCTTTACCCAGTCAGTCAGTTTGACCCGTTTTGTTCGTTGCAATTGCGACGGGAGAGGACAAGTAAAAAAGAAAATTGGTTCTTTTTTAAAAATAAATAAATCCTGAATTGCATTTTTCCGTTAAAAAAAAAACCCAGCTGAGATGGAAGTGACCGACCGGGGTGAAACCCGGTCTGGAAAACAGAGAAAAGCTCACCGCATCGAACCCAGCCACTTCCTTTCGCTTGGCGAGCACTGGCCTGCTTCGTGTTCCCCGCCCGACCATCAGCCTATCTGCCCACACGCTCTCCAACTCGCTCCCACCCTCACTCCGCTGTCTCAAGACCTCTCTTCCCCTCCCGACCCACTTCAGGTTGATGGTCTGTGGCTCGCCAGCATCTTGACTTCAGATTCCCGATGAAGAAGGGGAAGTGTCATACTCCCGGCCAGACATTGATGGGAATTTTGACGGCCAGGTTTACCTTTTAGGTGATCATCGTATACAGTTTTTATAATCACATTTCTCATCTCCGGCACATTTCCTGATATCATTATCATCGATAGCAGGAAATCAATGATAAGGATATGCACCTCTGTCTGCTGGCAAAGTCTCAGCTCCAGGACGCGTTCAGTAATTTTCAACCCTATGTATCAGGAAAAAAAACATTCCTGGTTTGGTCGCGGAGCTGTTCTGTCTTTCGCACACATTTCCATCACAGAGCAACATTCCAGATTTAAGAAGATATAGTGTTTTTCACACTGGGAGGAAGACCCAATAATAGCTTTGCACCAGAACTGGGGGGTGGGAGCTGAAGTGGGTACAGAACCATTATTATTATTATTATTATTATTACAGAAGGGTTTCTCGGTTTCCAGCAATGTGCCTCGAGTGCCTCCACGTAAACCAGAAACAACGATCTGCCTGATGATCTGGACCAGACAAAGATCTCAGGACCATCGTAACTGCTGCGAGTCTTTCTTATCTTCAGAGTTTAACGAGGCCGGTTCTAAACAGACACATTACAGGGTCCGCACGTCCCCAGCACTTTCACACCCTGAAGAACAGCGTGGACGAAAAAATGTCAGCAGATACAAAACGGCTGAGCAGAGGTCTAGATGATCATTTACCTGGCCTGTATCCTTCCTTTTCGTGACCCAGCTGTCCCCAGTTGTTTGAGCCGCACGTATAGACGCTTCCGTCTTGCAAAACGAATGCCGTGTGATATCTTCCGCAGGCCACCTCCTGCACGCTTTTACTGCTGAAGAATTCACACGTCCTCGGCTGAACAATTATGTTCTCAACCACATCGCCCAGACCGAGCTGTCCCAAATTGGTATATCCCCAACACAACAACTCTACTCTGGCACCCATGGTTGGCGATCTTATCTGAAAATAGAGAGCAAAAGTTACTGAGCGTTCGATCTGATCCAGACAGAAACAAGACTGCGAAGGGAGAGGCGCGTTTAGTCGGTGAAACCAATGTCGTCTACTCTATACAACACTGACTTGCAGACAGACAGCGCCTATCATGAAAAAAAAGACACCTCAATAGAATTGATTAGAAGTTAAGCGAATGTTGTTCAGATAGGTAAAGTGTGAGGGGTAATCTGTACGAGCAACAGCCCGCAACCAATGAGAGGAGCAGCCAATCCATTTAAATTTGGAGGTAAATTTGAATGAGAAGCGGAGTATACCCCAGGTTGACTGGGAGAAAGACTCAACTTCCCTTTGAAACATCAACGTCCCCCTTCATGACCAGGTAGGCAGAGCCAAAGGTTAAATAGCAGAATCAAAAGAACGGCACCACCACCTGGAAATAACTAATAGTATATAATAACAAAGGTTCATCATTATTGCTCCGTAGGCAAGTGAGGCAAATAATGTGCACCAGCAACACTCCACCAGCGATGAGTGAAATTAAAATTGCGGCAATGTCATTTGTACCTGTTGGTTAAAAAGCAAAGCGCAAAGCCCCCATCGTTGATAGTTTGCTCATGAGCTCAAATGTTAACGATTGTTAACCCCACAACCTGCTGCTTTGTCTGAGAATCCCGGTCAGTAAAACTACCCCCCAAAGAGCTGCATTCCTTTTACTTTCTGCGGTTTAACCTCTCCCCTCGCCTGAACTCGTACGGTTACGCATCGCTGGGGGTAGGTGCAGACAGACTGAAACGAACGAACACGCCATCGGCTCTATAGGAGTGTCCCCTCTGCCACAGCAAAGGAGGGAAGGGGGAATTTTGTCCGCAGAGTAAAGGCGATCAGGGTTAAATAACCTGTGATGTGAGAATGATGAATATTCTGCAGTTCTGCTCTATCAATCATCGAGTGTTCATGGATCATCTATGCACTGCTTTCCCCCCCCCACCCAAGAGATAGCGAGTGGAGCAGTTCTACGATAAGAGGCCCTTTCCTTTTCTACACTTTCTTATTTTCTTAACCGCCTTCTTCATACTGTGATACTTTAGTACTCGGCAACCGGCACAGAGAGGCCATTATTTTTATTGAATAAACAAAAGACTTTTGTTACTGACTCGGTACTTTTGAGTTAGCGTCGACAAATCCCGCCTGAAAGCTGCTTTTTTTTTAAAAAAAAAAACCAGGAACGGCACAGAATAATGCTGTGCGTAGCGTCTCAATCGCTCTGAGACACTGCACTGCGTGGAGGGCGCTGGGCAAGTGCAAGTTGTTGTTGTAATCAATAATCCGGGAGAAGGACATACACTACGACCGCTAATATATTGGTATAAGAAAAGAACAATTAGAAACAAATTAAATAACAGGTAGGATATACCGATATGTGCGTTAATTATACTAATAATATTGTCTCCCACAAGGAGACAAGAAACTGCTTAAGAAGGGAATTTAGTAATTGGTCTAATTATCATTTTATGAGGCCATGACAGATCTTTCAATCCCATTTCTCCAACTTTTGTAACCCCCACTATAATAATCCTTGCATCTGGAATAGCGCCTTATCAAGTCGTTGAGACACCTCGAAGCACTTCACAAAAGATACATCGACGGCATATTTTTTTGAGCGAAACGCAGCAGCAAACGGCGCACAGCGCTGTGCCGCAAACAGTCGTGGATCGAGTAACCAAATTCTTCTTTTTTTTAAAAAAAAAGGGATTATTACCCCCGGAAAGCGACGCTACCATCGACTAACGCCCAGGTTCCTACCGACTGCTCGGTGAACAGAGGCGCGTGGAGGACGGGAACTCGCCCAAGGTTTCACCCTGCCCGGGAATCGCACCCAGGTCCTTTCGCTCGCGAGGCGGGCGCTCTTAACCGAAAGGCTGCAGAACCTTTCCGTATCCAGCCGTCGTCTTTTCCAGCAAAGGGGACTCGCAGAGTCGATTCCGTCTCGAGCAGGAGTTACCCGAGCGGTGCGCGTCACAGTCTGACAACCCCCGCGCCCTCCCCGCTCCCTCGGTTTAAAGCGGGGGTCCGAACTCCTCCAAGAACAGAGAAGGCTTCGTCCCGTTCCCGACTGAAATATTCGGTTCCGATTGGCGGTGTTCGCGGAGTTCCACGAACACAGAAACCCTGGGCCCTGCGACCGGAGATCTGTCGACTCCCAAACGTCGTAATCGCCACAGTATTCGCTTGCTTCGCTGCTCACGTACCTGCGGGAAAGTCTTTACCCTCACGCGCCATCACACTCGTGCACGGCTTGTAGCGCTCGGCAAGAAAACCGCGCGGACGGGGCTAATCGCTCGAGCTTACGAATGAGGTTCAGTCCCCCCCCCCACCCCCCGGCTACGTTTAAGCGGCAAATATTAACCGTAACGAGTCCTTAACGTACAAATTTCAATGACTTTCGACCTTCACTCAATAGTTTTGTGGCTTATCCGCCGTGCGTTCAGTCCTTCCTCTCTTTTTTTTACACACACACACGCGCGCGCGCGCTCGGAGATTGCTCAACTGGAAGCTTTAAAAGGTCTTTCGAAACGTTCACGTCCTGATGATAAGGGCAATACCATCGCCGAAACACAGCAGATATGACGCTTGGCGTGTGAACACACCTTTTTAAGACTGGCCATATGTTATCGGTTTCCTCTCTCTCTCTCTCTCTCTCTTTCTCTCTCGCGCAATGCCATTATTTCTCTCTCTCTCTCTCTCTCTCTCTCGGTCTCTCTCGACGACATTACTTTTCAACTCGAAAAGGCGTGGGCTGCAATGACGAGCCACACTGGTATGTCAGCCTCGAGCACAGCTTCAAGCCGAAGGTAATATCAAACCCCAACAGCTCGGTTCGCCTAATTTCTGTTTTAATAACAACGCCGAGTTTGCAAGTTACAACGCGGCGGTCGTTTTGCTCTGCGACTCACTCACTGCAAAGCCATTCTTGCCGGGGCCTGCGCACGGATAAAAGAAAGCCGCGCGGCAGATGGCGGGGTCTACGAGTGAATCTATCTGAAGAACGAATGTCAAACGAAAGCTAAAGCTTCGGGCGTGTTGAGACCTCCGGCAAGTTTCCTCGCTCCGCTGCGCCTCGGTTTGCCGAGCAGGAAGTGCCAACCCCGGCGGTCGTTAGTTCGATTGGCAGAGCGCTCTCCGGGGATAACAATCTCTCCCCTAAAAAAAAAAAAGTAATAGTTTGGTGACTCAATCCACGACTGTTCGTGGGAGACGCCGCTGCGCGCAATTGGCTGCCCACAAAATACACAGTCAATCCGCTTTACGGTATATTCCGTGAAGCGCTTCGAACGTGTCAACGCAGCTCTGTCAAACGCAGGGATTATTATTATTATTATTATTAGACATTGGAAAATCTCCAACAGCAGCTTCCAGATCCGCGGGGCAGGTCTGCACAAGCCAGAAATGCACCTCCTTAGCCCGCAGTCCTCATCCCACGCTCCGAAACGTTTCCGTAAAACCTGCCTTGTGCGCATTTCCAGATCATTTACAGTCACCGTCGACAGTCTCAACTTTCGGGGAAGAAAGCAAAAGAATAGATCACGAATTGAGAGTGAAACTACGTGCCTCTAAACTGCTCCCATTAAGGGCTGACGTCAGTCGGGCCGAGGGATGATCTCCCGATAGAGGTTCAATCTTAAAATCGAAAGGGAATTGATTTATCGCGACCGAACACCTCCAACGTCTTCAAATTACTTTGCCAAGTTCCTTCAAATGCACTCGTACACCTCTTAGGTTAGTCTTAAATAATGGATGGAGTCCCGGGATGTTTAGTTCTCCCAACAAGTCCCGCGAACACACACACAACAGAACGGGCCATTTTCTCAACGGAGAAGCAGGAAATGATCGCACGTCACACACAGCCATATTGAGGCTTGAAAAGCCCAAATGAGGTCTCGACGTTGGGGTCAATCATTCAGCTTCGAGAAGGGAATCGTGTGCGAGACTTAAAAGTGAATAAGTTTGGAAGAGAGTACAAACGTCTGTGCGTGCGCGTGTGTCCGCGTGTGTGTGCGCGTGTGTCGAGACCGAGCAGAGGGAGCGGACAGGCTGACCTGGGGCCGGAGAGGTAGTGGGGGGGCGGCGGGTGGGGGGGGTGGGGGGGGAGCAGGACTCTGGAGGGCTCTGAAGGTGAGACCGAGCGTTTAGTTATCTCTGATTCCCCGAGGGACGGGGGGGGCCAAAGGAGCCGGGCCAGAGCGGGCGCGATGGGCTCGCGGAGCCCGGTGCGGGAGAGGGCACGCGCTGCAGAGTGCTGACGAGCCCGCGGCTCGCGGAGGGAGGAGTTGGGAAAGTCCAGGGAGCGGGCAGTTGGCGAGGCCGAGCGCCGGAAGCGTGGACCGGGGGGGGGTTCCAGTGGCGGAGACGGCTCGCGGTGAGGAGGCGCCTGACGGGAGCCCGGGCAGGAGAGCCAATGTCTCGCCAAACCTTGAGCCGGAGGACGACAAGAGCCGCACAAACCGCATCCGACACCCAGCGCCGGATCGACAACTCTGCACTCTGTCCCGTCGCCAGCACGGACATCGCGTAACCGTAACCGCCACACGCACCCCCCACCCCACCCCACCCCACCCCACCCACCCCCAAACCACCGCCGCCGCCACCACCACCACGAACACAACTCTAACCCCCGCACCCCGGTGGAACAGTAACAACCCTTTGCGTTCGATACGCAGCCGCTCACGCGCTTAAAATTCGCACCGTGGAGACGTCTGAAGGCGCTTCACAGGAGAGATGGGCAGAAACACGGCAACCGGTTCGCGCACTTCAACGTCCCACAAACGCGCGCCCATGGAGCGAGCAATCAATTGTAAAACAATTACATATATATGTACATATACATATATAATATATAGACACACACATTTTATACTTTGCTCCAATTAATGAGCCGGTTACGCCGCATTTCGCCCACAAAATACAGTCACTCCGCTTCACAGTGAATCGTGCGGAGCACTTTGAGACGTCTTGACGACATGATCAAGGCACCGTATCAAACGCCCGGACTAATATTTATTATTATTATTATTATTATTATTATTATTATCATCATCATTCCCCTCCCACCGGCTGGGGCAGTGCGGTGGGAGTAAGTGCCGTATCCAATGCCAGAAATAATATATATTGTATATTATTCTTATATTATTTATTGATCGTTATTATTGTTATTGTTGTTTGTAGTAGTATTCCCCGATCGTCACCCTTTCTGATCCCGACCCCCAGCAGCTCCCGCGCACATCCTCCACTGTCCAACACTTTGGGACGTCCTCACAACGTGAAAGGTGATATATAAACGCAATGTGTTATATATATATATATACACATACACATATACACACACATACACACACACACATATACACACACATACACACACACACATATACACACACATACACACACACACATATACACACACATACACACACACACATATACACACACATACACACACACACACACACACACACACATATACACACACATACACACACACACACACATATACACACACATACACACACACACACACACACACAGACACATACACACACACATACACACACACACACACATATACACACACATACACACACACATACACACACACACACACATATACACACACATACACACACACACACACATATACACACACATACACACACACACACACATATACACACACATACACACACACACACACATATACACACACATACACACACACACATATACACACACAGACACATACACACACATACACACACACACACACACACACAGACACATACACACACATATACACACACACATATACACATATACACATATACACATATACAGTGTATTGGTGTTGAGGCTCCGGACAGTTACGGGAACAGACGAGTTACCTGAACACAGGAGCGATGACAATGAAAACCCCTCCTCTGTGTGAGGGTCTGTGAGGGTCTGTGTGTGTGTGTGTGTGAGGGTCTGTGTGAGGGTGTGTGTGAGGGTCTGTGTGTGGTGTGTGTGTGTGGGTCTGTGTGAGGGTGTGTGTGAGGGTCTGTGTGAGGGTGTGTGAGGGTGTGTGTGAGGGTGTGTGTGAGGGTCTGTGTGAGGGGTGGGGGCTGTGCTGTGTTCGGGGCCTCTCAGACGGGCGGCGGGACCCGCACTCCAGGGCCCACCGCGGCTCCGGGGCCTCCGCTCTCACTGCGTCACCGCCCGCCCCGCCCCGCCCGCCAATCAGCGCCAGCCCCGCCCCCCGCCCCGCCCGCCAATCACCGCCCGCCCCGCCCCACCCCGCCCCCGCCCCGCCCGCCAATCAACGCCAGCCCCGCCCCCCGCCAGTCAGCCACGGCCCTGGGGGGCGTGGCCTGAGCTGTCAGTCACAGCCCTGGGGGGAGGGCGTGGCCTGAGCTGTCAGTCACAGCCCTGGGGGGAGGCGTGGCCTGAGCTGTCAGTCACAGCCCTGGGGGGGCGTGGCCTGAGCTGTCAGTCACAGCCCTGGGGGGTAGGGCGCGGCCTGAGCTGTCAGTCACAGCCCTGGGGGGGGCGTGGCCTGAGCTGTCAGTCACAGCCCTGGGGGGAGGGCGTGGCCTGAGCTGTCAGTCACAGCCCTTGTGGGGCGTGGCCTGAGCTGTCAGTCACAGCCCTGGGGGGAGGGCGTGGCCTGAGCTGTCAGTCAAAGCCCTAGTGGGAGGGCGTGGCCTGAGCTGTCAGTCACAGCCCTGGGGGGAGGGCGTGGCCTGAGCTGTCAGTCACAGCCCTGGGGGAGGGCGTGGCCTGAGCTGTCAGTCAAAGCCCTAGTGGGAGGGCGTGGCCTAAGCTGTCAGTCACAGCCCTGGGGCGAGGGCGTGGCCTGAGCTGTCAGTCAAAGCCCTAGTGGGAGGGCGTGGCCTGAGCTGTCAGTCACAGCCCTGGGGGGAGGGCGTGGCCTGAGCTGTCAGTCACAGCCCTGGGAGGCGTGGCCTGAGCTGCCAGTCACAGCCCTGGGAGGGCGTGGCCTGAGCTGTCAGTCACAGCCCTGGGGGGAGGGCGTGGCCTGAGCTGTCAGTCACAGCCCTGGGGGAGGGCGTGGCCTGAGCTGTCAGTCACAGCCCTGGGGGGAGGGCGTGGCTTGAGCTGTCAGTCACAGCCCTGGGGGGGCGTGGCTTGAGCTGTCAGTCACAGCCCTGGGGGGCGTGGCCTGAGCTGCCAGTCACAGCCCTGGGAGGGCGTGGCCTGAGCTGTCAGTCACAGCCCTGGGGGGAGGGCGTGGCCTGAGCTGTCAGTCACAGCCCTTGTGGGGCGTGGCCTGAGCTGTCAGTCACAGCCCTTGTGGGGCGTGGCCTGAGCTGTCAGTCACAGCCCTGGGGGGAGGGCGTGGCCTGAGCTGTCAGTCAAAGCCCTAGTGGGAGGGCGTGGCCTGAGCTGTCAGTCACAGCCCTGGGGGGAGGGCGTGGCCTGAGCTGTCAGTCACAGCCCTGGGGGAGGGCGTGGCCTGAGCTGTCAGTCAAAGCCCTAGTGGGAGGGCGTGGCCTAAGCTGTCAGTCACAGCCCTGGGGCGAGGGCGTGGCCTGAGCTGTCAGTCAAAGCCCTAGTGGGAGGGCGTGGCCTGAGCTGTCAGTCACAGCCCTGGGGGGAGGGCGTGGCCTGAGCTGTCAGTCACAGCCCTGGGAGGCGTGGCCTGAGCTGCCAGTCACAGCCCTGGGAGGGCGTGGCCTGAGCTGTCAGTCACAGCCCTGGGGGAGGGCGTGGCCTGAGCTGTCAGTCACAGCCCTGGGGGGGCGTGGCTTGAGCTGTCAATCACAGTCCTGGGCGGAGGGCGTGGCCTGAGCTGTCAGTCACAGCCCTGGGGGGCGTGGCCTGAGCTGTCAGTCACAGCCCTGGTGGGAGGGCGTGGCCTTAGCTGTCAGTCACAGCCCTGGGGGGCGTGGCCTGAGCTGCCAGTCACAGCCCTGGGAGGGCGTGGCCTGAGCTGTCAGTCACAGCCCTGGGGGGAGGGCGTGGCCTGAGCTGTCAGTCACAGCCCTTGTGGGGCGTGGCCTGAGCTGTCAGTCACAGCCCTTGTGGGGCGTGGCCTGAGCTGTCAGTCACAGCCCTGGGGGGAGGGCGTGGCCTGAGCTGTCAGTCACAGCCCTGGGGGCGTGGCCTGAGCTGCCAGTCACAGCCCTGGGAGGGCGTGGCCTGAGCTGTCAGTCACAGCCCTGGGGGGAGGGCGTGTCCTGAGCTGTCAGTCACAGCCCTGGGGGGGCGTGGCTTGAGCTGTCAATCACAGTTCTGGGCGGAGGGCGTGGCCTGAGCTGTCAGTCACAGCCCTGGGGGGCGTGGCCTGAGCTGTCAGTCACAGCCCTGTGGGGGGAGGGCGTGGTCTGAGCTGTCAGTCACAGCCCTGGGGGGGCGTGGCCTGAGCTGTCAGTCATAGCACTGGGGGGGCGTGGCCTGAGCTGTCAGTCAAAGCCCTGGGGGGAGGGCGTGGCCTGAGCTGTCAGTCAAAGCCCTAGTGGGAGGGCGTGGCCTAAGCTGTCAGTCACAGCCCTGCGGGGAGGGCGTGGCCTGAGCTGTCAGTCACAGCCCTGGGGGAGGGCGTGGCCTGAGCTGTCAGTCACAGCCCTGGGGGGAGGGCGTGGCCTGAGCTGTCAGTCACAGCCCTGTGAGGGCGTGGCCTGAGCTGTCAGTCACAGCCCTGGGTGGAGGGCGTGGCCTGAGCTGTCAGTCACAGCCATGGGGGGCGTGGCTTGAGCTGTCAATCACAGTCCTGGGCGGAGGGCGTGGCCTGAGCTGTCAGTCACAGCCCTGGGAGGGGCGTTGCCTGACCTGTCAGTCACAGCCCTGGGGGGAGGGCGTGGTCTGAGCTGTCAGTCACAACCCTGGGGGGCGTGGCTTGAGCTGTCAATCACAGTCCTGGGCGGAGGGCGTGGCCTGAGCTGTCAATCACAGCCCTGGGGGAGGGCGTGGCCTGAGGTGTCAGTCACAGCCCTGGGGGGGCGTGGCCTGAGCTGCCAGTCACAGCCCTGGGAGGGCGTGGCCTGAGCTGTCAGTCACAGCACTGGGGGAGGGCGTGGCCTGAGCTGTCAGTCACAGCCCTGGGGGAGGGCGTGGCCTGAGCTGTCAGTCACAGCCCTGTGGGGGCGTGGCTGAGCTGTCAGTCACAGCCCTGGGGGAGGGCGTGGCCTGAGCTGTCAGTCACAGCCCTGGGGGGCGTGGCCTGAGCTGCCAGTCACAGCCCTGGGAGGGCGTGGCCTGAGCTGTCAGTCACAGCACTGGGGTGAGGGCGTGGCCTGAGCTGTCAGTCACAGCCCTGGGGGGAGGGGCGTTGCCTGACCTGTCAGTCACAGCCCTGAGGGGAGGGCGTGGCCTGAGCTGTCAGTCACAGCCCTGGGGGGCGTGACTTGAGCTGTCAATCACAGCCCTGGGGGAGGGCGTGGCCTGAGGTGTCAGTCACAGCCCTGGGGGGCGTGGCCTGAGCTGCCAGTCACAGCCCTGGGAGGGCGTGGCCTGAGCTGTCAGTCACAGCCCTGGGGAGGGCGTGGCCTGAGCTGTCAGTCACAGCCCTGGGGGAGGGCGTGGCCTGAGCTGTCAATCACAGCCCTGGGGGAGGGCGTGGCCTGAGGTGTCAGTCACAGCCCTGGGGGGGCGTGGCCTGAGCTGCCAGTCACAGCCCTGGGAGGGCGTGGCCTGAGCTGTCAGTCACAGCACTGGGGGAGGGCGTGGCCTGAGCTGTCAGTCACAGCCCTGGGGGGTAAGGCGTGGCCTGAGCTGTCAGTCACAGCCCTGGGGGGGCGTGGCTTGAGCTGTCAATCACAGTCCTGGGCGGAGGGCGTGGCCTGAGCTGTCAGTCACAGCCCTGGGAGGGGCGTTGCCTGACCTGTCAGTCACAGCCCTGGGGGGAGGGCGTGGCCTGAGCTGTCAGTCACAGCCCTGGGGGCGTGGCCTGAGCTGTCAGTCACAGCCCTGGGGGCGTGGCCTGAGCTGTCAGTCACAACCCTGGGGGGCGTGGCCTGAGCTGTCAGTCACAGCCCTGGGGGGCGTGTCCTGAGCTGTCAGTCACAGCCCTGGGGGGCGTGGCCTGAGCTGTCAGTCACAGCCCTGGGGGGGGCGTAGCCTGAGCTGTCAGTCACAGCCCTGGGGGGGGCGTGGTCTGAGCTGTCAGTCACAGCCCTGGGGGGAGGGCGTGGCCTGAGCTGTCAGTCACAGCCCTGGGGGGCGTGGCCTGAGCTGTCAGTCACAGCCCTGGGGGGAGGGCGTGGCCTGAGCTGTCAGTCACAGCCGTGGGGGGGCGTGGCCTGACCTGTCAGTCACAGCCCTGGGGGGAGGGCGTGGCCTGAGCTGTCAGTCATAGCCCTGGGGGGAGGGCGTGGCCTGAGCTGTCAGTCACAGCCCTGGGGGGAGGGCGTGGCCTTAGCTGTCAGTCACAGCCCTGGGGGGGCGTGGCTTGAGCTGTCAATCACAGTCCTGGGCGGAGGGCGTGGCCTGAGCTGTCAGTCACAGCCCTGGGGGGCGTGGCTTGAGCTGTCAATCACAGTCCTGGGCGGAGGGCGTTGCCTGAGCTGTCAGTCACAGCCCTGGGGGGAGGGCGTGGCCTGAGCTGTCAGTCACAGCCCTGGGGGGAGGGCGTGGCCTGAGCTGTCAGTCACAGCCCTGGGGGGCGTGGCCTGAGCTGTCAGTCACAACCCTGGGGGGCGTGGCCTGAGCTGTCAGTCACAGCCCTGGGGGGCGTGGCCTGAGCTGTCAGTCACAGCCCTGGGGGGGCGTGGTCTGAGCTGTCAGTCACAGCCCTGGGGGGAGGGCGTGGCCTGAGCTGTCAGTCACAGCCCTGGGGGGAGGGCGTGGCCTGAGCTGTCAGTCACAGCCCTGGGGGGAGGGCGTGGCCTGAGCTGTCAGTCACAGCCCTGGGGGGAGGGCGTGGCCTGAGCTGTCAATCACAGTCCTGGGGGGCGTGGCCTGAGCTGTCAGTCACAGCCCTGGGGGGCGTGGCCTGAGCTGTCAATCACAGCCCTGGGGGCGTGGCCTGAGCTGTCAATCACAGCCCTGGGGGCGTGGCCTGAGCTGTCAGTCACAGGAGGGCTTCAGGGGTTTGTGGCTCTGAAATCCACAACAGTACAACATGTAACATAGTGACCGTCACCAGTTATCACTATATATAATAATATACCGTCATCATAATATATAACAATAATATATAACAATAATATATAACAATAATATATAATAATGTATAACAATGTATAATAATGGTAATAATAACATATAATAATAATATATAATAATAATACATAATTATAATAATAATATAAAGCAATAATAATATACCATAATAATATTATACCATAATAATAATAATGATATTATACGGTAATAATAATATTATACCATAATAATAATGATATTATAATAACAATAATGATATTATAATAATAATGATATTATACCATAATAATAATGATAATAATAATAATAATGATATTATAGCTTAGTAACAATAGTAATAATATTGTGCCATGATAACAGTTACAGTGGTGACAGTGTTGGGCTGTGGTTTCTGGGCTGTGGTTTCTGGGCTGTGCTGTGGGTGGGAACCTGGAGTTTGGAGCCAATGAGATGGAGTGGAACAGCAGAACACGAAGAGCAACACAACCCATTCATCCAGAGCCAGAGCCCGAACCAGAGCCAGAGCCAGAGCCAGAGCCCCGAACCAGAGCCAGAGCCCCGAGCCAGAGCCAGAGCCCCGAGCCAGAGCCCGAGCCAGAGCCCGAGCCCGAGCCCGAGCCAGAGCCCCAGCCCGAGCCCGAGCCAGAGCCCGAGCCCCGAGCCAGAGCCCCGAGCCAGAGCCAGAGCCCCGAGCCAGAGCCAGAGCCAGAGCCCCGAGCCAGAGCCAGAGCCCCGAACCAGAGCCCGAGCCCGAGTCCCGAACCAGAGCCCGAGCCCGAGCCCGAGCCCGAGCCGGGGGCAGCCTGGACACAGCCGGTCAGGGCTCTCCCACTGGGTGGACATGTATTGTTGGGGACACGGGGTGGAGCCCCTCCTGGGGTGCGGGGCAGATGGAGCCCTGGCAGCCCCGGTGGCGATGGACCTGTCGGGGGCGCAGGCGGTGCGGGCGGTGGCTTGCGGAGCCCGACATTGGGTGTTCCTGCTGGGAGACGGGACCCTCCTCTCCCCAGGAGACCACCACCAGCCTGGACAGCTGGGGGGGAGGGCAGTGAGGACATCTGCCACAGGTAAGGGACCCCCTCCCACCCCCATCCCCCATCCCACACACACACACAACTCTCTGGGGGGGGGGGGGGGGGTGAGTGGGGTGGGGTGGGTTTGGGGGAGAAGATACCCACACCCCACACCCCACACCCCAACCCACCCACTTGTTAATGAGTTTTTTAATGTGATTAATGTGGATTTTGGGGCTTGTGGTTCATTGATTGACTTATGAATTTATTTATTTATTGTTGATTTAAAGAGTTGATTTATTATATTAAAAAAAAGCCCCTGATTATTTATTTATTTATTTTTATTGGGGGGTGGAGAGGGTTTAAAACAAATTAATCCCAAACGATATATATGTGTGTGTGTGTGTGGAGAGAGAGGGAGAGAGATAGACAGAGAGAGAGATAGAAAGAATAGAAAGAGAGTGAGAGACATCGTGAGTGTTTTCTGACTTAAGGCACTGGGTGTTGCTGTTGCTGTGTTTTTTGGGGGCATTTTCTTCCCTGGGAGGGGTGGGAATGGGAATGGGGGCAATGTTCCTGACACAAGTCTCCCATCATTGTCCAGGTGTCCAGTGGGGCTCTGTATCTCTGCTCTGGTGGTTGGGTTGTGGTGGTGGTGGTGTTTGGACACTCACTCACACGTTGCACTTTCTTTTCACTCAGTTGTTGTTTCGTTTCCTCTCTCTCTCTCAGTTGGTTTCACTTTCAGGAACAGCCTGGAGGGGTTTTTTCCAGCCCCCACCCCCCCCCCCCCCCCAAAATATATATAACTGGTCATCAGTCTCAACCACCAAGAGAGCAGTCAGGTGTATATATATATATATCAGGTTGTTCTCAGCTTGGTCCCTTACACCCTACACCCCCCCCCACCCCCCACTGCTACCCACTACCATCCCCCCCCACCCCCCCACCCCCCACCGCCACCCCCCCCACCCCCCACTGCCACCCACTGCCAACCCCCACCCCCCCCATCACCCACCGCCACCCCCCCCACCCCCCACTGCCACCCACCGCCACCCCCACCCCCCCCCACCACACACCGCCACCCCCCACCCCCCCCACCACACACCGCCACCCCCCACCCCCCCCCACCACGCACCGCCACACCCCCACCAGAAAAGTGTTATTACCAAACCTAGAAATTGAGGACATTTCGAAGGATTTCGAAGCAGGAGAATGCCACTAAATTCGCAGGTCTCCTTCCTCTGATCCAAACCTAAACTGCTACAACAGCAACCAACCAACCAACCAACCAACCAACCACAACAACAACAACAACAGCTACTACTACTGCGACACCAACAACGAACTACATTTTGTATTGCGCCTTTCACGTCAGGCGTACGGCCCAAGTCCCTGGACAGTCGAGGAGGGTTTAATCAGGAGAAAAGATGTTGCCTTCAGTTTATTGCAGTGACGTTATAGCCTGTTTTTTCTTAAAAAAAAAGAAAACGAAAGCGTCCAATTTGTTGACACGTTCCAAGGCCCTGAACATGTCGGGGATTAGAACCCAAGCTGAGGGTGTGCGTGGGGGGGGTGGAGGGAGGAGTAGTGGGGTGGGATTAGGGAGGGTGGAAGGCAGAGAGGGTACGAGGGTGGCTGAAGGCACGGACAAAGAAGAGGGTCTTGAGGGAATACCTTGAAGGAGGCAACGGAGGGAGCAAAGCGAAGGGAATGTGGGATGGATTTCCAGAGGGTGGGGGCAGAGAGGCTGAAGGCCCGATCGACGATGGTGGGGTGGGCCGGGTGGGGGACATGGAGCAGGCCAGAGCCTGCTGAGCGGAGGGAGAAGACAGGTTGATAAGGGCTTAGCAGATCGGCGAGGTAGGAGGACAAGGATTTTGAACAGAGAGAACACGAGCTACAGAGTTCTGGATGATCTGCAGCTTGTGGAGGGAAGCGTTGGCAAGGCTGACAAGCAGGGAGTTGGCACAGTCAAGCCTGGTTGTAACGAAGGCATGTATGAGAGTTTCGGCGGTCTGCGGGGTCAGGCAGTGGCGGAGCCGGGTGATCTTGCAGAAGTGGGGGAAGGCAGAGCGGATCATGGCATGGATATGGGGGAGAAAGGACAGTTGAGGGTTGAACAACAAGCCCAGGTTCCTGACTGGTTTGGTGAGGTGGAGTGTGCAACCATGGGTGGTGATGCTGTCAGCGCCTGAGACGAGGAGGCACTGATGGGAGCCGATCAGGAGAGCCTCGGACTCATTGACGTTCAACTGTAGAAAGTTGGCTCTCATCCAGGACTTGATGTCAGACAGACATTCTGTCAGGACAGCAGTGGGTCCTGTGGTCGAGGGTGGAGGCAGAGAGGTACAGTTGGGTGTCATCTGCGTACATGTGGAAGTTGACCCCATGTATGTGGATGATGTCACTAAGAGGGAGCATGTACAGGTTGAAGAGGAGATGACCCAGGACAGAGCCCTGAGGAACGTCGCATGAGACGGTGGGGGGGCTGGAGGACAAGCCATTTGTGGAGACAAAGTGGAATCGGTGTGAGAGATAAAGATCTGAACCATTCAAGGACAAAACCTTAAAGGTTGAGGTGAGAGGAGAGGCGGTGGAGGAGGATAGAGTGGTCCACAGTGTCAAAGGAAGGCAGAGGGATCGAGGAGGACGAGGAGACAGAGGGAGCCCTGGTCACAGATTAGACAGAGTGTCATTTGTCACCTTGAGATCCAATTCATCAAATGTTACATCAAATGCTTGATTAATTCCATCAGTCTCCTGATCGAAGCTGCATTACATAGGCAGGATGGGAAGTGTTTTATAGTGAATTCCTTGTCAAGATCAGGGCACCCAATCTCCCACTCGAGATGTTTGACGGTGTGATAAGATGTTAAATGAAAGGATTAATTTTTTCTCTTGCCACATCTGTTGATCCATTAGTCGAAATAGCCCTTCTCTATTAACCCTATCAGATTAATTATAATTTTGAAAACGTCCATTACTCTCTGGTTATTTGCTCCAGATGTTTTTACAGTCGTAATGTTTAAAGTCAAAACTTACATTTTTGATTTTTTGCGATTGCTATTGGTTAATATAGCGCACAATATCGTCTCTACCTGCAGTACACTGATAGGTTTCAAGGGCAGGGGCTCCTATAGTATTTGAAATATATACATTTATTGATCCATTGTCAGTAAGTCGCACTAAGCATGATCAAAATAGGATCACAATTGGTAAACCTCCTCACGTCCATGATTTCTGTAGAGTGTATTGCTTTGGATGCTGATGCTGATCATACATCAGTGCGGTTTTTGTGTAGTGCGGTTCATGAACGTGGAATGACACGGGTCTGCCACTTATTCTTACAGAGCGAATGACGGTGCAAGGTATACCGAAAGTTGCTCGTGTAGCTTGCGGTGAACATCATACCTTGGCTATTTGCGAAAAGGGAAATGTTTTCGCCTGGGGAGCCGGGACCTATGGACAACTGGGCGACGGCAATTGTGAAGTTAGTGTTTCGCTTCCAAGGTACAAATATGAGTTAATTGCCGTCTCTACGTGCTGTTATTTTACCCCAACAATACCCCAATTAGGATTGGTAATTTGCTTCACGGCAAAATTGTCTGCATTGTTTTGCCTACAAAATGCACAGTTCCTACACTTTACCGCAAATCCTATGAAGCACTTTGAGATGTGAAATGCACTGTATCAAATGCAGGTGTTATCGTTATATTGGGAATAAGGGAACAGGAGGTCAATCAGTGGCAGACTTTTAATTCCATTCCCTGCATTTTCTCCATATCCTTTAAGTCTTCACCCCACCAAATCCACCCCCTGCCTTCTGGGCAGTGTATTTCATGTCATTGGTGTGAAGGAGTGTTTTCTGAACTCACTTCTCGGAGTTTCTGTTGCCTTACAGGGAAATAAATTCTTTCGGAGTTCCGATTCAGCAGGTTGCTTGCGGCCATTACCACTCTCTTGCTCTCTGTGAAGGTAATTCATTAATTGTCACCTGAAAGACGACAAGTCGCACGCATTATCGCTGGTCTCCCCACACGAGGTGTAGGGCTCTGCACCCCAGGCCTCTTTCGCATCATGCCCTGCGAGTCCGTCGCCCCGGTCCTCATCCTCCAACAAACCAAACTCAACATCCTCGACCTCGTGTTCGAACCCTCATGGCCTAACCTCTGTGATCAGCAGCAACCCTACCAATCCAGCTCCACGAACCTGTGCCTGCAACATGTCTCCTCCCCCTCCCCCCCACCCCACCACCCCCCCATACTGTCCACCATCAGCGGGCAAGCTTCAAGGCATTCTGCACTCCATTCCAGGAGCCCCTCCGACTGGCCCAGCCCTGCCTCCTCACTTTCATACACCGCCTCCAGATTTATCACTTTGTTCGTGGTTTTGGTCATTTCTCCCTCCACCTTCCACCCCCACAGCCACTCTCCCATACCCCCCTCCCACCCCAAAGGGATGTGAAAGACACAAGGTAAATTGCATTGTCAACCTCTACAAAATGTTTGAATGATGTTTTCCAGATGGCGCACTCTATTCCTGGGGACAGAATAGTTACGGGCAGTTGGGTCTCGGTGGAATGTTTTACTCACAGTTGAGTCCCAACCTCGTGGCGTCTCTGTCGGGGATACCGTTGGCTCAGATCGCTGCCGGAGGAGCGCACAGCTTTGCTTTGTCTCTCTCGGGGGCAGTGTTTAGTTGGGGAAACAACAATTGTGGACAACTGGGGCTCAGCAACACAGAGAGTGAGTAAGACACATTTCGTCAATTCCCTCCCGCCTTCCCTGCTCGGGATGGTTTGGTAGAGCGCAGCGGAGCGCGGAGCAATGCACGTTTCTCTATCTATTGATACTCAACTGTTGATATTTTTTGCAGGACAAGTTACTAATTCCAACAAAATTACTGTTTTGACAGAAACATTTACTCCACGTTCAGTAACTCCACTCAAGCGTCTGAGTCTCAATGTCACGTACATCGCTTGTGGGGGTGAACACACCGCACTGCTGACAAAGGTACGTTTATCACGTACAAAATTCGGCGACAAAATGCACAGTCAATTCAATCTACAGTATATTCCGTGAAGCGCTTTGAGATGTCTCGACGGGGTGATGAAAATAATAATAATAATAATAATAATTCCTGCAATATCAAATGCAAATATTAGTTATTATTTGTCAAAAAGTGTATTGAGATTTGAGTCCCTACTAAGTTAGAAATCTGAACCAAATACTGTGCTTCTAAGATGAGAACAGTTTTGTTTTCCTGCCTTAGCGCAGTAAAGGGTTTCCAGGACGGAGGTCACAAAGCGATTTAGCCTAAAAACGGTGGGTTAAAATCAGCCATTTTACACCAACACGTATCCACAAAAATGGATAGAAAGTACAAGAAGAAAATTCTAAATGGTTCTTCCAGAGTCGGACCCCGTTATGCCATGGACACGGCGGTTCTGTATAGAGCGCACAGTTGCTGAGAGGCAGAAGTTCCCGCTGACTAATTGGACTGTGTGCACATGAGGCTCATGAGTAAAGTGTCTCAGTAACATCAGTGGCAGCATTCATTGCCGACCTAACGATGAGTAAAATACTGACTAGTTAGCTCTCCGCGTACCTCCCACCCGCCAGAAGATAGTGTTGGTTAAGGACTGATAGTCCCACTGAGATTAGAAATGTACTGTTTGGCGAATCACAGAGGACAAGCAACATCCTATTGCTGTTATTTGTGGAGTCCTGAAGCTCAGTGGTTAGAGCACTTGCCTTTGCAAGCGAGACACCTGGGTTCAATTCCAGGCAGAGGGCGAAACCTTGGGCAAGTTTCCTTACTCCACACAGAGCCTAATGATAATCCCTCCAAAACCAAACAATAATAAATTGGTCATTTTCAATCCACGACTGTTTGTGGGACATTGCTGTGCGCAATTGGCTGCCGCGTTCGCCCACAAATATACAGTCAATTCACTTTACAGTGTGTTCTGTGAAGCGCTTTGGGACGTCCTCCTGACGTGAAAAGCGCGATATCAAATGCAAGGATTATTATTATTATTATAACGCTGGGTTATTTGTGCCAATGTACAGTATCTAGGGCCCACCTCCGGTAACCGAAAATTATACATGAGCGCTGAGCTGTTTATCATCTTATTTATTCATCAAATGAAACAAAACCTTGATTCCACAAAAGACTTAGAGCTCATGAAGTTTGAACTGACACTCTGATGCACTGCTGGTGTGTGCTGAATTGATGGATGGTACCGTCCTTTGTTTGAGACATTAAAGCAAGGTTTCGCCTGCCTGTTCAGGTGGACGTTAAAGATCTCATGGCACTATACGAAAAGAGAAGTGAGTTTATTCGGTGTCCTGGCCAACAATCCCCCAAATAAAATTGGTCCTTCACTTTGGACCTATTTGTGGGACACTGCTGTGCGCATATTCGTTTCCGGGTTCACCCACAGAACACACACAGTAACGACACTGTCACACTAGATCTTGAGAAGGATTATACTTTTTCATATCTTTCAGGATGGAAGCATGTTTACATGTGGGAATGGAGAGAATGGACAGCTGGGGTATAATGCTCCAACCAATGCAGTGGTTTTTCAAAGAGTGGAGCGATTACAGGGGGAGGTGTCCCAGATAGCCTGTGGCAGGTAGGTAGTGATGGCTTAGAGGTTGCTTTGGTTGTAGACTGTGACCAACAGGAACACACAACACACATATATTAAAAGGATTGCCGGTAAATACACAGTCACTGGTCCTTGAGAGCAATTACCTGTGAAGCACTTTGAGACGTTCTGACATTATGGGTGCTATATCAAGTGAAAGGTTTATGATTAGAGGTTAATTTGACTAAGAACTCATCTCAAACAATATCACCTGCAACGAGAAAGGCACCGGGACTGAACGCAGTACAGAACGAGGTTCCAAATAAAGAATATGGGAGCCATGAGGACGTAGCGGCAAACCCAAAACATAGCTACCAAAAATTCTTACAATATCATAGCAGTGAGAGGGTAGTCGGGCAAATAAATTAAGGGCCCCAAAGAGGTTTGAAAAAGAGAAGGAAACAGGAGAGAAAGCGAGCGTATTAAACAAATACGTTCCAAGGGCATGGCGTGCACATGGATTCAAGAATTGACTGAAGGGAAGGAGGTTAAGCATAGTTATTAGGGGAGACGGGTCAAAACAGGGGTTGGTGTTAAGTTTTCGGGAATTTATGCTGTGGCCCCTCCTGTTCCTTGTATACATTACTGAGTGCTTGCTAGATAGCAGGGGTGCGTGCGGTCTACGTTATTCAAATGGTCTGACTTGTTTTGTGAATTCTGTTTGTTTAGATGTCATACCCTTGCTTACATTCCATCCCTTGACCGTGTTGTATCGTTTGGCTTTGGAATTCAAGGAGAATTAGAAAATAACTCTCCAAGTGACCATATTCATCCTCTTTCACACCCTCACAGTCGCTGGAGTCCATCTACTACTGGTAATGACACTCAGGGGCAGATACCAGGATGTTTTGGGACGCCTTGGGACGTCCTCCCGACCTGAAAGGCGCTCTTTAAATGGAATCTTGTTGTTGTTGTTGTTTTTCTTTGCTCCAGGGATAATTAAGGATTGTCGCAGGTTGTCAGGAAAGGTGGTTGCGCCAGGACACTGGGACTCAATTAAAAAGTAGCTTGACGCTGTCATGGGAAGACATTAGGATGGGAGTTTTGGAAAGATGAGATCTGATGGGCCAAAAGGCCTTCTGTATGCAAACTAATCCTGTGATCTTGTAGATGTCATGACGACACAGAAGTCAGCCATTTCTGTTGTTGAAACAACAATAAAAGTCAGTAAAAATTGAAAAAACATTTTTTTTTAGATCACAAATAAACCAGTATTATTTGCCCTCAAAAGACACAGTCACTGCACTTTACATTGTATCCTGTGAAGCGCTTTGGGACATCCTCCCAACATGTAAGGCGCTATGCCAAATGTAAGGATTATTATTTAGTCATTATTATCAGTTAGGATCCAAAAAAACAATTTTTTTAAAAAAAAACCTAGTTATAGAGTATGATTGACTGAGGCCTGAGAACAAGACATGTATCTGCCTTCCGATAATAGAGAGATGGGATCAAGAAAAAATTGTGTTACACAAATCTCTGAAAGTACGTTTCATAGTTATCCCACAGTTTTCAAAGATCATGCAACAGTTTTGTTTAACACTACGTCCCAACCATCTTTGAATGTTTTTTTCATGTTGAAATCTGTAATGAATTAAAAGAACGGGATTCATGTTTCCCCGGTTTGATTTGTAGATGTTAGCAAGATTGGGTACATCTTCTTTTATTTGGGATGTTAGTGCCTACAATCTTAAGCTGTGCTTATTGATCTGTTGTTACAAAGAGGTGAACCTTTGCTATATTGGAAGGCAAAATTGGTCATTCATTTCATGACTGCTTCGGGGACAGTCCCATGTGCATTTGGGCTGCATGTTCGCCTACAATCACAGTAAATCATGTGAACCGTTTTGGGTTGTCATTCTGACGTGAAAGGCGCTGTCCCCAATGCAAGGATGCTTATTGTTGTTATTATTATTATTATGGAGAAATTGTTAAGTCAAAGGCTTGCACCTGTTTTTTAAATGCCTTTTTGTTGCAGAGTCAGAAGGTACCAGTGTCATAAGGATTTTTGCAGGAGCAGATGCCAGTTTCATTCAGACCTCCAAATTACAGGTAATAATCTTCGCTGCGTATTGCCTTGGGTTTTAAAATGGCTTTTAACCGATGGTCAGAGACATCGGAGTCCTGTAGCTCAGTGGTTAGAGCACTCGCCTCGCAAGCGAGAGACCTGGCTTGGATTCCCAACAGGTTGAAAAGTTGGCGAGTCTCCTTACTCCACACGCCTCTGTTTACTATCAGTAAGTAGGAACCCGGTTGTTCGTTGATTGGTGGATCACTTTTCTGGGGGTAATAATTCCTTCCAAAAAAAAAATAATAAATTGGTCACTCGATCCAATACTGCTTGTGGGACGCTGTTGTGCGCAATTGGCTGTCGCATTTCTCCCACAAAACAGTCAATTCGCTTTACAGTATATTCTGTGAAGCGCTTTTACACGTCTTGAAGACGTGATAAGGCGCTATTTCAAATGCAACGATTATTATGATTATACTCTATTCTATTGGGTTTTTCTCTGAACCAAATATTCAGTGGAAAGGTGCAGTCAAAGAGGAAAGTCTTGATGGGGCCTTTGAACGTGGGGAAGGAGTGAGGGAATCGGAAGAACTCCGTGATGGAGTATCAGGGAGCAGAATGGGCAGAATGTCTGAAAGCTCTCGCACCATTGGCAGGGGAAGACAGGACGAGGGACATGAGTGAAGTAGTGAGAGAGGGGCAAGGGCAGTATAGGGTTTTACGAGGTTGTGGGAGGTTGAAGATGTGGGGTGGTGTGAGAATGCAAAGGGATCTAAAGGACGTTAAATTTGAATTGCTGGGGGATAAACGAGCCGATGGAACCCAGCTAGGATGGGGGGGATAGGCTCAAAGAGCCTGGACATGGGCTTCAGATTTATGGATAGCCTGAAGTTTGTGTGGGGAAGAGCTGGGAGTCTGGTAAGCAGGGCATTGGTGTAAGTAAGGTGGTTCTATCTGAAGAAGCAGTGGGAAACTTATTAATTACTGTAATGTCTAGTTATTTTATTTGCATTTCAGCCTTCTGTGCCTCCTGATGACTTCCGCTGTGCTGACAGAACACGACAGATTGCCAGAATTGAAGAGACAGTTGTTGATAAATGGCTCTGTGCGGATGATGTAGATAACGCCGAGTGGTTAGTAAATTACAATTTATATTGCTGCTGTTTGTTACCATTCTTAATGCACAGTTTCAGAAATATTCTTCCACATTTTCAAGCACGCGCCATAAAGAAAATTGCTCAAAAGTTTTAGAGAGGTATAAAACGTCCCAATTGTACTTTGGGCTGAAACTTTTTCAGTGTGAGATGTCGGATAACAGTCTCTGTGTGGGTATGTGCGTGTCTGTCTGTCTGGCAGGCAGGCAACAACAACTTGCACTTATATAGCGCCCTCCATGCAGGGTAGCGTCTCAGAGCGCTTAACAGTGGAGGAGCCTGATTCTGAGCTGGGGGTGGGGGTGGGGATGGTGACCATAAGCTCGGTCGAATAGGAAGGTTTTCAGGCGGGACTTGAAAGAGGGGAGAGAGATGGGGCAAGGCGAAGGGATTGAGGGAGAGTGTTCCAGAGTTTTGAGGCGTAGCGGCTGAAAGCGCGACCTCCGATGGTGGGGCGGAGGGTGTGAGGGATGAGGAGGAGCCGGTGCCAGTCGAGCGGAGGTGCTGGGTGGTGAATTGGGGAGTGAGGAGGTCGGAGAGGGAGGGAGGGAGGTGCCAGGGAGTGAAGGGATTTGAACACGAGTGTGAGGATCTTGAAGTCAATCCATTCGGTGATGGGGAGCCAGTGGCACTCACTCAGTCATTGCTTAGTATGTTGGAGTCTTAATTCTCATCATAACTGATCGTCAAAATGTATCACAGAATATCGCATTCTTAAAAGAGGAATATTTTTTACTTACGGTTAATATTCTTTTGTTTTTCCAGCGAGAGTGAGATTGATTTAATATTTTCGTCCTGCTCGTGTCTCATTGCAAGTTTTCTGAAGCAAAGGTGAGTGGAACCGTAAACTGAGATACTAAATCAATTGTAATCAACTGTAAAATACAGCAGCAGACCGTATGATATTCTGGTCCGATATGCATTGCTATCTCTTCCACCCGTGCTTAGACAACCACCAGGGCCTGGAATTTCTCGTGGCCCTCGCGACTTAAAATTTGAGATCATGCAGAATTTGGGTTTTTGAACTTTAGTTTCCTGGAAGCTGCTCGTTGCGGATTAAAGGAGGCTGTTAAGCAGATTTCAGACAAGGCAGCCATGGGAAAATACTGTGTATTTTTCAATAAAAGGAAGTGATTTTTTCGACAGAAGGCTCCCGCCCGCCCCGCCTGCCTGCTAAAGGCTGCTCCAGCAATGTCACTGACTGTGGGTGTCCCCTGCTCTTCCCAGAACAGCTTCAGGAACCAACCCGTAAACTTCAATCCAGGCCGAGAGTTTTCCCAGGTCCCTACCTGTTTGGAAGCCGCATTTTCGAGCCAGCGGCAATGGTTTCCCATCGTTGTCTCTCTTCTGCCAGCAGTAAAGACCAGGAGCCCTGCTTTAAAGATCAGTTGATAGATTAGCATGTCGGTCATACTAAGCTGATTCACTGTAAACGTTTTGCTGTCTCATTTCCTCCCCCTCGTGAAGCAAGTGACGTACGCTGTGGTACAGTTCCGTCGGCTCTGGCAGTTCTCTGACCCAAATAACCCTTGTGCATTTGTGAGCCCGGGAAGTCAGTGCTGGAAGGCAATCGATTGCGGAAGACAAAGCACACTGCTGAACATTGGTCGGGAACAGGAACCTTGGATCATTTACTTCCTTTCTTCTCCCATCCCCAAATCCCGAATGACACATTTTTCTCTGTGTAACTCGTCACAGACCAAGTGACCTAACCCAAAACATACCACGTCAAGTGGTGCTTTCACACCCTTCCCCCCCACCCCCCCCACCCCCACCACCCCGTGTCATCGGGGAAGCAGCTATTAGGTTTGTATCAATGCGGTTTGGAAGCCATCACTTTAGCCGGATAATATTACCGAAAAATGCAGCTCATTGCAAATATCATAATTTTTGGAGATGTGGGAAATGAGAGGTTCCCTATTATTGAATTGTTTGAGAAAACACAGGTCAGCGATGAATGTGATGGGCACTGAAATGAAGGGGATGAGGTCATTGAGCGGGTGATTTTTTTTCTGGAATCGCATTGTCCTCTGTTAACGCTGAATTCGAAAATATTGATGTGTTCCTTTGTTACTTTTTAGTAATGGCGATCATAGCAGAATTGGAAGTGACTGTCTGAGTGTTGATGTTGAAACAGCCAGGAACGTATTTGAGAAACTTACCACAAAGACCTGGATTTCCGAAAGGGTAAATATTCACAGTCAGTTATCTGTTGAGTGGCCAAAACATCCTTGACAAAACATCCGATTACTGCGTTTAGCTTGAACACCTATCACAGTGTGTAAAGTGAATACCTTCGTCAAACTAGGGTCCTTCAGCCTTATTAAGGAGATCCTTTCGAAGGGTCTTGTTGAGGTGTATATAAGGTGCTTCGTGGGATAGAGAGAGTATATTTGGTGCAGTCCTTTACAGTCGCGAGTATCTTATCAGCCTCATTCATTTATTTTTTTCTCTTTTTCAGATAACGTTGAGCTTACAATCAAAGCTGATTCCAAGCCTCAAGACGCTTAGTACCAACAAAGAAGTATTGCTGGTCTACCTGATTCTGTCAGAGTGCCCAGTAATGTGGCGAGAGAGAAACGTGCGGAATCTGGTTCTACCTTTTGCAGCGGCTATAACAAAACTGAATCAGTCTTCATCCACAATTCTGGGTAAGAGCAGCAATAATTGCGGCCGATGTAGGGATGGAAACTCAGGACAAATGTTATAATGATAGCAATCCTCGCATTTGATATAGCGCCATATCACATCTTCGATTTTTGTGGGTGAAATGCGGCAGCACAGCAGCGCACTGCAGCGTCCCCACAAGCAGGTTTGCTTTCGATGCGAAAACATTTTCCTTGCTGATCATGAATACAAACATAGCATGTAACTGTTCATGTTAACAATAAACCAATCTTGCATTTGAAACTCTCAAGTCTAAGCGTCTCAAAGCACTTCACGGATTTTTCTGTAAAATATAGTGACTGTGTATGTCGTGGGTGAACGCAGCTGCCAATTGCACACAACAAGTTCCAACAAACAGCCAAGTGGGGAATGACCAATTTAATCGGAGGATATGTGGCCAGGACACCGGGAGAGATTCCCTTATTGACATTACCCTGAGCAAACCACAGCTGCCCATGTATACCGGAGCAAGTAACAAGGATTTTTCTTTGCTTAATAGGAAAGTGGTGGTCCTTATTGAAAGCATCATTCTTGAACAATCTGGTCCAGAAGTTTAAGGGCATGGTGGTGTTTGTATTATATTACTATGCCCAGTTTAAGGAGTCCCAGCAGGATTTACAAAATGTCCTGAACGTTCTGAAACTATTATACAAGGTAAATATCAGAGGAGCTAAGTATAATTATGTCATTTGTACACGTTTTCTATGAAATTCTGGAATGTATCATATGTTTTTTGTATATGATGGTAAAATTCATTTTAGGCAAATGTCAAGGCCCAGGAGACTATTCCGCTGAACAAGTTCTACATCGATAACCTGTGTTGTTGGGTCAACCTGCATCAGGATGTTTTAAATATGAAATTCTGCAATCGCTCGGTAAGATTCCTGGCAAACTTTCTGATGCTGAAAAACCTTTACAGTCCAGTTGTTGTACATTCCTTATACTGCAATTTGGATCATCCAGACATGGCAAAGCCTTAAATACAGCCATCATTTTGAAGTTGGGTTTTTATAAGTTTCCTTTAAGAACTACAGAAAAAACACCACTTCAAAGTTAAAGCAATTTGCTGATGCTTTGAGCAATTGTGGATGCTACATGACGAGAGTGAATCTAGACCCGGGTGTGATTTCTCCCCTGTAATACCAAGTGATTCAACTGGAGTTTAATCAGTGAGATTCGAGAACTACTGTATTTGTAACAGATGGTAAATTAGCTGCTTCTCACAATGTGAACACATATTGTGGAAACTGGTCAGTAAATTCGACAACAGATTTTATTTGTTTGGCGGACAAACGTGGCATTTTACAACTTCTGCCAATGGCTGTGTCTTCGAGCCTTGTGATGAGTTAATGTGAAGCACGACTATTGAAATATAGGACATATTTCTGGAACGTGATACACTTGTCTGTACAGTTCAGCTGATTTAACCTCTTCAAAGAAGAAATCAAATGGATTCCAATCGTATTCTTAAATTACAGCCCGATGAAGTGAACAAGGAGGAATTTCTGGTTATCTTTTGCCACTATCCATTTATTCTGAATTTGTCAGCCAAGATTCAAGCACTTCACACCTTTGCAGCTTTGAATCAACAGGTAATGCTTTTGCTTTGGACAGAGGACAAATTTAAAGTGTTATTAAGGTAACACCTGAGGAGGTCGCTTTGTGTTACGTAAAACCTGTCATTTCATAACATCGCAAGAAAGGGAGGGATGAAGATAGGCCTTCAAAAAAAAAGACAGTCACTACACTCACCAGTAATTGTTGTGAAGCGCTTTGAGATATTTCAACGTGATTTCAGCTCACCCGCACAAAACTCCGTAACCCCATCCGACCGGTCCTTTCCAGGCGCCCGATTCCCGAATGGATCGATTTCAAGATCCCCTCATTCGTTTTCAAATCCCTTCATGTTCTCGCACCTCCCTACATATCCGATTTGCTTACCCCCCCCAACCCCACTCCCCAACCCGCTGCCTCCGCTCGGTTGGCTCCGGCCCCGTTCGTCCCTCAACCTGTCCGCTCTACCATCGGTGGCCGTGCCTTCAGCCATTACTCTCCGAAACTCTGGAACTCTGTCCCTCGATCCCTCCGCCGAGTTCAATTCCAGGCAGTTCCACGGGCGAAACCTTGGGCAAGTTTCCTTACTCCACACAGAGCCTAATAATAATCCCTCGAAAAAACACAAAACAATAATAAATTGGTCATTTTTAATCCACGACTGTTTGTGGGACATTGCTGTGCGCAATTGGCTGCCGCGTTTCGCTCACAAATATACGGTCAATTCACTTTGCAGTCTAATCTGTGAAGCGCTTTGAGACGTCGAGAAGATGTGAAAAGCGCTATATCAAATGCAAGGATTATTATTATTATAAGATTATCCAAGCCACGCTGAGAATTCCATGCATCCCAACTACACATGGAAATTCCAGAGATATATTGTTGATATTGCAACGCTCCTCACCCCTAAATGTATACCCGGGTTATGACAAAGCGCACGGTGTACTAAGTGGCTTCTGTGTAGATCCTTCTCTGTGTCGTGCAAGTTCCCTCTCTGAGGGAACGCCACTAAATGAGAATTACACGATGTCAGATAATCCCAATACTCCTGGGTAGCTGCTGGAATCCAACGAGCCAAGCCGAGGCTTGCCATTGATATCACTGTCTGGCAAGCCTTCCCACTGCATGTCCAGCTAGAACCACCCTACCTGTTAGGGCTTTGGCTTGCCCAGTGAACCCGAGCATGAGTGTGGTGATTCTCGGACCCCAATTGACTGGTCTGCCCTTCCAAGTCCTGCCGATCGGCCAGGCTGGGCTGTGCTGTCATCAGCAATGCCCCGGAATACTGCGGACCTGCGTGGCTAAAGAACTGAACTATTGATATCGCATGGAGGGCTGGGTGGATTCTGGCATTCTGTTGCCAAACATGTCACCTTTGAGTTGGTTCAGCCCAAGGAGACACTGCTTACCTCCTCTGCCAAGGAGGATAACGTACTGCTTTGGTAGATGGTTACCCGATGCTTAGGTAAGCGGAGACCATCCCTCCAGGGAGAGTATGTGGTTTCCGTTTCAGACACAGGGAACTTTCATGCGTAGGTGGCATACATCTGCAAAACTCTCAGTTGGGTTTGGATGCTCTTGAAGAATTGTCCTGGGTTTCCGCATGTGTCACACACCTGGCTGATTTGCTAAAATAACACAGGTTAACATGGAACTGCTTGGCAGTGAATCTGTTTCGTTGTCTTCCTCCCCCTTGGCTTAGAGCAGAGCAGGGCCTGAACAGAACTAGCAATGTGACAATTTGTTCTTCTGGCACAAATTACTTTCACTGGTATATCTCAAACTAATGCTTGAACATTTTCACTATGTTCACATATCACGTGGTTAAAAAGTTTACTTTTTTATCCCGTGTTAGCATCAGTGATGATTAAACATGTCGACAGTTAAAGGTCACACATTTTGGTAAAATGGCAATTGTTGACGGTGATAGCCGTGTTAATCACGTTGCATCTTTGACCCTGATGTATTAAATGTCTTGCTGTAATCTAATATTTTAATGTCTTTTGTTTAGGAGGCACATTTTCAAGCTGTCTTTTCAGAGGGCAATCCTTCGTTTCCCACATTACCCACATCCCACGAATTGAAGCTGAAGGTTGATCGCAAAACCCTGGTTGCTGACACATTTCAATGGTTGAAAAATGTGGATGACCGTGACCTCCGGAAGAAATTAATGGTGAACAAATCCCTTTCGTAAAATTATTACCAATGGACATAGCTGCAACATTGTTTTCTCAAATCTTTATTGAGCTCCGCAAACAATCGCAGTAAACACTTTCAACAGATCTGAAAATATCGAAAAACTTCTTTGGCCACTTATCATTCATTTTCGTCTCTCCTGGATACAGTTCCACGTTTGCTAGACATTTTACCCCAAGCACAGTCTTGATTTTATACTACACTAACATACGTCATTGTCCAAATTTTCTACTTCACTGACAAGTAACGTGAAGTGAGGGACATCATTGTGAGAGTTGTAGCGGAGCTAAATAAATACTGCATGGGTTTGGTGTAAACAAATTTACATATCTTGTATTGCTTCCTGAACTAATACATCTACGCTCTCCCTCAGCTATAGGGCATAGCTTCATTATTGCACATTTTCACAACTGTTCACCACTTGGAGCCACTTACAGTTTGCCCATTGCTCGGCACAAACAGGTTGTGGCTCTTGGAAACCAACTGTAACCTTGGAATTTGGTAAATGCAGTGTTTGGTTGGTTTCCCTTATTCGCCTCTCCAAACAGACATTTCCACAGAAACTGAACACTCATGGAATTTGACCAGAAATATTCCTCGGAAGCGCCAATAGTGCCAAGGTACCGGTATTTTGATCCCCCCGTTTGCGTAAGTGATTTTCCAGACATATCTTTTACATTTTTTAAAAAATTACTTAGGTGGAATTTAAAGGAGAAGCAGGTGTGGATTATGGAGCTATAAGCAGGGAATTCTTCCTTCTACTTTTTGAAGAGTTGATTCATCCAGATTCAGGAATGTTTATTTCTACCGAACAGTCTACCGGAATCTGGTTTCCTTCACAGGTGAGAGATTTTTAATGGTCATGAAAATGTTATCAGCTTCACTGTTTGCTGTATAAAGCCATTCACCACACTGCATTGTTGTTGCAACTCCTCCTTCCATAGGCTGCAGATCATCCAGAACTCTGCAGCCCGTGTCCTCTCCCGCGCCAGGCTCCACAACCCTATCACCCCCATCCTCGCCCGACTCCACCGGCTTCCCATCACGCAGAGGATACAGTTCAAGATCCTGGTCCTCACCTTCAAAGCCCTCCATGGCCTTGCTCCCCCCTACCTCTGCGACCTCCTAACCCCCTATCATCCTGATCGTTCCCTCCACTCAGCGGGCTCCAGCCTGCTTAATGTCCCCCACCATTGGCGAGCGGGCCTTCTGCCTCTCTGGAACTCCATCCCACAGTCCCTCTGCCTCGTCCCCTCCCTGGCCTCCTTCAGGACCCGTCTCAAGACCCTCCTCTTCGACTGTGCCTTCGGTCACCCTCCTTCCCCCATTGCCCTCCACCCTCCCCGACCCCGAGCTCGGGTCCGAAACACTGATTGTCCAGTGTCTTGGGTTGTGCTTCCAATTAAAGGCGCTACACACATGTAATTTGTTGTTATTGTTGTAACACAACTTGACTAGTTATTGCTCACCATTCACAGTTGTGATTACAGTTGTGTGGTACTGAGTAATTTGAATTCCTTGCCTCACTCCCTTCATCTTGCCCCTCTTTGCCCATCTTCGAATTACACCTGAAGACTTTCGTCTTCAATCCATGCCTTCAGTCACCTCCCCTCCCTTTTCAGCTCAGCGTCAAACCACACCGCTGTTAAGTGCTCTGAGACGCTACTCACGTGAAGAGCCCTATATAAATGCAAGTTGTTTCTGTAGCTCACTTTTGCAAATTGGTGACCCATTTCACTGTTAATTTCTACCCATCTGCAGGTGACAGGGCCCATGGAGAACTACTTCCTGCTGGGAGTAGTCTGCGGCCTTGTTTTGTATAATTTCGGTGTGGTCTACATCCCGTTCCCACTTGCATTGTTCAAGAAGTTGCTGAACGTGAAGCCCATTTTGGAGGATCTGCTTGAGGTGGATCGTGTCTTGCACAAGTAAGTTTATGTGACAGGTTGATTCTGGGCCGAACCATCAGCTCATGTCCCTGGTTGGATGAAAGGGACCGTACGCCAATAGGTAATCATTGGATCATAGCCACTTGAAACCCAGCACTAGATATATATGGAGATTTATCAAAGGCAGAGGACAAGGCCACAAAGCTGTAAGTAAAGCTAATAGGGTCCTAGGTTTTATATATAGGGGCTAAAATACCAAAGCAAAGAAATAATGCTAAAGCTGCGTAAATCACGGGTTAGGCCACGGTATGCCTATACTTTCCAGTCCTGAGCTCACTACTTTAGGAAGGACACCAATGTCATACAGAGGGTATAGGTATTTTCACGTGATCGGAGAAGGTTGACAGGAGACCCGATTTAGACTTAATCCAAATTTTGAACATTTTTGACGAAACGAATAGGGAGACATTTTCCACTGTTCAGTGAGTCGGTAACCAGAGGACACACATTTAAGATTCCCAAAGAAACAAAGGAAGAGATGTGGATAATTTGTTTTGTACAAGGATTATTAGGATATGGAGCTCTACTAAAAAAAACAATGTTGAACCAGAATCCGCAGTCACTTTTGAAAAGCGAGCGCGGGGGGAAAAGGCAAGAAAATGAGACTGAACAGATAGCAATTACCGGATGAACTGGTACAGTTGCGATGAGCCTTTTCCTATAACAGTCACAATGATTTCTATTGAAATTTAGCACCCAATCGGGCAAACGAAGCACAAGAAAACTAAACATGTCCTTCAAATTTTCGTACCCGAAATCTATCGGCCGCGACGCACTGGTATCTCCGAAGTTTCATAATCGCGGTTCTCCCTTGCTCTGTGTTGCGGTTATCACTGCTCGTTCAGCAGAGGTCCTGTGTGTCAGTGGAAAGCAGGAAATACAGTGTGCTTATCCACAAGTCAACCTGTTGGTTGTATTTAACCATCAGCAAGTTTAGCGTACATTCAAAAATGATCAAATCCACCTCCCAACCCGTCTTTCCTCTTCTCCTCACCTTTCCTCCTTCTTCCCACTCCTATTTTGCTGAATTATGCATCGCAAGATCTTATTTGCATTATCGTTTGCTACTAGGTCTCTGCAATACATTTTGGACTACAAATATAACCTGGAGGAAAATCTTCTTCTTGATTTTTCTGTAAGTACAACTTAATTTCTTTTAGGGCAAACTTTGCTGAGTAAAGGGTACAATATAATAATTAATCCCAAAGATTCATTTTAATTTTAACTACATTCTGTGCAAACTATAAAAAGGTCTGTGGTAAAGGCACGAGAATGGGATCAAATGGATGGCTCTTTCAAAGAACCACACAGGTGCAGTGGGCAAATGGTCAGGGTGAAAGTTTAGTCAAGTTTGTTTACTCCACACGCCTCTATTTACCTTAGCAGTAAGTAGCAACCGGGATGCTAATCGATTGGCGGATCGCTTTCCGGGGCTCAAAAAATAATTTGGTCGCTCAATTGACTGCTGCATTTTGCCACAAAATACAGTTAATCCACTTCACAATATAATCCGTGAAGCGCTTTGGGACGTCTGAACGACATGATACAGGTTTTGTTTCAGAAAGCTATATGACCTGAGGGCAGGGGTATCGAGGTCTTTAAAGCCTCAGAAACAAGCTTCGCCCCTGTTTTTTTTTCCCTCTGAGCTTCTGCTTTCACTGAGCTGTCATTATGAGCACTCACTCTCACAGCTCCCACTGATCCACCATTATTGAGGCAGATCTTCAACAAAAACATTATAGGGGACCCACATTTTGGGATTGCCCCCCTTCAATCGCAGGCCTCAAGTTCAACAAGCCAACTAATTAAAGAATTACTGGTGATCCCCAAGCCATCTTCCGTACAAACCTTAACTAAACTTAACCCTTTGCATAAGGTTTTATGCAGGTCTTTTAAATATGATTTGTTCGTACAATGTTGGATTTATACAATGTGGTGTATATCCTGTATACATCTGATTCAGTAACCGACTGCCTTCAATGCAGATTCATTGGGACAACCAGCAAGTGGAACTGATTCCAAATGGTAAAGAAACCCGTGTGAATGTTGGAAACAGGTGAGGTTTCTAATGTACAAGAGGAGTTTAAAAAGTTGCTATTCACAGCTTCCTTCTTCTCCCACTGCCCCCCTCAGTTATCTGCAACCTCGAGCCTGAAAGTACGGGTGAATTGTTCACTCACTCCATGGCTGTTTGTGGGACATTGCTGTGGGCAAACTGGCTGCTGTGTTTCGCCCACAAAATACACAGTCGATACGCTTTGTAGTATATTCTGTGGAGTGCTTTGAGACATGTTCATGATGTGATACGGTGTTATATCAAACACAAGGATTATTATTTTTATTGTTATGCTATATGCTGCATCTTCTGATGAGCAAGCAGGTCAACATTGACTTACCTGCTTGTGTCCGAATAGATGTGTTTTTTCCGGTGTTCTGGCCAACAGACCCCCAGCTAAATTGTAGATTAGTGATTACATCAGATTTTTTTGTTTTTCTTTACAATTCATACAAGTTTGCCTGCGACTCGGACTTTGCGTAAGTCATGTTAAATGTTTTGATGCGAGTTTTATTGTATCTCAGGGAGAGATTTGTTGCAGCCTACGTGGATTACATATTCAAGAAATCAGTGGAAGGCCCCTTTGGTAACTTCAAAAGAGGGTTCTACAAGGTTTGTGCCGAGGAGATAGTACGCTTCTTCCAGCCCCAGGAGTTGATGGATTTGCTGATTGGGACTGATGACTACGACTGGAAAACCCTGGAAAATGTACGATAACTAGTGTTTTGTCATGATTCTAGTTGGTGTGGTTTCAATATTTGTTTACCAGGTATTCTTTGTGGCTCTCTGCAGCTGCAGAAAGGGGTCAAAAATTCGATTTTATTTTATCAGCGGTCAATCATGTTACCTTGTCACATAGTCTTTCAATGTGGCTTTTCACCTGATCTAGAGTTATCATTGGGATTTCCTCTGTATAGACATTCCTCGGTTGCTCTTCGGTGAGAACACAAGGATAAATATTGGTAATAAAAAATCAAATTCAAAAAGCGAGAGATGATTTTATTAGAGTTGGCGCAGGTATAAAAATAATTTGCACAATTGTTTTAAATGTAAGCCCATCTCTGATAACTTCCTCTTTGACTCTATTCTGTGTCTTTATAATAAGCGAATTTGCATTTTATGCAATAGGTCACAACGTATAAAGGTATCTACAACAGATCACACCCAACCATTGAAATGTTCTGGGAGGTGTTCCACAAGCTGCCTTTGGAGGAAAAGAAATTATTTCTCCGTAAGTATTTCACTAGTCCAGAATTATTTGTGGAGTCCCATAGCTCAGTGGTTAGCAGTCTTGTCTCGCAAGCGAGAAGACCTGGGTTCGATTCCCCGGTGAAGCAAAACCTTGGGCAAGTTTCCTTACTCCACACGTCTGATAATTATATCTCAAGAATAAAAAACATAAGAAATTGGTCGCTTCAATCTGTGACTGTTTGTGGGACACTGCTGTGCGCAATTGGCTGCTGTGTTTCACTAACAAATAGACAGTCAATTCACTTTACAGCATATTCTGTGAAGCGCTTTGAGACGGCTCGAAGACTTGAAAAGTGCTATAACAAATGCAAGGATTATTATTATTATTAAAGTTTCCTTACTACACCCCTCTGTTTACCAAGCAGTAAGTAGGATCCCAGTTGTCAGTCAATTGGCAGGTTGCTTTTCAAGGGTAATAACCCATCCCAAAAAAATTGTCACTCAATCCACGACTGTTTGTGGGACACTGCTGTGCACAATTAGTTGCTGCGTTTCGTCCACAAAATACAGTCAATCCACTTCGCAACCTATTCTGGGAAGCACGTTAAGACGTCTCAACGATGTGATAAAGCACTATATCAAATGCGAGGATTATTATTATTATTGGAAGATTAAGGCATAAAAAGATAATTCCATTACAAAATCCTAGAGCAAATGTTTAGTGAATTTTCCCTCTTACTGTCCCAACTCGGAACCCACAATCTTCTGACTCAGGCGAGAGCGAGCAAGGTGGTCGCACTAGATAAGCAGTTAATTTCATCTATTTATATTGTTTGCTTTTTTTGCTTTTATTTCTCCCACTTTGTTGGTCAACTGTCTTATCTTCTTAAGCATGGTGATGGGTTTACGCATATATCAGACACCCGGCCCACCCTCTCCCCACAAAAAAATACTATTAATAATCCTTGCACTTGATATAGCGCCCTATCACGTCTTTGAGACATCTCAAAGGGCTCCACAGAATATACTGTAAACTGAAATGACTGTGCATTGTGTGAGCGAAATGCGGCAGCCAATTGCGCACAGCAGCGTCCCACAAACAGCTGTGGATTGAGTGACCGCATTAGTATTTTTTTTTACACGAGATTATTACCCCTGGAAAAGCGTCCGTCAATCGACTGACCCCCGGGTTCCTGCTTACCGCCAGGTAAACAGTGGCGCGTGGAGTAAGGAGACTTGCCAAACGTTTCACTCTGCCATATATTAAAGGACATTTCCCCGTTTTCTTCCACTTCTCTTCCCCGTTGACTGAGCCGACCAAAGCCACCAGCAAGGGCAAATGTCAAATAGAAACTCAAGCAGCGGGCTACCGGCTGCCAAGGAAGCATCACTTTGCACGGTAGCTTACTGGACCAGTTGTGTTTCCTCCCCTCTTCTCAATACTGTATGTAACATCTTTAGGTGTGATTTCAACTACAATCCCGCGCAGTGTAACGCATTGTGCTTTCCAGGGTTTCTCGTCGGAACCGATCGCATTCCTGTGTCCGGGATGAGCAGCTTGAAAATATCCATCAGCTCGTTGTGGTCAATGACTGAAAATCACTTTCCAGTGGCAAACACGTGCTTTCTTACCCTCTTCCTTCCCGCGTACACCAGTGTCAAATCTCTCAGAGAGAAACTGGTGATAGCTATTAAATGTACCCGTGGTTTTGGCTTAACATGATAAAGAAAACAATTAAATTGGAATCGCATTTTCTTGTGGCTAAACGTATTTGACTGAACTTCAACTTGGCTGAAACCAATTATGAGTTACTTAATATCACGGGAGAGGTTTTTAATGAAATATATTCGTAATGAATGACTACTTTTGTTCGATCTGTTCGGTTTTGTTAAGAATTTTGGCAAATTTCCTTGAAGAAAAATAAAACAATTCTTGCAGTGTGAGTGTTTGAAATGTACTGTAGTGCAAACACACAAACACACACCCATGACCGTTGAGTTGTAAATTCTACAGCAACAAAATTACATTTGTATAGAGTCTTTCACGTCGGGAGGACGTCCCAAGGCGCTGTAAACTTCAGGTCCAACTATCTGTGGATTTTAATGATCTAAAAATAAAGTATTCTTCAAAGAGCAGCTTCAAAGTTGATAACAGTTTAGAAAAGCGTCCCAAAGAGCTGATCAAAGCCTCCGAAAAGCTTTTTTTTCAATAAAGAGCAAATGGTTGTCCCAAAGCCGGTTGGAAGTTATCGACTGAAATTTCACCGTTTGATTACGGATTTTATGTGCCGTATTGAATTCGAGATGAAATGTTGAAAATTTGACCTTTGAGTGATAATAGGGTGAAAAATGAGACAATATCCTTATTATCATCAGTGAAACGCAAGTGGTAGACAAGGGGAGGGAAGAGCAAGGTATATGTACTCAACACTGAACCAGGGAAAGACGATAGCAATGCTTAACAGTCCCTCCATTTTGCATATCACAACGGGAGGATGTCGCCAAGCACTTCACAAGAGTATACTTTAAGGTGTAATGACTGTATTTTGTCAGCGAATACAGAAGGCAGCACAGCAATTTGTGCACAGCAATGACACCCAATTTAGTTTTTGAGGGGGGTGGGTGTGTGCACCAGGATACCAGTAGAACTTCCCTTCTCTTTTCAAATAGTGCCGTTGAATTTTTATCTTCTACCTGAACAGGCAAACGGGCCCTTGGTTTGTCTCATCTGAAGGATGACAGCTCCCCCAATACAGCACTACCCCCCCCCCCCACCCCCGGTACTGCAATGGAGTGTCAGCCTATATGAGTTCAACATGGGGCTTGAACCTACAATCCTCTGATTCAGAAGCGAGAGTGCTCCCAGGAAAACAAGAGCTATTCCGGGAAATTATTAAGAAAGACGAGTTTCCTCATGTACAGAAAGCAGCGATTAACCAGCAACACCCTTTATATGAAGCATCTTGTTAATTCCAAAAGCCTTGCTTGCTCTTCCCACTTAAAAACTTTGCTTTGAACGTTGCCTTTGGTCAACGCCCTCACACCTCACTGCTCCGCGATCCGTGATGGAAGGTGCTCTGTAAAGGCAAGTCGTGGTAGGGATTCAAGCGATCAAGAAAATGGGAGCCGAGGAAATTGGTTTTCGTGCACAGCGTGGCATGCCCTGCAGGAAGCGATGGTTGAGCCAGAATCCCTATTAGCTTTCAAAAGGGAACTAGATAAAGGATTGCTCTTTAAAAAAGAGCCAGCATAGACACAGTGGGTTTCTTTTGTGCTGTCGATATCTGTGGTTTCAATCCATGGGAATTTCCATGTGTAGGTGAGTGAGATTGCATGGAATTCTCCGATTTGGAAATTCTTAATCGTGGTGATGAGTTTCCACATGACGTCAAGGGTGGAGGCAGAGAGATAGAGTTGGGTGTCATCCGCATACATGTGGAAGTTGACCCTGTGTCTGCGGATGATGTCACCAAGACGGAGCATATAGGTATTGAAGAGGAGGGGACCAAGGACAGACCCCTGAGGAACACTGCATGAGACGGTGCGGGGGCTAGAGGAGAAACCGTTTGTGGAGATGAAGTGGAGACGGTGTGAGAGGTAGATGGGAAGCAACAACTCGTTCCAGGACCTTGGAGAGGAAAGGGAGTTTGGAGATGGGGCGGTAGTTTGAGATCAGGAATGGGTCCAGGGTTTTTTTTTAAGAATATTTAAAGGAGCCATTTTTAATGGGGTGGGAATGGTGCCAGTCGATAGGGAGAGGTTTATGATGCTGTGAGTAGACGGGCAAGGAGGTGCAGCTGGGAGGTGAGGAGAGGGGCAGGGATGGGTTGAGGGAGCAGGTGGTCGGTTTCGTGCAGGTTATAGTGGGGGCGATAGAGGATTGAGAGACAGGTTTGAAGGTGTGGAGGGACAACAAGACAGTTGGCTTTACTATGCCCACTCTCTGCTCGCCAGACCACCCAAGTCTTCCCTTCACAAGCTGCAGACTATCTAGAACTATACAGCTTGTTTTTTTCCTTTCCTGCACTAAGCTTTGTATCAATCCTGCCCTCAGTCGGTTCCACTGTTTCCCTATCCCCAGCAGATCAAGTTCAAGATCCTTGTCCTTACCTTTAAATCCCTTCAGGCTGGGTTTCCGCATGTGTTAGACACCTGGTCTACTGTAGCTCAGTGACCTTCTCATACCATCAAACCCAGCTTCTCTCTCTCTCTCTGTTCAGTAGGCACTGGTCTGCTTCACACACCGCGCCCCAACATCAGCGGCATCAACCTATCTGCCCCTGCCTCGCTTCCCCCCTCGCCTCCTTCAAGGCCGGTCTCAAGACCTACTTCTCTTTGATCGTGCCTTCGGTCACCCTCCCACCTCTCTGCCTTCCCTCACCCCTACCCCACCCCTCCCCCATGCTCGGGCCCCAACACCCGACTGTCCAGCGCTTTGGGATGTCCACCCGATATGAAAGGTGCTCCATAAATGTAATTTGTTGTTGCTCTCTGGAACTCCATCCTGCAGTCCCTATGATTCACCTCTTCCATCACCCGCCTCAAAACCTTCCTCTTCGATTTCGCCTTCTTGTCATCTTCCACCCCCCCCCCCCCCCCACCCACAGACCCCCATACACAGCTCGGGAGCTGACTCATGTGCTCCTTGGGATTTTCTCCTAATGTGAAAGGCGTAAATTTTGTAAATGTAAATGAATACATGTCTTATTTGCTGTTGTCACTGTTTGTATTCTCAAGTCATCCTGATAGCCAGAAACAACAACAACAACAAGATTCCATTTATAGAGCGCCTTTCACGTCGGGAGGACGTCCCGAGGCACTGTACACTTGGGTCAGAAAGCAGCGACACCCTGATTGTGAAGGATTTCTTGTTTAATCCAAAGGTCTTGTTTATCTGTCCCACTTAAAAGCTCATCTATTTGATCAACCCTTTGTCAACAGCCTCAAATTCATCATTTCCTCTCTCTATAGCAATCCTGCATGAAAGCTGATAAGGAAGGGCTGTGGTCTAGTCCTTCCTGTTTATATTGATACTGCCAAGTGCACTGCTGCCAGAGAGCTGTCAGAGTGAGGAAAGGAAACCGAAACTAAAACAAAGAACTGAATTTCAAACTGACTTACTTGATATAACATTTCAAACGTACAGTACTTTGCTGCAGTAGTTGATTGCGTCAGACATGAGCAGAGTAAACACAATACAGGCCCTGCAGTGTTTATAAATGAAAAGTATGAACCGTGTAACATTGCAGCTTTTCTTACACATGGTATTGTTTTGTATTAGTCAGAACTTCCCCCTTTACCAAACAGTGAAGTTGATTTTTCCAAAAGTGTCCTATAGATAAAAAGAAACCACATTAGGGTCTAAGGAGTGGTTTCAAGTATTAAAAAGGAACTTGCCGTATAATAATAATCCTTACATTTGGTATAGCGCCTTTCACATTGAGTGAACGTCTCAAAGTGCTTTGTGGGTGAATACGGTACCCAATCTGCACACAGCAATATCCCACAAATGGTTATGAAGTGAATGACCAATTTTATTTGAGGGATTGTTGGCCAGGACAGTGGGAGAGAGAAACTCCCTTCTCTTTTCCAATAGTGCCTTGGGATCTCTAACATGCGCACGAACAGGTAGACAGGACCATGGTTTAACGTCTCATCCGACTCATGGCACCTCTGACAATGCAGCATCGTGGCGGAAACAGCAACCCTCCTCCCTCTGACATCTCGGGTCAGTCCTGATCCACGTGTAAGGAATTTCTGAACTTAAACCACATATCGCTGCCCATTAATAATAATAAACTCCCAATAATATATTGGAATAAAGTGTCCAACCAGCCCTGCCAGCTAAACTCTAATTCAGGGGCATCAAAGAACTGGCCGGTCGAACACTCGCATTAGTCCAGGCCAATCAATACCGCGATACCAATGGCCATCAACGAAGAAAAAAATCCCAAAGGAAAATGGATTTGGCGGGCTGACCAAAGAAGGTCAACCACCACTGGTGTAAAGCTGACTCTCCAATGCGGTGTTGGAGGTGGTAGACTTCGGATGAGACTCTAAACCCACATTCCGTCTGCCCCTTCAGATGGATGTTAAAGATCCCATGGCACCGCTCAAAAAGAGAAGAGAGTTTCTCTTTGTGTCCTGGCCAAATAAAATTGGTTAAATAAAATAAAATTGGTCACTCACTCCGCGGTTGTGGGATATTGCTTTGCATAAATTGACGTTTGCAACCCCCCCAACCCCCCACCCACCCCCACCACCCCACCACCCACCACAGAAAAAAAATTGCTGCACTTAACGGTATATGCTGTAAAGTGCTTTGAGGCATCCTCCTGACTTGAAGCTACATGAGTTGTAAAAATTATTATTATCATTGAAACAAGGCTGGCCAGCTGGCTACACTGCACTGGAAATTGAAACTGCTGTAATTCCTGATCAATAACTGAGAAAATGAAACTCTCTTCGAGCCTTTCAATCGGAATCGTTTCCCGTGAAAAACACACCTTCAGCTGTTATCTAAAACTACTTAAATCCTGGTGGCGAATCAGTGGGGTGACATCTTCAGGGAATATTCCTCCCGTTCTAGCCGTTCGTGTTTTATTGCTTGCTTGGGCTTCAATATCAGCAAACCCCAAGGCGGGGTCAGAGTTAGGGAAATTCCTGTTTAACATGGAAACTCTGCAGCAAGCTCTGCAAAATCTCTGTCTCATTGTCAAAGCAGTTGCTTGAGCGCAGTTGCTTGTCAACACTTGACCCCAGATTTTTGGGGGTCACGTGCAGTAAAACCCATCACCGCGCTTAAGAGTCTCCAAACCAAGCTGAGAATTCCATTAAACAAAAGGCAAAGCACTGCAGACGGCTGCCAATCCGAAATAAAGATCAGCAGCCGCTGGGAACACGCAGCAGGTCAAGCGGGGTCTATGGAGAGAGGAAAATGAGTTCACGTCTCAGGTCGGTAACCTGACGAAAGGTGATCGACCTGAAACGTCAACTCATTTTCCTCTTTCCATACCTGCCACTTGACCTGCTGCGTGTCCCCAGCGACTCCTGCTTTTATTTGGGAATTCCATGCCTCCCTCCGACACGTGGAAATCCCAGAGATAGATCGTTGGAATGGTATGGGTTGCATCCGGCTCACCTAATCTCGGAAAGTATTAGGCGCAGCTTTGGACGGGAGCCAAGGCTTGGGGGAGTGGGGGGGAAGCCCGGAGTGTGCGTTGGGGGTAACTGCTGGAGTCTGACCAGTTAAAACCACACATAGCTTGGCCATTGGTATCGCTGTCTGGCCAAGCTTTCCCGCTGCTTGTCCAGTCAGGACCACCCTCCCCAGTTAGGGCTTTGGCTTCCAGGGTTAACAGGAGCTGAGTGGGAGGTGAAGTAAGGCTGGAGCAGAGCAGGAGCGTGGTCAGCTGGCTTGCTGACAAGTCTGACTCATGCGAATGACTGAGGTTGTGGTTTCAGTTTCCTGATCTCATACTGCAGTAGCTTTGAATCTGTTTTTTTTTTATTTTGATATCTGCCTGAGTTTCTGTTTTGTCCTCCTGTACTTCAGCCAATCCTACCGCTCGCACGCGCACACAGAACCTGGTAAAAAGGGGACAGGTTGGGAGGAGTCCCTGGTCTACACGTCACTTGGTTTTGAAGGAGGAGGAGAGTTGGCAGCTCAGCAGAGCACTGATGTGTCTGGGCTGCTTCAATCAGAGTCTTCAGTAGTGGAGCAGCACAGAGCAGGAGACAGAGATCAGCTGAGACACAGACACAGAGAAAGTGAGAGACACAGAGATACACACAGAGAAAGGGACAGAGACACAGGGAGAGACACAGAGAGAGGGAGGGAGAGGGACCCAGGCAGACAGAGGGAGAGGGCAGCATGTTGTGCTGGGGGCAGGTGGGCTGCAAACAGCTGGGTCTAACCCCTGGGCAGTACGGGGTGAGTTCAGAAGCCACTCACAGCGATAGGCTTCTCAAACACGGGAGGGTTCGGCACATTTGCTGCGGAGACGGAATCACTGTGTTCGTGTTCGTGGATAGGAAGGTTCTCTATACAATGAGCGGCCAGAAGCAGAGGAAACTTGGTAAGTAAATGACATCCAGACCTGCAAGTCAGGGGACGGTAAGAAACTTCGACTTCATGTCTTGGTGGTCAAACATTTTGTTCTTTGATTTATTTATTGATTTATTGATTGATTGATTTATTGATCTACAGACAGTGAATAAAATATCTAAGTCTTGCAGAGGCATCTGCACATCTCTTTTACAAATATTTATTACGAATAGTTTTGGGACGTGAATAGAAAAGGCTGATTTCCCTCAGGAATTTGTTGGTAGCTTTCTCTTAGTATATTTATCAATAGTATATGAATAAAAAAATAACCAAATCGTACAGGTATGTTTAATAACTTATTTCTGGACAGTCAATAAGTTAAATGTCTAAATTATAGTTGTCTGGGAAATCTCTTGATATTTCCCGCTACATTGTGTAGACAGAAAAGTGAATTAAAAGAAACATATTACATGGATTTGAACTCTGGATATTTTTAATTTGACTAATCCTGTACTTGACATTGGGCTCTTGCTCCGACAATACTGTACTACCCGTTTAAATAGGGATAAAGTTCACTTTGATTTCACTACTTCCTCTCTTTTTTTTACATTGCTTTCTCCCGCACCAGACCCCGCGACCCTATCACCCCCACCCTCGCCCGACTCCACCGGCTTCCCATCACACAGAGGATACAGTTCAAGATCCTGGTCCTCACCTTCAAAGCCGTCCATGGCCTTGCTCCCCCCTACCTCTCTGACCTCCTAATCCCTTACCAACCCGCCCGCTCCTCCGCTCAGCCGGCTCCGGTCTGCTTCACATCCCCCGCCTCGCCCGTCCCACCACTGACGGGCAGGCCTTCAGCCACTCTGCCCCCATCCTCTGGAACTCCATCCCGCAGTCCCTCTGCCTCGCTCCCTCCCTAGCCTCCTTCAAGACCCGCTTCGGTCACCCTCCTTCCCCCCCTGCCCTCCACCCTCCCCGATCCCGACCCCTAGCTCGGGTCCAAAACATTGATTGCCCAGCACCTTGGGACGTCCTCTCGACATGAAAGGCGCTCTTACAACTGTTGTTTGGTTTCACAGCGATAGATACTGAACAGCACAGCTCGCTCAATTACTGAGTCCAGCCCTCAATACATACAAAATAGCAGATAGCAAGCAGAATGATCAAGGCTTGGTTCAAAAACAAATTTGCATGGTTAGCCCCGATGTTAGTGTACATTGTTAACGCCAGTGTTGCTGTTAGTGTATTGTTAACCGCTGTGTTACTGTTAGTGTATTGTTAACTCCTGTGTTACTGTTAGTGTACATTGTGAATTTCTGTGTTACCGTATATTGTTAACTCATGTGTAACCGATAGTGTGCGTTAGTGGCTCCTGCGTAACCCTTTGGCTGTTGAGGGCAATTGCAGCTCCTCAAAGTCTGTCTCACCGGAGATCAGCCAACTCAGCACAGACTCTGGTTCTGTGCCTTCCCAGTCCACTGCTGGATTGAATGGTTCCTTTGCCCACTAGGCCATTTGTGAATTCTGATATTAAAATCTGCTGAAGTCAGGTCTGGCCAGATTTACTGTATCAGGGAGGGTTGGAGAGAGGGGAAGGAGAATGAAAAATTCAGCTGAGAGTGAATTGATCCCTGTAATTATTCCAGAAATCGAGTCTACTTGTTTACCTTTCCCAACTTGGTAACAGCATTCTATAAAACAATGCCAAGTACATTAACCTTAGTAAGAGCGCGTTATCTCTGCGGATGTAGGTTGCTTAGACTCTATTCATTCTTGTATACCAATGCTTTAATTATTTTCTTTACGTGTAGGGTACATTAATGAATTCAAGAAGGAGAGGATTCACTTTGTGGACAGCGAAGCATCCCGTGTCGTGTTTATCACTGAAGGAGGAAATATCTTTTCTTGGACACTTAAAGAGAATCGAGGAGTGACTTCAAAAGAATTGCGCCTGACAAAGCCAGAGTAAGAGTTTTAATAATCCCTTGGAATATTACATGATAAAATGACTTGCTGTGTGCAAATTGGCTGCTGTGTTCTAGGATAAAATATACCCAGTCACACGATTTTGCAGTATATGCACTTCAAGATGTCTCGACGACGTGCTAAGGTACTATATTAATGCATTATTGTTATTATTATTATTATTATGATATTAAAACATCTCAAACTGCTTTGCAGGATTTACTGGAAAGTGTAGTCACTAATTGTAGACAAATGCAGCAGCCAATTTGCATACATGCAATATCCCCACAAACAGCCACCATCAATTTATCTGGAGGTTCGTTGGCCAGGAGATCGGGAAAAAAACTTGTCCTTTTGAAAAGTACCACTTGATGTTTAGTGTCTACCAGAACAGGAAGACTGGACCTTGGTTAACATTTCATTAGGAGGTCACTTCTCCCGACAATACAGCTACGCCCAGCACTGCAATGGAGTGTCAATCTCATCCTAAAATGAGGCTTGAACCCCCAATCTTCTACTCCATAATATTGGCAGAAAGGAAAGGAGTCTCTGGGGGTTTGCGCATCGCCGCAGATCATGAATTGGAACTGAAAGAGTACAATAAACAGATATCAATACATGAGAATTTCTAAGAACACAGGAGAGGCCATTCAGTCCATCAAGTCTGATTCAACAACAACAACAACAACTTGCAGTTATATAGCGCCCTCCATGCAGGGCAGCGTCTCAGAGCACTCAGAGCCGGTGGGGATTGGGGAGGTGGCCGTGAGCACGGTCGAACAGGAAAGTTTTCAGGCGGGACTTGAAAGAGGGTAGAGAGAGATTCACACCATTCTATGAGTTCAGGACAGCTCTGGATTTTTTTATTCCAAACTTCTTCAGATTTTATGCTTAAAAACCTTACTTTTTTTTATTCATGTGTAGGTTACTGAAGACTTTGTGTCAAACACGTGTTATTCAAGTGGCCTGCGGAAAGGATCATTCACTGGCTTTGTGCAAAGGTAAACAAGCAAATCTAAAATCTGCTTTCAGAAACTTAATTAGATGTTAAATTAAAATGAAGAATTAAATACAAACCAGTCCGGGAGTGGACCTCTCCACATGCTAATTGATGATTATTATTGTCATGTCATATTAAATGATGTAAGTTCATAGCAGCTGCAATTAATTAGGTATAAAAGAAGCCAAGTTAGGAAGTTTCTCCCGGTGTCCTGACCAAGAAACCCCCAAACAAAATTGGTCATTCACTTCATGGCTGTTTGTGGGTCATTGCCGTGCGCAAATTGACTCCCGCTTTTCACCCACAAACCACGTACAGTCACTGATTCGCCCACAAAATATACAATCAATTCACTTTACGGTATATTCTGTGATGCGCTTTGAGACGTCTCGAAGATGAGATAAGGCGCTGTATCAAATGCAAGGATTATTATTATTATTATATCAAACGCAAGGATTATTATTATTACACTTGCGGCCTAGACATTCCACTCTGGACAAGAGGGTGTGTGTAAAAAACAAGATTGCCGCAGTTCTAGAATTATTTGGAAAAGTTACAGAAACTTTGTTTTGTTGTTTCCAAAGAATTAGAGGAAATGATGTGAAATGTAGAACGCGCACTGCTTAGAAAAGAGAAACGTGTCTCGTTTTTATCTGTTACCAGACGGTCAACTTATCGCTTGGGGGCAGAACGCTCATGGCCAGTTGGGTCTTGGTACAAAAGATGCCTCTCACACCAGCCCCCAGTGTTTGAAGTCTATGGCTGGGATCCCAATAGCTCAAATCGCGGCAGGAGGAGCACACAGCTTTGCGCTCTCTGTCTCGGGGGCTGTGTTTGGCTGGGGAAGGAATGACCGTGGACAGCTGGGGCTCGGTGACACAGAGGGTAAGAACATCCCAAAAATAATTGTGACTTTTTCTTTCTATTGCCATTTTTTCAAACACAATCCAGGAAGTGGGGCGATCGCTCGTTGCTGATGTTTTTGAGCTTCAAAACCTCAGGTTGACAAAGGTCAGCGTCCTGAACCCACTCAGTCCCCAAATCTTAAGTGGTCTTTTTTGAAAGTCGGTTTCATGCATCCAGGTGTCATCAATACACACAGTCAAACCACTTCACGGTATATTCTGTGAAGCGCTTTGAGACGTCTCAATGATGTGATAAGGCGCTGTATCAAATGCAAGGATCATTATTAAGATTATTGACGTTATACAGTATATGAGGGCCGTTCGTCTCATTATCTGAAATATTCTAAAAGCTTTGCCCTGGCATCTTTGTACATGAACTGACTGGATACCTTCTTTAAGCTATATTCTCTGTATTGAATTTTGAAAGCAGTCTTGCTATTGGAAATGATGGAATACTGAATTAACCTGTTAATTGTTTCTTCTCACAGACAGACACAAGCCTACATACGTAAAGCCATTAGAAGGTAAAAAGACAATCCACATCTCCTGTGGAGAGGAGCACACTGCCGTTCTGACAAAGGTTTGTACTGAATTTAGTTTTTAAGACATTCATTTGTTTAGATCTTTATCTTATTGGTACATCTTAGCTGTCAGTCTGGCTCAGTTGGAGAAAGCAGCGGTCAACTTGTGCATGGCAAAATCCCACAAGCTACCATGAAGTGAAGGATCAATTTTACCGGGGGATTGTTGAACAGGACACTCAGCAAATTTCTCAAGGTGTTTCCCTGAGAATTCTCCAGATAAATGGATCATTCACTTCATTGCTGCTTGCAGGACATTGCTTAATGCAAACCGGCTGCCGTGATTGCCTATAATTAGTCACTACACTTAAGAGTCATTATTGTCAAACATATTGAGACATTGTAGGCGCTATATCAAATGCAAGGATTGCTATTATTGTTCTAGAAATTCGATTTATTTGATGTTGATGATTTACACTGATGTTTCTTGTGGATTAGACTGTTATGTTTGGGAATGTATACATTTAATGGTAGCGAAAAGGATAGTCAACAATTATTCAGATGTGAGGGAAAGAACGGCTCAGTTCTCTTAGCCATCTTGTATTACAGTTTGGCATTGATAAGAAATAAGACACATATGTCACTCTTCCAGGATGGATCGGTTTTTACCTTTGGAGCCGGGAGCTTTGGGCAACTTGGACACAACAAGAGAAGGGATGAGATCAAACCTCGCCTGGTCGCTGAGTTATTTGCAGCCAAAGTCTCTCAGATAGCTTGCGGGAGGTAAGGTAGCAACATAGGCAATCAATGTACCAGAAGAGTATGTGTTGTTCACTGCAGATTAAATCAGAACCATGTCTCATTTCTTGTAACTCTTCAGAGAATAATATTTTACACATGGCCTTTTCCATTGTCCAACATCCCTCATGATTTAGAATTGCGTTGCATATTAACTCCAGTGCCACTTGAGTAAATCTTCTAATAATTCATATTCCCTGCTTGTTTGGGCTGGAATTATTTTTTTTTACACACAGCAACACACCTTCAGGACAGGGAGAAATTTGCAAGAATAAAATATATTCTCTACAGCAGTTTAGGTTATTTTCAGTTGAGTGATTTTATTTTTAATCTGCTAATTGCTTTGTTTTTTTACTCGACTGAGAAACATCTCGAAAGCAAATAGCTGCTGTTAGAGCAGTGATCTCCAGTTTACATATGCAGTATCTAATTTTAACCCCTCTGAGACAATAACAGCTGATAAATTGATTAGTGCAGTGCTAAAAGCTGTTCGTTGGGGCAAAGCAACAGCACAAACCTGGGCTAATCTTTACGTTCGCCCGCAGAACACAGTCACTCCATTGTACAGTAATAACCTATCAAGCACTTTGGTAACTCCTCCTGACGTGAAAGACGCTACACCAAATGCACAGATTATAATTTTTCTACGTTTAATCTAAATGTGGATGTGTTTTTCACAGTTATCACACGCTTGTGCTCGTTCCATCATCTGACAAGGTCTATGCTTTTGGTCAAGGAAAGAAAGGGCAGCTGGGAAGTGGACACACCGGTGACCAGCTCGTGCCTCTTCCTGTTAAGTTAGCATCACACACGTCTGACACAGGACCTGCAAGCGGTAAGCAGTTATTTGATGCAGTTGTGATTTACGGGAAATATTACAAAAAAGAGTGATGCTTAGTGTTCACCTGAATTCATCGTTTCTTCAGCTGTTATCCTTGTGGTAAAACTAATCGTTGGCTACTGTAAGGAAACGTAATTTTGCTCCAAGTTAAACTTTTTTTTTTAAAACGGGTTAAAATTGAAATAAAAACAATGGCTTTTTTTTAAAAAAAAGAGACATTGAGAATTTTTCTCCATATTACTCATGTAACCTATTCGTGGGAATTTGCTTTCACAGACTGTGAAATTCAGCCAACCATCAGAAGAATATTTGCAGGAGAGAACCAATCCTTTGTGGATTGCTTTGAGAAAGAGGTACAGAAATCAGTACGTATTTAAATAGGTGATATTATCTGTACTGAAGATGTCTAGATTGTTGTGGCCTGCTTCAATCAGGAGTAATGGCACGGGGGAGTCATTTGCTCCACCCCTATGGACAGCCAGCATTTTTATATTACGTTAGCATGTTTTGCAAAGCATAACAGAATACGTACACGATACTCAAGAGAACAAATCGCTCACGTGTTGCATTCATAACCAGGCACGTTGTAGCTTTGGTTTTAGTTTTTGTTTGCCAAATGCTTCCTTTCCGTACTGTCTGGGCCTTGTACCATTCACACGTATTCTGAAAGACGTAACTGCGTTGAAGTGCAACAGCAACCATCGTGTTTTGGTGTTTTGCTCAACCCATTGGCATCTTAAGAATGAATGTTGTTCATCCTCTAGCTCTGCCCTTCATCATCTAGCTGTGTCCTTCGGTTTGTGGGACGCTGCTGTGCGCAATTGGCTGCCACGTTTCGCCCACAACATGTACAGTCAGTTCACTTTGCAGTGTATTCTGTGAATCGCTTTGAGATGTCTCGAAGACATGATAAGGAGCTGTATCAAACGCAAGGATTATTATTATGATAATGGGTTGCAATGTATCTTCTATCAGTGTCCGTTTATGTGCCGTCTTATTGTTTGTATTATTTGTTCAGAAACCAGTCAACCTTGCAACTGAAGCCTCAGTTACTAATTTGAAGAAAATTGCAACAGTAGATCATTTCCTTTCAGAACAATTGCAAACGGATTATAAGAGACTGAAGAAAAATAAGTAAGTGTCTCACCTAACAGCGTCAGGTTACCGTTAACTTTTATTTGAGGATGCTTTTGTTTGAAATACACACTCCAATTTCCCTCACGCACGCCATCTGTGCTGAAGGAATTGACTCTGGTAACCCTCAAGTACCTCATCCAAAGCAGTCGTTCTTCATGTGTGAGTCTAGACAGTGAGTGTCAGAGATGCTTGGTGGCTGGCGAGAGCAACACAACTATTACTCACCCAATATCCACACCAGTGGACTTTCCAGCAATGGGATAATAAATAATGATCAAAAGTGGGTCGCTGACTGATTTCGCCTTCCAGACCAGGAATACTTTGTTCCAATGCAGCTTTCTGCAGCTGCTCTCCAACTGAGATCAGCACAGACCCGGGATTGAACTCAAGACCTTCTGGGTCTGTCTGTATGGTGTAGTTTTACGTAAGTAAAGTAGTGGCTTTAACAGTAAGCAGTGCGTTTAGAAACTGAACCATCAGGCAGTTCTAACATTTTATTTAACCTCTTGAAGAAGAGGAATGTTAAAGGCTATGGGGAGCGAGGTGGAGAGTAGGAGTGTTAATTAGGTGGCTTTTGTGGAGAAAAATTTGAACAGCGACTAAAAATTTGCACGACGTCTGTGAACAAAATCAGGGTGTTTATTTTTTTACACAAAAGGTTTTGTTTTGTTGAAGGAGCCTTAAAAAACATTGAATTGCATTCCATTTACAGCATTTTGAATTTTGTGTCTCTCCGCGTTACATTCACAGGGTAATTCAACACTTGTTTTCATCTGCTCAATCTCTGAACGGAAGCTTTTTGGATTCGAGGTAGGTTGAATACCATGCGAGCATGACAAAATTCTCCCAAGTCTGTGTTCAAGCAGAAGGCGGTGGCTGTAATCTGCGCGCTGTTGTGATAAGCAAGGTTGCCTGATTTAATGTGGAATTGGGGCCAACACTTCCGCCATCCAATTCCAAGCTTGCTTTTTCATGTGACTAAATTACTGGGCAGGATTCCTCCAGTCCTGCTGCTAGAGTGACCACAAGCAGCTCCCCATGTGATAAATTAGTATTCAGTCCCCTCCTGCCACTTCCCCTCCTTTCTTCAGGCCCCATCGAGGGAGATGTTCTGCCCTTCTCATAGACACATAACTGAGAGACGTAACGCAGTGGAAACCCAGAGTTTCCGATTTCAAAGCAACATTGGCACTTTTCCGTACTGACCCATAGTCAGCCCTTGAAGTAGGTTCAATAATGGTTCAGTACGTGATCACATTGCTCACCTACAGAATGCACAGTCACTACACGGTAAATCCTGCGAAGGGTTTTGAGATATCGTTCTGACACGAGGGGTGGCTATACGTCCTCAGGGCGCAGTGGTAGCATTCTTGCCTCCAAGTCAGAAGGTTGTGGGTTCAAGTCCCACGTCGGGACTTGGAATCACATAGTCTCAGCTGACACGCCAATTCAGGGCTGGGAATTTCTTGTATTGTCAGAGGTGCTGTCCTTGATACGCAATGTTCAAACCCGAGGTCCCGTCTGCCTGTTCAGGTGGTCGTAAAGATTCCATGGCACTATTTGAAAGACGGGGCTTTCTGCCAGCGTCCTGACCAACAAATCCCCCAAATAAGATTGGTCACATTCACTCCATTGGCTGTTTGTGGGACATTGCTGTGCGCCAACTGGCCGGCGTTTCACCCGTAAAATACACCGTGAATCCACTTTAAAGTACATCCTGTGAACCGCTTTGAGACGTCTCAATGACGTGATAAGTCGCTATATCAAATTTAAGGATTATTGTTATAATTATTATTATACCAAAGTAAGGATTGTTTTTATTTGTTAATATTGCCTACTCAGTACACTAACTAACCAATTTTTTGGGGGGAACAGCAAAGATAAACACTTCAAAACCGGGAGAGAGGAGTCAGGACTGGACATGTCCGCTGTACGTTCGAATTTCAAGAAACTGGCAGAAAACCCTGCAATCTTGAAGCAGGTAAAGTTAGTCCAGTTGTACTCTTTACCTCTCACGTCTCAAAGGCTATTATAATTCACACCTTTATAAGCACTGAATGCATTTATTTTTAGATTCTGCTGTTTACATGACTGGGCCAGTCATTATCACGTCTGTGTTGATTAATTGGCCTTTATACATTTATACAGTAATCCGGTCCCTGAAGCCAGGCAGGTCTGCAATATTCCAGGGCACTGCTGATGACTGGCTCATCAGTGGGACGTGGCAGGGCAGACCAGTCACTTGGGGCAGGGATTTGACCTACTCAGCTCCTGTGAACCCTGCTAGCCCAAGCCCGAATGAACCGCGTGTTCTTATCTGGACAAGCAGAAGGAGGCTTGCAAGGCAGTGCACTCAATGGCAAACTATTCGGCTTTAGCAGTACCCCAGTGCACACTCTGGGGTCCTAAGACTAATAACCCTTTGATATAGAGTCTTTCATGTCAGAAGGTCATTGCAAAGCACTTCATAGCAGATACTGTAAAGTACCGTCACTGTGTATGCTTTGTGGGCAAACACAACAGCCAATTTGCGCACAGAAATGTCCAACAGATAGATGGAGCCTTGGTTTAACGTCTCATCTGAAGGACAGCACTGCACTGGAGTGTCAGTTTAGACTGTATGAGTTCCAAGTACCAGTGTGAGATTTGAACCCACAATTTTCTTACTCAGAGCGGGGGTGCCATCAACTGAGCCAGGCTAATACTATTTAAGGGATGGGCTCTCACGGGAATGACTTTCTCTATTTTTCAGGCAATTAATACAGTAGAGAATTGCTTGATCCCTTCTCTACCCGACTCTCTTGCTGGAGTGGAAGCTCTCCGAGTGTACCTTATTCTGCCAGAACTCGTGAGTGTATTGGAAGAGAGCCCATACAAAATCGCGAAACTCCTGGGACTTCTGAGCCGATCAATACTGCTGCTTAAGAAAGACTCATTTGAAATACTTGGTATGTTTTCTTCAGGTTTATGGAATATAGTGTAAAGTGAATCGACTGTATATTGTGTTATGTTCCTTACAGTCTCTGCACTTTACCTTAAATCTTGCGAAGCACTTTGAAACGTCCAGGCAAAGTGACAAGGTGCAATTAAGGATTATATATACAGATTGTATATATTTTAATTCAAGATAGTTGCCATATTTCCGAAAGCTGAGTTAAAGTTCGACTTTAGCTTCTTTTCTAGGATGAGTTCTTCTGACGTTTGTTCATCACCAAAAGTCAATGTGTGGGAGAGAAAAAAGCCTGAACTAAAAAGCAGAATAGTCAATACCGTGTAGGGTGGTGGCCATTGTTGCTTTTGAGAGGGAAGTAGACAGACATATGAAAGAGGGGGGCTTGAAGGAGTATGGGGATAAGGCGGGGTGGTGGGATTCAATTGATCTCTGAGCAGGTAGGGACTCTGTGCTGTAGATTTCTACGTTTGTATGTAAACTTTGCTCCTTACCATTTGGGTCGGTGGAGTTCGGGTCATTGTGGTAACCAGTAGGGATTGGTTATGTTTTATTTTCCATCAAACGTTCCGTGTAATCTCTTTACTAGAATCCTTGTGGCGCACACTGTCTGTGCATTACTTCAGAAAGCTCGTGGAGCTATATAGGAGCTCATCAAAACACTTGGTTGAGGTGAACCTTCCAGTGGGGAATGCTGATCTGTTCGATTGCTTAACCATTTTACAAGCACTTTACAAGGTAAGTGAAAATTTAAGTACAGTAACCCCCCACCCTGCTTACTGGACTCTGAACCTGGGCCAGAAAAAAAACAAAAAAAAATGAAATATATTCCGCGGATCAAGTATTTCCATGGACCACATGTAGACGCCGCCAGCCCAACTCTCCTAACAACCTTACCATCCTTGCCGGCCTTCACAGAGGTCAGGGAAATTGACTTTGACTCAGATTGTTTGAAACTTGCCGCGGAAAATAGCTTAGTCACGACCTTCCACACACGGGATTCAAGCAATTACACCCCTGGTGACGATATTTAGCAGCGTTTTCGAAATTACACTTGGGTCGAAAATTCTGGCTCGCCAGACCATTAGGGTGGCTAACCTGACAGCTAGATGCGGGGGCTGGAAGGGTAGGTGTTGTGGACAGACGAGATCACATGCGCTGAAGGGCCTTCTTCCTCCGAGCTGACTCTGTGGGCTTGTGAATCAGGCTGAGGATGAAACCGTTACTCCAGAAGTTGAAGGGGTGCTCAACCCCCAGATTGCTCACTGAGTACAAGACAAAAACAAAACCGCTGTAAATTCTGCCTGATCTCATCTGACCTCCCTCAAGCACCTTCTTCCGTAAATGACACACGTTCTGTTTGGAGACCAGGGGTCAGCAGTGCTCACAAACAATTTGAAGGAGACCATCATTGATAACGCCCACCTGTTGATGACACCACCCTATGTTGATGAGGTGACGGAGGTAGCAAAGACTGAGGTGATTCAGAGGGATCTGGATCAATTAAGTGGACGGTGTGAGGGGCAGACGTATGATCACAAGACGAGGCGCTTGTACATTGATACAGATATTGCTGTGTGCGAACTGGCTGCCACGTCTGCCCACAAACGCACAGTCGCTACACTTGACAGGAATATCTGCGAAGCACTTTTTGAGACGTTTCAACGGTATAAGTGCTATATGAAATGCAATGATTATTATATTAACATTTATTAAATAATTTACCTGCAGGTAAATGGCAGTCGCGATCACATGATTCCCGAGAATGATTTTCACATTCCTCTAGTGCAAATCATTAAACAGAATGTAATGGTAAGAGCTTAATGATGAACTCTACTTACGATATTCATATAAAACAATGTTAGCATTTAAATATACATTGCTAGCACCAATGAATGTAATTTCAGCTCTGGCACTTTGAGTATATACACCTAATCATATATATATATATAGTGCAGAAAATAAAGTATGATTTGAGACCCAGCATTTCTGATAATTACTCTTTGGACCATTGCCTTAAAACCTAAAATTATGTAAACGTTTGGAAAATTGTCAGGTCTAATTTTGAAGCCAGCTCTTTTCAAACCCTGCTAAAAACTGGTGTGAAAGCTAGATTCAATCGAAGAATTTGTTTTAAATTTTGCACCGTCCGAAATTACGTTTTAAGGCAAGCGATAAGGCTGACAACATGAGACCTCACACCCCCTAGTGTTTATTCAAAGAATCTATAGATAAATAACTAAACTCAACACATAAACAAACAAACAAACAATCAAGCAAATAAGCAAATAAATAAATAAATAAATAAATCATTTGTGTCAAAGGTTTAAACCCTGAGCTCGTGTCTGCTCAATGATTAACATGGTGACTAGCAGCTCATGAGTTCAGATCGTGCCGTGACTGATTTCTGAGCTCCTGTTTGCTCTGTGTGTCTAAGCTTGCTCGGTTCTTGATTGGGAATCCGGATGGAATCCTTCACAGGAGCCGACTGTGAGACTCCTGCCGGAGAAGGGGTTCAATTTGTACCCATGTAGGGGACAAAATAGGCAGCTTTAAACTCGGCGTTTACTAACGCGGTATCATTTTCTTCACAGCCACAGATGAATGTTCTCGAAAGAATATTACAATATTGTCAATACAACACTCAATTATATCAGGTAATGTTCTCCTGCAGGTGGCTCGGTTTATTTTATCTCGGTAGCTGAATCGTATGGGAATGAGCGTGCTAGAAACATAAAATTCTGGACAGATTGGCACATGAAGAAAATGGGAATCACATTTGAAAGAGAAGTGTACCTCACGTGTAATGAAAACGATATGCATTTATGCAATTTCTTCCTTCACAGATGGCAACTGCATTAATGCGTTATCCTTGCATCTTTGATTTGGACGCAAAGGTTTTTCTGTTGCAAACGGAAAACGCAGTATTCCAAGCGGTATGTAGTTCAGCGTCTCAACTTCAAACAGTATATAGCAACAACTTGCATTTATATAGCGCTTCTCACGCAGACTAGTGTCCCAGAGAGCTTAAATCATAATAGCGCTTATATAATAATTGCCATACAATGCATCAGTGTGCAGTACATATAGGGGTTTTGATCATGCCATTGGACTGCCTGATAATCTGTATGAACGCTGCTGGCGAGATGGTTGTGTACATTTTCAGATTGCTGCACTAAGCCACTGAAGGATTAGGTTAAGCAGAAGGCGTCCCCTCCAGGGAGAGAGTGCGCACTCGGTTCCAACCATCTATCCCTGGTGTTTCCATGTGTGGGTGCGATGCATGGAAATCTCAGTTTGGTTTGGATACTCTTAAGCGTGGGTGAGGTGGGATTCCGCACGTGTCGGACACCCGCCCGACCCCCCCCCCCAAAAAAAAATATAGTTTCCATGTGTGTAAAAAAAAATCATTCTGATTCATTTCAGGAAGCTTTGCAGCATCAGAACATGATACCAGTATTACAGGTTGCAAGGAATCGGGTTCTTCAGAGCACTCTGGAATGTCTAAGATTCTCCAATGTGTCTCATTTTCGGTCTGGATTCTGGGTACAAAACTCTTCTCTACTCGTGCAGATGAAAAGTAGACTAAATTAGTTTTCAGTCCTGATCGTCAAATAGCATCAATCAGCGCATGAATGATTTTCAGGTGTCATTTATTCTGATATGGTCACTGGGGGCAGGTATTTTTCCCACTCAGCTTCCGTTAACCCTACAAGCCAAAGCTTTAATGGGTAGGATGGTCAACAAGCAGCAGGAAAGCAGGCCAACCGGTGCATTTAAAGGCAAGATATGTGGTTATAGTTGGTTAGACTCCAGCGGTACCCCCAACGCACACTCTGGTGTCCTCAAGCCTTAGCTCTGTCAGCCTGTGCTTCCCGACCTCCGTGAGCTGTTAACCCCGCATTGATCTTTCCGCTCCCTCCGCTTAGGGGGTCCCAGCCTCTTCACTGCAAGTCCCAGAGCTCAGAACCATAGAGGAGAATTGTTTACACACAAGTATGATATGCCGCAAACCTTAACCTGTGTTGGGATCTTGCTGTCCTTGAAGAGAGATGAGCTTGACCAGTGTTCCCTTCCCCTCTTCTCAGCGCAGTCCTGTAGGACCAGTGTCCAAGCAAAACGTGGTATCCACCACAACCCCAGAATACTGTTTAAGAATCAAAAATTAGGAATGATGCCCCTGGTATCTTTAATCAGTACAGCTGATGTCCTCTCTTATACCGCGCAGAGCCTCGAATCCACACTTGGCCCCCGACTTGATGTCCCTTTAAATGTCCCGGTGTTCACATGCAGTGCGTAAGATCCCCCCAAAAGTCTGCGAGCAGCACAACATTGTCTGCAAATACAAACGCCATAATTCCGTAAGAAATAGCCGGAACGGATACAGCGAGAAACCTGAATGCGCCCTCCCCGACGCCAGAAGGTTATGGCTTCAAGCACCATGTTGGGACTTTGAGCTCACAGCGTAGGCTGACGTTCTAGTACTGTGCTGCAGGAACACTCCGTTGTTAGAGGTGCAATGCTTTGTATGAGACATGAAGTGAGATCCCATCTGCCTGTTCAGGTGAAAGTTAACACGACACTATTTGAAAGAGAAGAGATTTTCTCCAGATATTCTAGCTAACAATTCCTGAGATAAAATTGGCTCTCAATGGGACAGTATGGTGTGCAAATTAGAAGTCATTGTCCGTCTACAAAATACACATTCACTCCACTTGTGCCTGTAGAAGTGGAACATTTTCTCCCTTGGGAATGAGAGTGTCAGCTTTCAGGAAAGATGCATTGAAGAAGATGGGTTTTGATCCTTGTATTCCTTTTCATTGTTTCCTATATTATAATTTCAGGTGCAATTTACAGATGAAAGTTGTTATGGGCATGGGGTGTCACAAGAATTCTTCTCTCTCTTCACACGAGCGCTCTATGAGAGCAAAGGGATATTTACGCGGAATCCTAATTCTGGGCTGCTTTGGTTCCCTAATCAGGTACGGCTGAATTATAAGGTGGTTTCAAACCTTTTAGATATTCAAGTAATGTAGATATCGAATGCAAGGATTATTATTATTATTATTATTATTATACCGCTGTGCAAATATAACATGAACCCAAATACTCTTCAAAATGCACCTCATAGAGGAAGATCTCACAAAACTATCTGAATATTGCTGGCCAACGATTTCTCAAATACTACTCACTCAGGGCTGTTTGCCCACCAAATGCACATGGTCGCCTCACTTTACAGTATATTCTGCAAAGCGCTTTGAGACGTCTCAACAATGATAGCGAGCTATATCAAATGCAAGCAAATTTACCGCGCTCGGTTTTTAAACAGGAGCCGGAATTTGATGACGTGTTTCGCCTCGTGGGAATTCTCGTCGGACTCGCTCTACAGAAACATTTCCTAGCAAATTTTCGCTTCCCGTTGGCCCTGTATAAGAAGCTGCTCCAAGTGCAGCCAACACTGGACGATCTGAAGGAGTTATTCCCAGTTGTAGGGAGGTGAGTGGAAGACTTCTAGGGGTCTGTAAACCTTGGTTGGACTCATGGCACGTGGATTAGCTATGGTCAAATGCATAAGAGTAATTAAGTATAATTAACGACCCGTTACAACTGTACTCCTTTCCAGCAGTGTAATAGCCCTGTTGTTTCCTTTTATCTGATAAATGATTGCGATCATCAATCGAATCATTCTAAATTGATGCTCCAATGCAGTGCTGGGGGAGTGCCGCAGAGTTGGAGCTGCCTTACTTTGGATGAAGACATTAAACCGAGGCTCCATCTGCCGGTTCAGGTGGATGTTAAAGATCCCGTGGCACTGTACGAAACAAGAAGGGAGTTTCTCTCAGTGTCCTCACAATAATCCTAATAAAATCGGTCATTCACTTCATGGCTGTTTATGGGACACTACTGGGCACAAATTGGCTGCTGCCTTTGTCCAAGAAGCAAACAGTCCTGCCATTTTATGGTACGTCCTGTGAACCACTTTGAGATGTCCTGCCAAAGTGAAGGGCGTTATTCCAAATATTAGGATTATTATTCATTAATCCCCGCTTTTTTGGGGCAAGTAACTCCATTTTGAAAACACTTTTGAAAAATTAGAATAAGAAAATTGTTTCCTCTTTTAAACACAGTGTTAAAGGTTGCAACCGAATATGTTGGATACTCATTAAGCAAATAAGGACCAATTGAGTAGGACCAATGGAAGGGCATTAGGAGGTAGAAAAGCAGCAAGCAGGACGAACTGAGTACAGGGTGTTATTTTTTAGTTGGACTGTTTGATTTTGTAACTGGTGAGCTGAAATAAAAGTGTGTTCTACACAATGTTGGTTGAGAACATAAACAAAATTCAGCAGAAATATATAGTTTCAAAAATAACTTGATTTAAGTTAACATGGTTTCAATTAACATTTCTGACAGCAGAAATGTATCGGCTTATCTTGAAAACCAACTTAAAAAAAAATTCAAAACTGATGGCTTTTACATCTCTGAGATATTGCTAATTTTATTAACAAGTATTCACTTTGTTTTCTTTCTTAACGTTATAGTTCTCTTCAGAAACTCCTGGACTATAAGTATGATGATGTAGAAGATGTATTTTGTCTGGATTTCACGGTAAGTTCAATTTTGTATCATATCACTGACCACCTGTTGTTACCTCAGATTATTATCAACTGAATATGCTAATAATTGCGGATAGTCACAAGGGGAAAAATTAAAAATTACTTTTTTTTATAATACTAAAATAGCTCCAAACCAACCTGGATTGATAGTTCTCTTGCCTCTGTGTCAGACAATTGCTGGTTCCAGCCCCATTTTGGGACTTTGACCTGATATTTGACCTAATTCAATCCACAACCCTATGACCCCCATCCACAACCGACTCCACTGGCTCCCCATCACTCAGAGGATACAGTTCAAGACCCTGGTCCTCACCTTTAAAACTCCCCAAAGCCTTGCTCCCCCCCTATCTCTGCGACCTCCTATCCCCCTACCAACCTCAGTAAGCTCCGGCCTGCTTCACGTCCCCCACCTCGTCTGCCCCACCATTGGCAGGTGGGCTTCAGCCCCTCTGCCCCCACCCTCTGGAACTCCATCCCAAGGTCCCAAGGCTTGTTTGGCTGAAAATCTTTGATTTGTATATGAAAAGGGAGCTGCAGTCAAGGAATGTGGAAGGAGTTACTATATGTAGAAATCTAACCTGAAAACTAAAGCACCTATGTTTTGTTTTTACAGGTAATGATGGAAATGAATGATGGAACCCCAGTTTTGCATGAACTTATCCCTAAGGGCAAAGAGACACCTGTTCAAAAGCATAACAGGTAATATTTTTATATTGAATAAAACATTCATTTTATTTTGCCTGACTTCACTCCACTGATAGAATGACCAGAGAATGACCTTTAACACAAACAGTCACTGCACTTTACAGCAAATCCTGTGAAGTGCTTTCGAGCATACTCCTGACCAAATGTAAGGATTATGATTATAATGCAAAAACCCTGTAAATTTCAAGAAGGAAGTCACTGCTTTGAACGAGCTGTTGTGAGAAACCATTTTCCCGATGATAAAGTACAGAGATAATTATCGTATACAATGCCGCAAATTCTTCCCACCCCCATCCACTCCCGCCCAGATGTTTTCAGTTGTCATTTATGCAGTTTCTAAATCTGCTTTTTGTCTTGTTTTGGACAGAAAACAGTTTGTCGATGCCTATGTGGATTATGTGTTTAACACATCTGTCCAGAAACATTTCACAGCTTTTGCAACAGGATTTCGGAGCAGCTTTCCACTGAATGTTGTAAATGTATTCCAACCGGTTGAACTTAGAGCCATTGTCCATGGAAACACTGAGTATGAGTGGAAAATGCTGGAGGAGGTAAGTCACACTGGTTCTGTTGACTTCCACATTTACTATTAGTTCAGTATTAGAGGCATGAGTTATGAGAACGAGTAGAGAAACGGGGCTTTGAAAGAGACATCTCATAGGAGAAATGTACAGTGATATATAAGGTGGTATTTGGGAGAAAGTCCAGCTTTTAAAATATTAATTTTGTTCCTTATATTAACACATTTATTTGTGTAGCATTTTAGAATAACCAAAAATTGACAAATTGTTAAATTCTGACGTAAATTCGGAGTAAGTTTTCTGTAGTTCTTGAAATAAACTTACTGGAAACGGGCTTCAGAATTAAAGTTGTGTCTAAGACTTTGCCAAACTCTGTAAAAATTCAGCATTGAGTAAATCTCTAGACTCCAGTGGAACTTCTTTCCGTAAATCGGATGAAGGTGACCTTTTGACCCATTTGATTTTACCCTTTCATCCATCTGTCACGACAGCATCAAGCGGTTTCTTAAATGAGTCTCAATATCCCGCCCTCTATCACCATTTCTGATCACCTATTATTCCAACTGTTAATAAATGTATGTGTAAAGGAATATTGATTGATGTCTGTTCTAAATTAACCTGTGCTATTTGCTTATTGCCTCACACACCTCCTTTGTTTCCTTTACCTATAAACGTAAATGTGCTTTTGGTACTCTACGTTTCTTTCCATTTCCAAACCTTCCTCCACTCCACCGCAGTTATTTCTTGTCTGGATTTGTGGTTCTGAATACCTTTACGTTAGAGGAGTGCCGATAAGTTTTGCTGACAATGTGTCCTGACAATTTTGCCACCAAGATCTCTCGACATTTGTCACTGGCTGAGTAACCTATGAGTAATCTTTAATGCATTGTTACTTTGGCTTTTGTTCTGTTGTCTTGACACCTTCAATGTATGTTTTACATCCGCACTTGCTTACAGAAAGCAACCTACAACAAATATAAACCCAATGACCAGACCATCAAAAATTTCTGGACAGTCTTTAACCAGCTACCAGAGGAGGAGAAGAAGAACTTTCTTGGTAAATATTCCTTCTGCATTATAAATGGATGGTTTGGTATAAGTTTGTCAGGAATTCACAATTGTTTAGCCTATGTTTATCCAATGACTTCTCAGGAGCCCATTCTCAGTTGCGACAACTTTCAGCTGTACCTGGCTTCGCTCCTCCCAAGCTTATTCTGTGGCATGCACTGAATACATAGGTACAAATAATGAAGCTCAGCCTAAGCTACTGTCAGCAAAACTGACAATAAAACACCAGGAAAACTTTCTTCAGCGAGATTTGTCTCCACTTCTCATCTTACCCACGAGAGCCTACCCTGCAAAGGCTCCCACTACTCTCTATGAAGCTCTTTGAGACAAATTTCTGCATGAAAAATGCAATACAAATGCAAGTTGACGTGGTTTACAATTCCGTTGTTGATCTCCTCCACGTTGAATGGTAACAGAAATACCCAGATACAGAGGTTCAGGTAAAGAAGGTCCCTAGGCCCATTTATTTCTTGCTTCCAGAATAGAAACCGTATAGCCCCATTATGGCATCAGGCTATTTCTTACATGTCCTTGTTCTTCCACAGCAACCAACACTGTACCCAATATCCCAGTGTGGCTTGAGTAAGACCCCCTGGGGTTTGATTTGACAATGTATCACGTAAAATAATCAGGAACAATTTAGGTATTGTGGAAAATAATCTTTAAAAAAAGGCTTCATTGCTAATGTTTCTTTTACTGTTTCCTCTTTTCCCAACTTTAGCCTTTCTGACGGGAAGTGACAGAATTCCAGTGGAAGGAATTGGAGCTCTCAGGATTAGGATACTTCGTGCCACTTGTAATGAACCGGATTTGCATTATCCCCGTGCTTACACGTGCACCAACACTCTTGATCTTCCCAACTACAGCAGCCTGTCAATTTTAAAACAGAAGGTTCTCCATGCAATCAAATTCGGCAAAGAGTTCAATGCAATACCACCTTAATGTCTGCAGTCACAAAACCACTTCCTCTACTCACCAGAGAAATGCCCAAGACTTGAACTTGATTTGCCATTCAATTCCTTATTGACAAAATAATATGAAAATAATGGAATTTGGGGAAAGCATTAATGATTGAGATAATTTTTTAAAAAATACATACCAATTTTCGTGGAGTTTTAGTACAAGCATTCGTGCCTGGTCTGCTCCCGTGATTTCTTCTCAAGTAGGTCGGGCTTCAGAGCTCATGCCAAATTTGTCCATTTAGCAGTGACAATGAAGAGGCGTATTGAGGGACAAACATTTCACTTGGTGATTTCAAGCTGATTTGGCATCCTGGGAGATGGTGGAGAATTGAACTTTATATTTACCTGATTTATATTGATTTTCTTTGTTTGCTTAAAAAAAAGACATGAAGAATGCCTGCAATGAAGTAATAATTATGTATTAAATTAAAAATAATGGCCACCTGCCTCTTTGTATAAAAATAAAAGTAAAAAAAAAAAAAATTGCGGTAATGTTTACAGCAAAAAAATTTAAAATCCTTGGATTTGATATGGTGTTTTTCGAGAGGTTACCTGATCCTGTGGAGTGTGGAACGGACCCTTCACAGTTGTCAGCCTTGAAGCCGCACAGGCAGTGCTCTATGTGAGACACTCCCGGGAACCCAAGTCCAGACCCATCGTGCCCACTTACTGCCTGCAATGCCGAAAGACCATACGCGCAGTAAGAACACACAACAGCTACGGAAGATGAGGTTTTGACCAGCCATCATGGCATCAGGCGATGCAGATCGCCCCAAAAAATGCGCGTTTCGCCCACAAGTATACAGTCAACTCACTGTACAATATGTTCTGTGAAGCGCTTTGAGACGTCGAACAGTTTATATTCTATTAAAACAGTTCTGTTTTGAAATCTATTTGGTTGTGTCATTCATTGTACAGGACATGTTTTTTGCACATGAGGTATAGCATTGTTCAGCACTGTATACGGAAATAATGAGCGACCACAGTTTTATTGTGCATGGGTTAAACATGGTACAGAAACCTTACCTTAATATCACCAGCCAGTACAGTATATATAAAATCTGACTTATACATAACTTTTCATAAATCATACAGAGTTAATCCACTTTACAATATATTCTGTGAGATGTCTCGAAGACATAATAAGGCACTATATCAAACGCAAGGATTATTATTTAAATGATACCACTTATGAGAGTTTCACATAACTCATACTTTGCATAAGTCGTATTAAATTTATTGTCCCAACTGATACCACTTATGTGAGGTTTACTGTGTAAATGCAATTTGTTATTGTTGAACTATCTCACACGATTTTGACACGATGAGTTAATTAACCCCCCTCCCTTGCAGCATGAAACTGTTTCTAATTATGTAATCATGCAAATTAATGAACGTGTAAATCAGATATAAAATTTGCACTTTAATGTCGGTCTGGCTCATTCGGCAGCATTTGTCTCTTGATTCAAAAGAGGTGTAGACTCAAAGCACAAAATACTGCAGATGCTGGAAATCTGAAACAAAAACAGAGAGAGCTGGGAACCCTCAGCAGGTCAGGCAGCATCTACGGAGAAAGAAAAGTGAGTCAACATTTCGGGTCCACGACCCTTCGTCAGACCTGGGGCAACCGTCCATAGATGCTGCCTGAGTTTTCCCAGCTCTCTCGGTTTTTGTTTAAGGTGTAGGCTCAAGCCTGGACTTTAATCTTGCAGTCAAGGCTGACACTCCAACGCTGGGAGTATGTTGCATTGTCAGAGGTACTGCCCTTCAGAAGAGATGTTAAACCGAGGTCTCGTCTGTGCTGGTTCAAGTGGCCGTTAAAGATCCCATGGCACTATTTAGAAAGAGAAGGGAGTTCCTCGCGATGTCCTGGCCAACAGTCCTCCAGAAAAAAATTAGTGAATCGCTCCATTTGTTTGTGGCTGTTTGTGGGACACTTCTGTGCCCAGATTGGCCGCCGCATCCATCTACAAATACAGTCACAGCATTCCGCAATAAATCCTGTGAAGCGCTTTGAGACGTGATAGGAGATGCTTCAAGCACAAGGGTTAATAGTGTTTCATAATAAAACCGTCACAAAGTGAACTGTTAGGAAGGATGACAAGTCTGAATGATTCATAAACCCGATTTTACATTCCGTCAGGTACATGACACCCTTTTATCACTTTGCTCTATGTACCGAAAGTGCATAGGTAACAGTCAGGCCCAGCTCTTTAGTTTCAGGGATCAGCTGCAGGTGGAGTTAATGACAGTCTCATTCATGTTGTGGTTTCTGTTTCCTGATCACATACTGCAGTAGCTTTGAAACTGGTTACCACAGTTTCAGTTTCTGTTTCCTCCTCCACGCGAGCCGGTGTTGACACGATGGCCAGATAGAGGGGAGGCATGAGTCACAAGCTTACACGTCACTTGGTTTTGAAGGAGGAGGAGAGTTGGCAGCTCAGCAGAGCACTGATGTGTCTGGGCTGCTTCAATCAGAGTCTTCAGTAGTGGAGCAGCACAGAGCAGGAGACAGAGATCAGCTGAGACACAGACACAGAGAAAGGGAGAGAGACAGAGATACACACAGAGAAAGGGACAGAGACACAGGGAGAGACACAGAGAGAGGGAGGGAGAGGGACCCAGGCAGACAGAGGGAGAGGGCAGCATGTTGTGCTGGGGGCAGGTGGGCTGCAAACAGCTGGGTCTAACCCCTGGGCAGGACGGGGTGAGTTCAGAAGCCACTCACAGCGACAGGCTTCTCAAACACGGGAGGGTTCGGCACATTTGCTGCGGAGACGGATTCACTGTGTTCGTGCTTGAGGATGGGAAGGTTCTCTATACAATGAACGGCCAGAAGCAGAGGAAACCTGGTAAGTAAATGACACTTCGCGCCTCCAATTGTTGGAACTGTTCTATTTCTACAATCTCTCTCTGCAATTTCCGTGTGGAGGTGGGAAGCATGAAATTCTCAGCTTGTTTGGGATACCCTGAGGCACGGTGATGGGTTTCAGACACCCGGCTGACCAAAAAAAAACCTGCAAGTCAGATACGGCAAGAAAGCGTGAATTTGTATAAAATGTCTGGCTTCCTGACTGAAGCAAACACACAAACTGCATTTAACAATAGGCTTTATTTACATTTAGTGTGATTAGTGAATTGAAGATAGAAATCCTGTCAGAACCTAGACGTTTTTTATAACTGTATTTTTTGCTTATTTTTTCTTGTAATTCCTTGAGAGAATTTAATATTTCGTCTGTCTGGGGAGATTGAATAAAGTATTAATTGGCATCAAGGATTACAAGAGTGAAATATGTTATAGAGAGCCCGGCAAATGAATAATGGGAGTCAAAACAATGCTCGGCCGTTGAGAATAACATTTAGATTCATTCAAAACAAAGATTTTTGATAAGAAAGTACTCTCACTGCTCAATAATTAGAGTTAGCCAAAGCTCAGGCATCCCAGAGTATGCGTAAGGATACTGCTGGAGATTAACCAGCTAAAACCACATAAACTGCCATTGAAGGCTCTGTCAGGCAAGCTTGCCGTCCTAGAACCTGAACAGCCAGAGTTCCCTTCTCCCTTCTGAGCACGGGTTGGCAGGACTGAGTCCAGGCTGAAGTTGGTGTCAGGTACCAATAAGAATCAACAAGTGGGACTGATGCCCCTAGTATCTTCCAATCAATACCTTTGAGGTCCCTCATAATTCCACCATCAATGACCCAGTGTTCAAGATGGTGAATGCAGCGTATGAAATCACCAGTTACGTTCGCCAACAGCATATGATCTTCTGCAAACAGAAGTACTTTTGGCAGATATTGATGAACGCAAAATGAAGGTGAGCGTTCCCTGAGCCTTATGGACTTCCACAGTCTCATAAACCCACCCCACACATTCAGCACAAAAAACAGAATGTAGCCTATACCTTCCTGATCAAACTTCAGGTCTCCACGTAAATCCTTTACAAGTTCAGTGATTACCTGAAGCACTATCTCGAGAGCCACAGCGCTCAGTTTTGTTTTATGTGTAAATTAAACACAGTGTTGGAAGGCAGTATTCAATTCAGTTTTGGATTCTCCTAATTTGACTGCTATGCATTTGCATTGAGTCATCAATGTGTAGTTTAGCAATGTGGAAGTTCTGGAAGTTCTGTTCTGGGAGAGGAGAATCATCGCACAGTTGAGAGACTGAGATCTCTTTGTTTTGTATTGTACTCAATAGGCAGTTTGTGAGTCCAGAATTATTTTGTAACCGCTTGGTCTTCTATTTTTCAAATGAAATATCGAAAGTTCAAAATTATTCTGAGCCTAGATATTATGACGTTAGTAGCGAATATCTATTTATTGTTATTATTTACCCTCTGGTCTAGTCTCTATCTGCCCATTGACCTGAGGTTGACGTTAAGTCTATCGCTCAGCCCGGTCATACATGTGAGAGAGAAATGGAACCATCATCAGATGGAGTCATCAAAAAAAACACTGATCTTGCATAATTATTTCACCATGTTTCTCCTGTGAATCATAAGAATATAAAAATAATAATCCCTGCATTTGATATAGCGCCTCATCACGTCTTCGAGACGTCTCAACCGTTTCACAGAATATACCGTAAAGTGAATTGACTGTATATTTGTGGGCGAAACGCGGCAGCCGATTGCGCACAGCAGCGTCCCCACAAACAGCCGTGGATTGAGTGACCAATTTTTTTTTTTTTTTAAGGAAATATTACCTCCAGTAAAGCGATCCGCCAATTGACTAACAACCGGGTTCCTACTTACTGTTAGGTAAACAGAGGCGTGTGGAGTAAGGAAACTTGTCCAACATTTCGCCCTGCCAGGAATCGAACCAAGGCTCTCAATTTTTATGGAACTTTTTATAAAATCATTCTAGTCTTAGACTGAAATGCGGGGAACTCAAGAAAAGGCTTTCTTAACTGGTGCTGGGAGTGTACTGCATTGTCAAAGCTGCCGTCCTTTGGGTGAGATGTTGAAGTGAGGTCCTGTCTCCCTGGTCAAGTGGACATTAAGGATTCCATGGTACTCAATTTTCGAAAAGTTGGGTGTGACTTTAACTGTTGCATTCGCCTACAAATAAACATTTACTACACTTTAAATAAAACTCGTTTGGATATAATAGGAAATGATAGTATACCAAATGCAAAGGTTATTATTATTTTAAATGAATCCAATTTGTTATCCATGTACCATGTTGGTCTAACACAAAAGGTTGTTTGCAAACAGCAGGTAGTTTATCATGATATTTCCAATGACATGAATTTGATTCTGATAATGTTGTGTTTTTGCCACCGTATAGCACGGCTTGATGAATTCAGTGCAGAAAGGGTTTGCTTTGTGGACAGTGGAGCCTCGCACATCTTGTTTGTTTTGGAAGAAGGAAGTGTGTTCTCCTTCAAATTGCAAAGCACGCAACCTGGGCTGACTTCGAAGACGTACTCCGAAATTAAGCCACAGTAAGAATTATATTATTTTACAGGTGATGGTTAGTCATGTTTGCATAGTTCTGAAATCCGGGGTGCAGGGTTGAGTAACGACCATACACTTGGTCACTCGGGTTTCCAACACACGCGGAAACCCATCGCCACTCTTAAGCGCATCTTAACCACATTCAGAGTTCTGGCCATCTCTGCAGGCAACCTATGCATAGACATTTTCCGGTATCAGGAATGGGGTGCACATCTCTGGTTTGAGTGGAGTTAGCTGATCTCAGGCAGGGCAGCTGTCACCGACTAACAGCACGGACCTGGGATCCTCATACATTGCATGTCTCACCGTCATACAATTGATGAATTTCTCAATCATCTAAATTGTCTAAAATAATTTTGGTACAAGATCCCATTCTCGTAGAAAATCGGATCTTTCTTCTTCCTGATTTCGTGCCTCTTTGGGTTGGGTACCACCAAAAACACCACAGCTTCCTCTACATGTAAATAACCATCCTTGCATTTGATAAAATAATAATAATAACAATCCCTGCATTTGGTATAGCGCTTTTCACGTCTTCTAGACGTCTCAAAGTGCTTCACAGGAGCGCAAAATATAATGATTGTGTACTTGTAATTAGAGGACTATGACTTTACATGTTAAAGGTCTTTACATTGAGATAAAGGTGTATTTTGATGGTTGTCGAGAATTTGTTCTGTTCACTGCACTATTTGCGATGGATATATTATTATGCTTTTCAAATATGTGTGTCAGCCTGCTCAGCTGGAAGCTACTCTTGCCTCTGAGTCAGAAGCTTGCCACGGTAAGAGTTATACTATTTTACAGGTGATGATCAGTCATGTTTGTATAGTTCTGAAATCTGGGGTGCAGGGTTCAGTGGAATAATACCCATCGCAATAGTTAAGAGCATCCTAACCGCATTGGGAGTTCTATCTGTGTGCCACCTATGCAAAAGAATAAAGCTCCACATCAGGACTTGGGACTCATGCAGTCTAAGCTGACACTCCAATGCAACACTGGAGGTCCCGTCTGCTTTTCCAAGTGGACGTTAAAGATCTCATGGCACTATTCGAGAAGAGAAGAACGTCTATCCTTGTGTCCTGTCTAACAATAGCATTTACCATTCACTTTGTGGTTGTTTGTGGGACCCTGCTGTGTGCAAATTGGTTGCTGCTTTACCTGCAAAATACAGTCACACCACTTTACAGTGTGTCTTGTCTCGATGATGTAATGAGATGCTATGTCAAAATGCAAGTGTTACGACGTGATATTGATGTGATGAAATGCATAATATATCAAAAGTTTTTATTACTATAAAGACTTTGTGTTAATTATTGGTATTTGTGCAACTACAGATTGTTAAAGCACCTGAGTGGGAAGTGCGTAGTTCAAGTTGCCTGTGGAAGGAATCATTCCATGGCTCTATTCAAAGGTAAAACAAAATATCTAATATATGGCTTGAGAGATAAATTCACTGGTTCACAAGGTCGCAAGATTAGTTTGGATGAAGACCGCCTTTCAACCTATTCAACCTCATCCCTCCAGAAAACCCACCCTTATCATTCCCCACAAGCACTGTATCAAGCTGCTTTTTAAACAGCTTTCCAGTAGTTGATTACCCTCTGTATAAAGAAAAGCATTCTGGTATCTGCCTTTTACAATGCCTTGAATGCCTTTTATGACGCTAAACCTATGTCCTCCTCTTCTACTGTCTAGGATACATCTAAGTCATTTTCTCTCAAGACTGATGAGTCCTTGTTTGTCAAGTCAATGCTCATACCTCATTCTTCCAACACTGGGGATCATCCTCATTGCTCTCCTCTCCACTACCTCTTAGGCCTGGACAGTCCCCTTATGTCGCAGTGAACCAATTGTATGCGATATTGACGGTGTGGTCAGATGGAGTCCTGTAGCTCAGTGGTTGAGCACTCGCTTTGCAAGCGAGAGACCTGAGTTCAATTCCAGGCAGGGCGAAACCTTGGGCAAGTTTCCTTACTCCACACAGAGCCTAATAATAATCCCTCCAAAACCAAAAAACAATAATAAATTGGTCATTTTCAATCCACGACTGTTTGTGGGACATTGCTGTGCGCAATTGGCTGCCGCGTTCGCCCACAAATATACAGTCAATTCACTTTACAGTGTGTTCTGTGAAGCGCTTTGGGACGTCCTCCCGACGTGAAAAGCGCTATATCAAATGCAAGGATTATTATTATTATTATTATTATTATGAGGACACAGCGCAGCCTGATTATATCATCTGGGGATCTAAACTCAACTGATTTAGCAATATAGCCCAGCTTCCTGTTTGCCTGGTTTAGATGTGTGGTTCGGAGCCAAAAGGAACGCAGCTTTGCTTGCTGCTCTGTGCCGAGCTACTTTGATCTTAGTGACAGAGCCCATTACAATTGACTTCAATAATCGGAATGAATGTTTAACGTATCTTCAGTTTTCTATTTGATGGACTGATTTCCTTTGATGATTACAAGATGGTCGACTTATCGCTTGGGGGCAGAACGCTCATGGCCAGTTGGGTCTTGGTACAAAAGATGCCTCTCACACCAGCTCCCAGTGTTTGAAGTCTATGGCTGGGATCCCAATAGCTCAAATCACGGCAAGAGGAGCACACAGCTTTGCGCTCTCTGTCTCGGGGGCTGTGTTTGGCTGGGGAAGGAATGACCGTGGACAGCTGGGGCTCGGTGACACAGAGGGTAAGAACATAAATGTGTTTTGTTTTATTTATCCTCTTCTTTCCATTTGCTTCATGCTGACTCTGCTTCCAGTACAAGGTCCAACTCCACATGTCTCACTCAGCAGCTCAGGAAACATTGTCACCCAACTCACACTTGTTCCATTGAAAAAGAGCTTGTATTTCTATAGCATATTATCACATTGAAATGGATCACAAGCAATTTCTGCCAAGAGCAGTGATTGTTTTTGTACGTAAATGTAGCACCAGTTTGCACCAGGAGGGTTCCCCAAACAGACTCTTGATATACAGACATTCCTATGCAAAGCACATTGGTAATGGGATAATTCTCACACTCTCTCTCTCTCTCTCCTCAAGATCGACACTCTCCTACCTATGTAAAACAATTAGAACACAAGAAGATTGTCTACATCTCTTGTGGAGAGGAGCACACTGCTACTCTGACAAAGGTCTGTCCTCAGGATATTTTAAATCTAATTCTGGCTTATGTATTTTGTGGGCAAATATAATCTTATCACTCAATCCACGACTGTTTGTGGGACACTGTTGTGCGCAATTGGCTGTCGCGTTTTGCCCACAAAATATACAGTCACTGCACGTTACAGTATATTCTGTGAAGCGCTTTGCGATATCTCAAAGACGTGATAAGGCGCTGTATCAAATGCAAGGATTATTACTATTATTATTAAATGTTGAAGACAATTTGGCACAGTAAATTCCCATTGGATATGTGACTTTGTTGTGTTTCTCACTATATTCCAGGATGGATCAGTTTTTACCTTTGGAGCCGGGAGTTTAGGGCAACTTGGACACAACACGACAAGGGATGAGATCAAACCTCGCCTGGTCGCTGAGTTGTTTGGTGCCAAAGTTTCTCAGATAGCTTGCGGGAGGTGAGGTGGCACAGAGCCAAACTAATGTCGCTGAATGAAAGTTTTTTTTTTGAAGAGCAAATAGGATATGGGGAAAGGGCAGGAAAATGGAACTGGAAGGATGGCTCTTGAGGAAGCCTGCACACCCATAATGGGCCAAATAGCCTTGTTCTGTGCCATAAATTTCCATGGTTGTGTGGCTCTTTAAAGCCATCCATGGCCTTGCCCCCTCCTACCACTCTGACCTGCTGACTCCCTACCAACCTGCCCGCTCCCTCCATTCAGCGGGCTCCGGGCTGCTCCATGTCTCCCGACCGACCCACCCTACCATCAGTGGTCGGGCTTTCAACCTCTCTGCCCCCACACTCTGGAACTCCATCTCATGGTCCCTTCGCCTCGCTTACTCCCTCGCCTCCTTCAAGGCCGGTCTCAAGACCCTTCTCTTCGACCATGGCTTTGGTCTTCCTCCCACTTCTCTGCCTTCCCTTACCTCTACACACCCCTCCCCCAGGCTCGGGCCCCGACACCTGACTGCTCAGCGCTTTGGGACGTCCTCCTGACATGAAAGGCGTTCTGTGAATGTCATTTTGTTGTTGTTGTTCTAGGGCCTGGGTGAAATGAGTTCAAAACCATGGAATGAAAATTGAGTGGTGTGATATGTTAATTGTCACTGGAACTAATTAACCATCTTTGATAAATATGATCGATGCCAAAACCAGTGTGCCCTATCCCTCACCTTGCAAACAATGTAGAGCTGAGGATCAGGTGTGAACTTAAGTGATGACCAGTGCCAGGGATTAGTCTGAGTGAGGGTCAATAGCCATGACTATGTTTGATTGAGACAGACTTAACCGAACAATCTTTTCCTGTGCTGTAAATTTCTGTTTCTATTGCAGTACGATTGCCCTAATCCTCATTGCTGTAACTGCCAAACCTGGTTTGCGGCCCTTCTCATTTCAATTAGGAGCTGACTGAATACAACAGACACGCAAGCTCAGAATCTGTTGGTTCAGACGTCTTTTGGTTCATTGCAGAAGTGAAGCCAACCCTGGGGGCCCAGAGCTATTCCCACCCTGTGCTAGAAACCCAGCCGAAAAACACTTGATTTTTAAAATGAGATTCAGTGTGTGTGCGTGTGTTGGTGTGTGTTGTGTATGTGTGTGTGTGTGTGGTGGGGTGGGCCGAGATGTGGAGTCATAATCGGCAAACAGAAAGTTTCATCTTGCAGAATTGTAATCGTTAACTTTAAGTGAAATTGTGTTTTTCACAGTTATCACACGCTTGTGTTCGTTCCATCATCTGGCAAGGTCTATGCGTTTGGTCAAGGAGAGAAAGGGCAGCTGGGAAGTGGACAGACCAGTGACCAGCTCGTGCCTCTTCCTGTTAAATTAGCATCACACACGTCTGACACAGGACCTGCTAATGGTAAGCAGCGCAAGATTATCTGCTATAGATGTGCGTTGGGTAGAAACTGTTCCTATACACCTAAAAACTGCTTAAATAAGATTTTACTGACTGATCAGTATGTTTTCTTTATTTTTTCTCTGCGCCCCAAATCACGTTTGTCTGAGATGACGTAGGAAAGCTCTCCAGTTTGAGGCATGAAGCTCCTAAGAGTGTTTATTGCTGACTCTGGGTGCTGTTTAACAGAAAAAGGATTCCTTCCCCCAGCAAAGGAAACTTGCTTTGGTATACACAAAGAAATTCACTGGGGAAAAATGCAAAGTATTACTCTGTGTTTTTGAAGCACTATGGAGCTTTCCACTATTGCTCATACGAACTACAGAACACCTATATTCCTGATGCTCTGTGCCATTGATCCCTGATTGTGTATTAATGTCATTTGTTTTCACAGGCTGTACAATCCAGCCGGTCGTTAGCAAAATATTTGCAGGAGTGAACCAAAGCTTTGCGGAATGCTTTGCGGAAAGGGTAAGGTTTTAGTTTATAGACTGAGGAATGCATTTAGTGTGCAGGATGCCATGAGCCAATGCCCAGTGTAGAGGTACAGGGAGGTACCTCTGCACAGGACTCAGTCAGTATCCTTCTGTAACTGACTGACAAACAGAACGCACAAGATCACAAGAGGTTTGGATGAAAGACAAACTTTGACCCAGTTAGCCAACCTTATCATCTTACCGTTCCAACGTCAACCTAAGGTCAATGTCCCTGTGGAGTCTTATGTCTTCTCGTCTGTTCACGTCCCCTAAAGTTGCTTACAGTCTTCTTCACAATTGGAGGAAGTGGAATAATAGGAAGTACTAACTGCCTACACAATTAATGTGTTGTCTGCAAACTTAGAAATTGGGCCCGTTATACTGGTCTAGATCGTTTATATAAATGGAGAAAAGCAATTATTTTCTTTATATCACTTGTTTTGATCGTACTTTTTGTAACAATCACGGAAAAGCAAAGGCTATAGCTTGTGGTATATTTGCAAGAATAATGATTAATATGATTATTAAATATAATTCCAAATATAGCAGGTGTCATCTTGTAGTATGTCGTATTCTCACACCTCTTTTTTTACTGTAGGATGATATTGCTCTAAAACACCACTCTTCATTTATATCCATGAAAGGAATTGCCACAGTTGACGATTTGCTTTTGGAAAAATGGAGTGGAATAGATGATGGGAAACTGTGTAAAAGCATAAAAACGTAAGTGTGCCTATTAACAATAGGGGTACACATGGAGCGTGTGATGTGATATTTATCACTGGAAATAATGGTCACGTCACGGGACATTCTGCTTCTGCTTCTGCCAATGTTCCAGTTTCCGATTGGCTTTCAGGGGCTCCCCTGACCTAAACATTAAAAAATCCCCAAACACCATCCAAATCAGAAATCAACCTTCTGTGGTTTAAGGTGAACCAACTAAAAGGGAAATCCTAGATGACCAAAAGCACACATGGTTGTCTTCTGTATTGGTATTCCCTGTGTATATATATATATATATATGTATCTATATATATATTAAAAAAAATTTGGTCACCCAATCTACGACTATTTGTGGGACACTGCTGTGTGCAATTGGCTGCCGCATTTCGCCCACAAAATATAGTCACTACACTTTACAGTATATCCTGTGAAGCACTTTGAGACGTCTCGTAGAAGTGATATGGCGCTTTATCAAATGCTAGGATTATTAAGGATTATTAACATCTTGCGGAGAGAACATGTTCTCTGAAGATGATGGAGGATTTATTTTGTTCTATTTGATTAGAATCAGCATCACTCTCAGAAATAATAATTCCTTCTGGCTTTTAATAGCCCAAACCAATACTGCCCCAAATTGATCCTTAAACCACAGAAGGTATATTACTGATTTGGATGAAGTTTTTCTCATGGTTTTGTCATTGGAGAATAAAGAATTCCATTCCTGAGGAAGAAATTTGAATCCGATTTTTAATTTGCGTTTTGCATTTTGAAATACTATTGCGTTTAATTAAAGCAACAAAGTGAATCAAAATCCATAATTATTTCGGAAGAATAACAACGATGATGTTTAACGGCTTGCACTTGTATTATTTACAGGGAAATCAATCACGTTTTCTCTTCTGCTGCATCTCTCAATGGAAGCTTCTTGGAAACCACGTAAGCCCAAGCCCAATACTGATGATGTTGCATTGGGAATGGTGGAGGAGAGTGTGTGGTGACTTTGGTTGAAATAGCATCCTTTTGCCTCTTGGGTTTGGGTCCAAATCTGGGATGATGAAATGTAAATGACCTGTCTGCTGGCTATAAGGATATGAAGCAATCTCAACCCAGTTCCTCATGATCACAAGTACACAGCACAAAAAATCCCAACAACTCAGCACTAACCTAACAGTCTTAGATTGCCTGAATGGTGTTGTTATTTGCATTACACTAGAAGTTTAGCGATTGACGCTGTTTACCTATGGTGTTGACCCTGCTGTTTACCTACGGTGAGAGCAGTGTTAGTACCAGGTGCTTGACAAACATAAACTGGAGCCAGGAAGGTTTATTGTGGACGCTAACTTTTTTTTTTTTGAAAATGTTTCACTTTTAAAACAGAAAAGACAACCATTTCAAAACGAGCAATGAAGTGTCAGGAGTGGATATGTCTGCCATGCATCTGTGGTTTGAGAAGTTGCAGAGAAACGTCACGGTGTTACAAGAGGTGACCATACAGTGAATCTGGCATAACTCTTATCTTTATAGATCATATAATTACTTAAGTCATACATTCACCCGAGTCTCAATCACTTTCCAATCAAACTTAGGATTTCTTTGTACATATTAATCACCTCCTAACTCTTAACGCCACTCGACTAGCCTCCCACACTTACCACACCGAAGCACGGGAAATGACGCCCTGACACATCGACCCATGGACCCTCACCGGCCAGCTGGTAAGCCCCACAACTCCAGTGCGGTTCTGGGGAACGCTGTATCTCTGGAGTTGTTGTCCTTCGGATGAGATATTAAACTGAGATCCCAAGGCACGGTTTGAAAGGTGCACGGAGTTTCTCCCGGTGTCCTGGCCAAATACCACCTCATAAAATCGCTCATTTATTTGATAGCTGTTTGTGGGACATTGATGGGCCATGTTTGCCAGTGATTTGGTTGTTGCTGCTGACATCACTTCCCGCAGGCTGGGCATGAATTTAACGCCCTGGAAGTCAGACATTTTGGCTTCCTGCACGAACTGATGTTTTGGCTTTCTGTGCGCATGAGAGTGAATGTGTAAGTGTTGAGGAATGATCATACCCTGTTGTAATATTGGTTGGCATTTGATAGACCTGCTTTATACACCATCTTATAATTGTATTAGATTCCCACCCACCCAAACACACACCATTGTGTAAGTCACTTCCTCTTTTTTAGTCATCCCCCCGCCCGTCCCCATCACCCCCCCATCCAATCTACTCTGCCCTGTTTGATCAAGAAGGTGAATGAGCCTCTGTGTTTTGCAACAGGCAATAATAGGTTCACAACATGATGTTGACTCTGGCCACTGATCTTGATTTGCTCTTCTCTCTGCGCAAGTGTTTCCCCTCTGCTGTGTAACTCACCAGTCAGCCTGCTTGAGATTGGGAACTCAAACTATAGTAAATGCTTGGGAGCTTCACTTTCTGCCATTAGATTCTGAGATTACATGTATTTCCAGATTGCTCGTTGATTTTGTTCTGATGGTTATTTGCGTTATAAATCGGATCTACACTTAATTCCGCTTTTTTGTTTGTAATTTTACTTTTCAGGTCACTGATACAGTAAAGAAAAACCTGATGCCTTCATTACTTGAGTCCCATGTTTGTGTGGAAACTCTCCGAGTCTACCTTATTCTGCCAGAGCTCATAGAGGTGGTGAAAGAGCAGAAGGATGTTGTGAAACTGACAAGCCTTCTGAGCAGAACTATTCTGTCACTCGAGAAAAGCAAACTGAAAATCCTTGGTAAGATTTGTAGATATTTCAAGACGCTAACTCCATCCATAGTCCTGATCATTCTACTCTGAGCAGGGGTCAGAACTCGTGTTAGTTTGGATTTCTGCAACTTTGCCTTTACCAAAGTTAAATGCCAAAATGTAAAGTCGGGAACCTGAGAACAGAGGAACCTAATGTCACTTGTGATCTTTGTTTACCTCGTGTATGACTGAGGCAAAAACGCGTATATAGCTTTCACGCTTCCTAACGGCTGCTGGGTCAAAACTTTGATTCCCACCCCAGCTTCAAACGGATCACAGGACATCTGCACCCCCAATGCTTTCTGCGTCCTCCCTCCTGGGAATGTGACATCAACATCACCGACCGTGGGTGGTAGTGGAGAGGGGGATGTGGGGTGGTGGGGGGGGGCATAGAGAGAGAAAAGAGCGTGACTTGATCATGTGGTGAGCGAGGGGTCGGGGATGCCTGATCTCAAGGAGAAGTTAAGGGGACCCATCACTGCACGCGCACTTACTGGCCTTGAAGTAGCACTTGCAGTACTTGCACTTGCATGTGAGATAATCACGGGAACCTAAGTCCTGACCCATCACGGCGGTACCCGATTACTGTTGCGATGCTGAAGGACCACACGTGCAGGACAGAACACTAAACAGCTGGGGAAGATGAGGTTTTGAGCAGCCATCATGCCATCAGGCAATGCAGATCACCCCAAATAAACACAAATTAGTGACAAGGGCCTATCACCAGATCCTCCAATTTTGCAAGGCATATCCTGAAATGGAAAAGAAGGGTTATTGCCTCTGAATTTGATTGTGAGGTACTGGTATATGGAAAAAAGAATGAGTTACCGTTACTTTAATATGCATGGGTTAAACATGGCACAGAAACCTTGCCTTGATATCACCAACCAGTATACAGTACTGAATACAAACTAAAATCTGACTTTTAATATGATACGATTTATGCAAGTTTGCCTTAACGTATACTTTGCGTAAGTCATATTAAATCTTCTGGTCCGAACTGATATGACTTATGTGAGTCTTACTGTAGGTTATTGGCTGCCATATCTACTTCATTCACCTCAGCGTTCACGAAAAACTTCAACCAAATGATAAATGAAACCCTCAGAAGTTTGGAAAATATTTTGTGTTAGCCAGGTGGATCTAAACACGTCTATTCACCTATTCCAATCTCTCCTTCACTATCTGTTCTTCAGAATCTCTGTGGAATAACCTCAATAATTATTTCTTCAAGAAACTCGTGATGTTGTTCAAAACTGTGTGTCAACACTTGCTCCAAAAGACATTTCAGAAGCAAACAAAATTTTCTGAAGATCTGCACAATTGTTTAAGGATTCTGCAGAAACTCTATGAGGTAGGTTCGGAATAAACACCTCTTGAGGACAGAAAGCCGAAACGTTTTGCGAAGAGCAATTATAGGACATACACCAGAAATGTATTTATGTTGAAGGAAAACAATAATAATAAAAATAATCCTTGCATTTAATATAGCGCCTTATCAAGTCGTTGAAGTGTCTCAAAGCGCTTTACAGAATATATTGTAAAGTGAATAGACTGCGTATTTTGTGGGCCAAAGCAGACAGAGCTAGAATACATTAATGGGAAGTTGAAGTCAGGATGCTTTAAGGGTTGTTTTAAAAAAAAATAGCTTAACGTTGCAATGGGAAGACACCAGCGTTTGTATTCTTTAAGAATGAAATGATTCATTCATGTGACTGAAGATTCTTTGGCAATGCAAAGTATTGTCAAAGTAGTGTTCACAAACTTTCCCTCCTCAGTTTTCAGGGGAATGCAACGTCCCTTTAAACAGCATCTTTGCAGTTCACAAAGTGACTGGCACCTGTACTGGACCAATCTGCTCATTCTTACTGCGTACTACAGATTTCACTGAGGCTCATTTGTAGGCGAACGCAGCAGCCAATTTACACACAGTAATGTTCCACAAACAGCCCTGTTGCGAGTGGCCAATGTTATACATAGGCTCATCCCTATACAAAAAGGCAAAAGGCACATGTCGAATCCTTTGATAAATAGCTAACCCTGAAACATTAACCTACTTTATTTTTAGACATTGATTTAACAAACAGCATGGTGAAACATTTATAAATTCTGTCCACAGGTGAATTGTTTTGCTGATCTTAAAGTTGCAGAGAGCAATTTCTACATTGCTCTCGCAGAAGTCTTCGGAATCTCAACTCTTCACATTGTAAGAAAATTCTGATACGATTCTTAGTTTTAGGGTTATACTATTTCCTTTGAAATTCATTACTGTGTCATCCCATAACTGGAGCTAGACTGAGGCGAGAGTTGATTTTAATAACAATAATAACGATCCTTGCATTTGATGTCGCGCCTAAATTCGTGTCAATTAAAACTGGGAAAAAAATTAACGTATCTATACGCTTATTAAGGTGTCAGTTTAGCTCAGTTGGTAGGGCTCTGGCCTCTGGCAGGTTGTGGGTTCAAGCCCCACATCAGGAATTCAGCTGCTCGACTGGGTTGACACTCGAGGGCAGGACTCCGAGAGTGCTGCGTTGTCAGAGGTGCCATCTTTTCCATCCAACAGAGGAAGGTTGATGATCTGACATGCAGCAGTCCCACTCTAAGGGCCTGAGTTCATGAACGTTGACAGTGAGGATGGTGACAGAGAGAGTGGGTGTTTGGCAGCACGCACATCCAAGTGCATTTTCTGCGCTTAAAATTGTAATGTACTCATTTTGTACTAAGAGTGGGCAACTTGCGACAGTGATAACTATCTCTGGTTAAGCACATCGCTGGTGACACCGAGAACAAGGGCAAAGTTTGCAATTGTACGTGCGTCTGTGAGGCCGAACAACCGTCCCACCTCCAGAACTGTTTTCTCACGCCTCTTTGCTTTTCCGATCAGCCTCTTTCTTTACGTTTGATCGAGGCAATAGATTTAGTTGTTTGAATTGCAGCCATTAGATCTGCTTTAAATCTTCAAAGTTTCAGTTTTATAATTACCTTATGGCAGCTTATTCAGCAAAGAAATGTGAAATTCCCACTTTTCCCAGTCTTGATTTACAATATTTCAGAGCAGAAGCCTTGGGTCTCTCTCTCTCTCTCTCTCTCGCTGAAATTTTTTCTCTCTTTCTGTGCCTCTCTTTCTCAGATGGTGTCTCTCCACCTTTCTTTCCCTCTACCCTGTACTTTCATCAGATCTCTCTACCTTGGGCTGCTGGTCTAAAAGCGCACTCGGGGAAAATCATGCCAAGGGTTAAGATACAACCACAATTAAAGATTTTCTCTGACATTTCAGCACTGTTTTTATTCTGTGATTTCAGCTCAGGTGCAGGTAAACTTGCATATAGTAATGTATAAATAATAATCCTACCATTTGATATAGCGGCTTATCACGTCTTCGAGATTTCTCAAAGCGCTTCACGGAATATACTATAAAGTGAATTGACTGCATATTTTGTGGAAGAAACGCATGTGGCAATCTGGTGTCCTGATGTACAGCAGATTTGCTCTACTGTATTAATATGGATTGGACTATTTTCATGGGAGTTTTTCATGTGATCATTTTAGTGAGACTGAAAATCAAAGATGCCAATCAACGACTGCCCATTAGAATTTTAAAATATCTTTTGTGTCCTCAGGACTCAGTTCTGGATTTAATTAAGTATCCTTGCATCATTAACATGGAAACGAAAGTTGAAACTTTCAACAATCTCTGCGCGGTAAGTATCGCTCAATAAATGAATTTGATCAGCACTGATTTGCCGCATGATGATAGTTGGAAGAACTACTCTCTTCCCACATATTATTATTATTAGTAATATGTAGTATCATTGTTATCATCATTATTGTTATTATTATATGATCTTATTGTCTAACACTATTGCAATATTTATTCCAGTTCATAAGGAATTTGCCTGAGAACGAGCCTAATCAATGCTTGTTGGTGGTTAGAAGGTCGATGATTATTCAAGACACTTTGAAACAATTAATGATGTTTGATAAAACAACACTTCAACAGCAACTTCAGGTAGAAAGCTATTCCTTTGCCTGTGTATGCAGATTTGCAGTCGGTTCATAAAAATAAGAATGCTGCATTACTTGAACGCTCAAAATAATTGTTTGAATTTACAATTATTTTGAGTTGCACTGAATCTGTATTGATTTCCATATTAACTGATGGACTTAGATTGATAGTTAGTGTGTTTGTTGGTTTTTCCATTTGTTGCAACTTTGAAGATTGAGAAGATAGTTGTCTTAAACCTTCAAAAAGATGATTCATTTACATAATAATGATTCTTGCATTTGATCAAACACCTTTCATGTCAGGAGGATGTCTCAAAAACACTTCACAGAACATATTGTAAAGTGCAGGAACTGTGTTTTTGTGGGAAAACATATTTGGGGTGAGGTAGGATCAGAGGTGGGCAATGTGGCAGAGGTGGAGGAAAGCGGTCCTGGTCAGGGACCGAATGTGTGGTAGGAAGGAGACCAGTGAATCAAAATGGACCCCAAGGTTGTGCACAGATTTGTAAGTTTGAGACGTGGACCCACAAGAACATCAGAAAGTGATAACTGTGGCGCTGTGGCATCTTGTGTCACAGAGCACGCACGCAGCCAAGCGGCGGCGGGAACAAACTAAAGAACACAGACGAAGTTAAACCACGGCAACAGTATCAAAATTACATTTTTAAAGTGCCGAGTCCTCCCAATGAATCCTCGCAAAAGGAGTCCTCCCACAGGAGTCCCCCCAGATGAATATAGATAAGGATAAAATGTGTGTCTGCTTGTCAATCTCCATTCCATATTGAATCCTTTGGTTGAAGCAAAGCTGCAATGGGTACAGCTAGTATATTTTTTTTATATATATATACAAGCCTTGCAAGTGAGAAGATGTGCTTTTAATTCCCGGCTGGGTAAAACCTAGGCAAGTTTTCTTATGCCTTTGATTACTTAGCAGTAAGTAAGAACCCAGTTGTTAGATTGGCAGATTGGCTTTCTGGGGGTAATAATCCCTCCCCTCACAAACATTTTGGTTACTCAATCCACAACTGTTTTGGGGCACTGCTGTGTGCAATTGGCTGCCACGTTTGGCCCACAAAACACACAGTCTAATCCACTTTACTGTGAAGCGCTTTGAGACGTTTGAACAACTTGATAAGGTGCTATATCAAGTGCAAGGATTATTATCATTATTATTAAAGAGAGGAATACTCATCAGTAGTAAGGTCCCAATTCACTCAGCTCTCCCCATCCCCCCAACAAACACACACAATCATCTCATATATAAAATCAGCAACATACACTTCAATCTGACTTCTTCACTTTCAATGAGTGATCGAAGGGTTTAACAGGAAATAAATAAGCACATATAAAAGATTGGACTTCTGATCCTGATCTATTCATTGCTGTTGTTTCAGGTCATATTTGAAGGTGAATTTGCCGAGGATTATGGTGGGGTTTCCCAGGAATTTTTCTCTGTCATTACCAAGGAACTTTGTGTCCATCAGAACATATTCAAGCACTATGAAGACTCCAGGCTAATTTGGTTCCCTGAGTGGGTAGGTGAAGATGAGAGGAGCACAACATTGTCTCTCACCTGTGTGACGTCTCAATGATGTGATGAGGCGCTATATCAAATGCAAGGATTATTATTATTCCTTGATCCCATCTGCTCCACCATCAGCTGCTGTGCTTTCAGCCACTATGCACCGAATCTCTGTCCTTCTGCCTTGGAAGCCTATCTTCAGATTTAATATGAAGATTTTCCTCTTCAACCTTGCCTAGGGTCACCTCTTGTTTCTCCCCAGCTCAAAATCAAAGTACACCGTTGTTAAGCGCTCCGAGATGTGAGCCTGTGTGAAGGTTGCTTCATAAATATAAGCTGTTGTTGGAGTAGACACAAACAATGAAGAGCGAATGAACAATTAATCTGGAGGATTGTTACCGGCACATTATGAACAATTTATGTCTCTTTCTACAGTGTCACGGTATTTATTCTCACTGTCCATCTGAATATGCAGACTTTGATTTTAATGTCTCATCCGCACAATAGAACCTCCAACAATCCACCTGTGACCCAAAGCCAGCCGAGGCAATAAGATCAAGTCTTGAAATTGGGCTTCACTCATAACCAAAGCTTTCTAACTTAGAGACAAGTGTTCTGGTGCAGGAGCTAGCCTCAGCACAGACACGACGGGCTGAATGGCATTCCTCCTGCGCTGTATACATTCTATGTAGCTCCTACAGTATTGCCCAAGTTGCTAATTGCAAGAGTCCTCTTGTATTTGGCTCAACCCTCGTAGTGTTTCTGCCCTTGTTTCTCACTTATTCATGAATGACTTGTTGCCATTTGATTGGAGAAAAACATAAACACCGTGTGCCAGCACATATAAACCACCACACGTCATAGATTCATGTGAACGAGGCCATTGCAATGTGTCACATTGTACTTGTACTTATATAGTGCACTTCACAGAGGATAACTCGCATCGCTTTACAGGGATGCGGTTGTTTGCCAAGCAAGGGAGAGGGGGGATGTCGAGGAGGTGTGTGCCAGTCGCTAACACTGGGAAACCTCATCATCAAGATATAATGAAAGGAAAGCGCTGTACAAATTTCTGCTGAGATTTTGTGGAGGAGGATTTACACTCTCTGTTTTAAAACAGGAGCCCAAGTTACCAGGAGTGTTTCGCCTGGTGGGAATTCTCTGCGGAATCGCTCTGCACCACGGTTTTGTGGCAAACTTTCACTTCCCATTGGCCCTGTACAAAAAACTACTCAATGTGCAACCAACAATAAAAGACCTGAAGGAATTGTCCAAAACAGAAGGGAGGTGAGTGGAAATAAAAACAAAAGAAAGAACAAAACAGAACTAGTCTTTCACATAAATTCCCCCTCTCAATTTTCCCTCTGTTAGGGTATAGTTCCGCAGGTGCTGAGTCCCTTTCAGTATATCGCAAAGTCATTATCCACGTGTGAAACTGAATGCTGCCAAGCTCTTTGAAAAATCCAATCGGTCCTCATCCGATGTCAATACTGGAGTCCTGTAGCTCAGTGGTTAGAGCACTCGCCTCGCAAGTGAGAGGACCTGGGTTTGATTACCGGCAGGGCAGAATGTTTCCTTACACCACACTCCTGTGTTTACCCAACAGTAACTAGAAACCAGGCTGTAAGCCGATTGACGGATCGCTTTTCTGGGGGCTAACAAACCCTTTAAAATGTAATAGCGATAATAATTTTGTCGCTCAATCCGTGACTGTTTGTGGGACGCTGCTGTGCGTAATTGGCTGCTTCATTTTGCCCACAAAATATACAGTCAATTCGCTTTACAGTATATTCTGTGAAGCGCTTTGAGACGTCTCGAAGACGAAATAAGGCGTTATATCAAATGCAAGGATTATTATAACTAAATAATGGAATACTCTCTTTTTGAGTTTTCTGTTCACTAAACAACACACGCACCACACATTTGACCCCAGTATTTACAATTGCCATAAAATACACTTTACAATAAAACCCTGTGAAGCACTTTGAGACATGCTCTCAATTTGAAAGGCAAGGATTATTATTATTATGATTATTATTAGGTTATTACAGTTTAAATCACTCTGTAAAGGTAATTTCTAAGTGGCTTTCAGTGATGGGTCAGTCAGACCAATAACACTGCCAAGTTACATATGAATGAATGGATGTTATTTAGTATGTTTGAGCTTCCTAAAATAGCTACATTTTGCAGGAGGTTTTTATTTTGTTCATCAGGTATTTTGTCAAGCCATTACCATTTTATTCTTATTCTAATCAACAAATAATAATAAATCACTGGTATTTGCATTGTTTGCGCTTTCAAAAGCATGCAGTTAAATGCAACTTTTTAAACAAAAATATTCTGGACACATTTTCATAATTTCATAATCTTCTCATTTTGTTCCAGGAATCTCGATGACCTTTTACATGATGAGTCCAGTAATGTCGAAGAAGTCTACGGTCAATATTTCGTAGTATGTTTACCTATGTAACGATCCTATTATTCACTTGTTTTCAAAATCGCATTGCCACTTGCTTCCTTTCCTCATATCTACTGTAATATTTTCTCCTCGCTGCAATTCATTTCACCGATTACCACATTTTCTGCCTAACAGAAGAGAGAAAATCTGTAATGGCTTCTCGTTCCATACCCACACAATCACATGCAATGTTTCTCCTGCTCCATCCTTTGCCCTCTCCTTTCCACCATCTACACGCTCCAACTTGGTGATATATCGTCCTCAGGCACATTTCCAACGTGTAAAGATGACACCCAACTAATAGCCCTCTCACTTCTGAGTCAGAAGGTTGTGGGTTCAAGTCTCATCATACCTGGACTTGAAACTCATATGAGTCTCGGGCTCTAGGCTGAAGCTCCAATGCAGTGCGAGGAGTGTGGTGCATTGTTGGAGGTGCCGTCCTTCAGATGAGAAATTAAACCGAGAGCCCATCACCTGCTTGTTCAGGTGGATGTTAAAAATCCCCATGGTGTTGTTTGAAAAGAGAAGGGCATTGGGAAATGCAAATAATAAATTCGGAAACCAATACAGTTTGGGTCATCGCTATTTACTGTCAAATTCTTCCACAATATTGCCACCCAAGCACCTTTGTAATATAGCGTACTCGTTGTTTTAATCAGAGGTATACTGACTATTGCTTTATTGCCATTCTTTACCTTATTCAAGATATGCAAAGAAACAGATGATCATTTCAAAATTCAGCATGAACTTATTCCAAATGGTCAAAATATCCCAGTGGAAAAGCACAACAGGTAATTTCAAGGTTATTTTATGTAAAAAAAAATAATATCCCCAGACTGGTCATTTGTCTTGCATTGCACTCCACCTTAAGTTGTGTGATTGTGAGAGAAGTGGAGCTTTTAGTCTGAAAATGACCTCGGGATAAAACTCCTTGAGAAGGTGTCGGGTCTGTTTAGGTTTACATACCGTCTTCTTCCCCCCAAATTCTCACTATTTCTCTCCTTTTCTAAAAATGCTGGACACAACAGGCAAGTACAATGCTGTACAAGCACAAACAGTGTCCACTCATGGTGCTCGCTGTGATCTCCAGCACGTGAATCTATCCTCCTCAAAATCTAACTCATGCGGTGAAGGGAACATCAAAGCAAGGCACGCTTGATGTACAAAATGCAAGCAGAGGAATCAATTCCAGGATTTCTTGAACTGATTCCAAATGCAAAATGCGCAATTGATCTAGATGAGTTTTCTTTTCTTACTTCGTGCTATTGTACAATTTAGCTGGATGTAACACACTTTACTGCACCAACGTCACATTTCCATCTTCCACAGCCATTTCTCTAGTGCTAATACTAATTCCCACTCTCACAAATTATGGTACGTCACCTGATTAAGTCATGGCAATATTTTAGCCACTTGCTGTGTTAGGAAATGGAAAGCTAAGCATAATAATCCATTCCAATTTATCATTTTAAATACACCTGGCCCCAGGTGATCCCACAATCTCCACGTTGAACTCTATCGGACATGATCTTGAGGCTTGACATTTTGGAAGCTCAGGCATTTGCAGAACGGTCATGAGAATATCCAGTTTGGTTGATGTCTGTTTCAGAAAACAGTTTGTCGATGCCTATGTGGATTATATCTTTAACACGTCTGTCGAGAAACATTTCAAAGCTTTCGCAGAAGGATTTCGGAGTAGTTTTCCAAAACCCATTTTAGACGTATTCCTACCTGAAGAACTCATGGCCGTTGTCCATGGAAACACCAAATATGAGTGGGAATTATTGGAACAGGTGAGTCACTCTGTTTCTTGTGGTTCTCCATAATTACTGGTGTTCATGTTTTTGACTATTGCTTTGTTGTATACACAGTAATTGCACGCAGTGGGTTTTCTGAGACACTGATTTACCAACCTTGGCAATCTTTCCATAATATGTTGGTGCGGTGATAGCAAAGTGGCTAATTTCTGAACCATTACGTCAATGACAGTGGCAACCTGATGAACCAGAAGTTGACCATTTTCACATTCTGTCTTTCTGCGTACAAATGTTGACTCGCATCCGTTATAACCCTGGTTGGGGTTCTATAGACACCAAACTGCCATGTTATAATTGGAGTCACTGCAAATGGGAAGCAGCCACTCATCATAAAAGCTAAATTGGTGAAAGTGAGTTGGATCCAGAGACTAAACTCTGAGAGTAAGAAGCTGTAAGGACAAAACACAGCACACTTCAAGTGTGGCTTAACGAGGATCCCAAAACACACATACCGTAGTTAGTCCTCAAATCTGGTTTAGATTTGTTTTGACAACATTTGTTTTAATTTTAAAACTGAGATATTTCAACATAAGACATTTGTATTTCATGTCAATTATAAATTATTGTTTGCTAACAGCAAGCAAGTTACACAGGGTACACAAAAAGTGACCAATACATCGTGGATTTTTGGACCATGTTTCATCAGCTGCCAAAGAAAAAGAAGAAGAATTTTCTTGGTAAGTTGTCTTACATTTTTGAACTATGTAGAGCTGATATGTATGTAGTGCTTTCATGGAGAGCTGTTTATTCTCAGATGCATATTTCATTTGAAAGTGGCAGGAATACAGCTGTGTTGTCAACAAAAAAAATAAATATTTGAGTGAAATTTCTGATGCTCCGTAAAGTATATTTTTGTGGAATTTTTTACTTAACGTTCACCTATGTAGAATCACCACACAGATAAATATAGCCATGAACACAAGTTTATCAGGATTTTATTTTGTTTGCATCAGTAATTTTGGTGCTGTCTGCCTTGTAAATCAGGTGCACCTTAAGGGATGTCCTGCTGCTATTTGAAAGAAATGTGGAGTCCTTCACCCGGTTGTTCAGTTTTACATTCAGTCCCAATCTAAACTCACCGCAATCAAATGAATCAGCTACACATTTTGTTCTTCGAAGGCTGTTTGGCCCAACTGATCTCATCCCTCAGAAGCCTTATCCTCACAATCCCCATCACTGTGTCAAGCTGCTTTTGAAATGAGTCCAGTGGTCTGGTCTCTACCACCTTTCCAAGAAATGAGTTCCAGTTGTTGCTTACCCTTATTCATAAAGAAAAACATCCTGTGTCCGTCCTGAAATTCCCTTTTACATCTCTAAACCCATGTTCACTTATTCTCCTGTCTTGATACATCCTAAAGTATTGATATGGGTTTACTCTTTTAATCCCATTTGAAATTTGATGCACTTTTATGAGGTTCCCCCTTTGAGTCATCTTCTCTCGAGACTGATCGCTGAACTGTAGCGTTTGCCTCAATTACAGCACTCGCTCTATTTCAAATCAATCACATTTTGGAAAGTACTGCGAGATGTTCCTTTCATATGAAGGAAATGCAAGCCATAGAAATGTAAGTTTCTGAGTGTGACTGTTGGGCGGGGACAGAATTATACAGTCCCACTTTACGGTCAAATAGCTTGGCAACATTCGCTGGGACCTTATACGTCAATCAATAAGCAATGCAGTCTTTGCGCGACGTCTTTGTACTGTGGAATCTAGTTGTACAGAAATAATTATTTAAGAAGCAAAATGGAATTTGATAGCCCCTCTCTCCCACTGTCAGCAAAGGCTGTTTGTGTCAATGGAACTACAGCCTGGTAACTATCAACACAGTCAGTGGGGGGGAAGGAAAACGGGGGGGAATTACGCCAAGAAAAAAGAATAGTGAATAGATGCATAACCGAACAATACTTTACCTTGGATACATTCATATCTTGGATTATTAATGTCTATGTCTCTTTCTCATCCTTAGCCTTCCTGACGGGATGCGATAGGATTCCAGTAGGAGGAATGGGAACCCTCAAAATCGTCATTAACGAGTTAAGAATATTTAACCCGGATTTATACTATCCTATTGGCCACACCTGCAACAAGACCTTGGATCTGCCCAGATACAGCAATATTCGGAAACTAAGAAAAAGGTTCCTTCGTGCAATTGAGTCATACGAAGTATTTGGTATTCAGTAATACCTGTAACCGGAGATTGTTTCTTCAAACATTTAAACCATTCGAAGAATTTGCAATCGAAATATTATGTAGAGGAGCCGGCACAAGCCTCATTTCTTTTTAGCACACAAACTGTTGTATATACATTTACAAAGGAATGATTCTCAGTTAGTTATCAATTTTCAATGCTAACACACTTGGCTAAGGCAGAGTGAATTTTGTGATCAATTGCCCACACTACTGCAAAGCATAAATGGGAATTGATATAAAGACATATGACTTATGCACAGGACTCTTCCTACTCACCTCTTGTTAATTCTGCAACAACAACAACACCACCATCACCAACAAAATTACATTTGTATAACGCCTTTCATGTCGGGAGGCACCTGGTCAATGGACAAAAACTGCTGTTTTTCTTCTATCTTACTTGTGTGGGCTGATGACTGTGGTAGTAATTTGTATTCTTCTAGTCTCTATAGTAATGCCGTAATGATTCCTGACAATTGCTGTATTTTTCTGAACCCTCTGCTTTGAAGCATAAAGCCGAGTGGGATAAGTGCAATGTGCTCAATGGCTACACATGAGCCACCTTTTTTTGTTTTACTTTTGGAAATTGTGCAAGGTTATGGTACTGGATTGCTCACCGCTGACTCCATAAATACCGGATTAGTTAGTAATAAATCTAAAAAGGACGTTTGCACAGGAGGTGTTGAGAATGTGGCCCTGTGTGCCTGATTATTATATTACTTTTCTGTCTGTAAATAAACTTATTTGCAGTTAATTGGTAAACCTGTGTTAGATTGTAATATCTTCCAATAGAAATAAACCGCATATTGGAGATTACGCAATGAAATATTGAGGATTACATGGTAGATCCTGTAAAAAAAAAAAATCGACAGCCGGGTGTCTGACACATGCGGAAACCCATCACCGTGCTTAAGGGTATCCAAGCCAAGCTGAGACTTCCAGGCCTCCCACCTACACATGGAAATTGCAGAGATAGATTGTCGGAATGCAATGAGCCCCCTCTCTCTCTCCCCGGAGGGACGCATCCTGCTGACCTAATTCCTGAAAGCATTAGGCAAGACTCAAGGCTTGGGGACTCCAGAGTGTGCGTTGGGGTAACTGCTGGAGTCTGACCAGCTAAAACCACACAGCTTGCCATTGATATCACTGTTTGTCCAGCTAGGATCACTCTACCCCTCAGGGCTTTGACTTGTGGGGTTAACGACACGGTCGAAGACATTAGAAGGGGACATTGGAACCAAGAACAGTACCTGAAGTCATACTCAAGACTGCTGATAATTGTATTCAGAAGTACTTAATTGTATTCAAGCGTTTAGCTGTATTTAGATGTTCAGACGTCCAGAAGATAGGTCTCGTATCGTTGTTTTGTAACGGGATGGGGTGGTGGGGGGTTAGGTGGTAACAGGTCTTTGTGGACACTCTGTGCAATGAAGCAACTGAACACTAGTCACTCAGCGCCATCTGGTGCCGCACAGGAGCAAATAAACCAGGTTGAGCCACAACCTGCTCATTAAATTTTTCCCGTTTCCTAAGTTGTTCGATTTTTGATTCTATTGTAAAAAGTCGTTGCTCGCATCTCTTTCCTTCTCTCCGTTCAGACGCGCTCTCTGGTCAGACACACTTTTTCTGTACTCTTGTCATGTGCTTGGCAACTGATGCGTCAAAACCGATTCAATCCTCTACGTCTCGGCAATCTCATTCCTGAGCCGGGGCGAACTCCCTGTCTTTATCCCTCTGCTTCGCTCCCTCTTTCTCTATCTTCAAATCCCACCTCAAAACTTACTTCTTAGTCGGAGCCTAAGGTCACCTCCCACTTCCTCTCTTGCTCTCTGTCCAATCTCATCCCTGTGAAACACTCCAAGACATTCTCCTATGTGAAGGACACTATATAAATACAAGTTGTTCTCACCACTGCATCAAGCTATTTTATAAATGACTCCAGTGTCCAGGTCTCCACCACCCTTCCTGGCAACCCTGTTCCATTCATTAATTACCTTCTGGATAAATAAATACTTATTTTTATCTGCCCTTTCCAACTCGAAACCTGTGCCTTCTTATTCCACTGTCTCAGTGCGTCCTAAAGTATTGTTCTGGGTTTACTTTTCAACCCATTTAAATATATATCATAGGTTTGAGATGTCTACTTTCAAGATTGAAGAACCCTAGTTTATAATGTGTAATAATCCTTTCACTTGATATAAGCACCTTACCACATTATCAACCCATCTCAAACACTTTGCAGAATATACTGTAAAGCGTAGTGTAGACTTTTGGGTGAACCCAGCAGCCAATTTGCACTCAGCAATGTCCCACAAACAGCCATGAAGTGAATAACCAATTGGTTGACCGGGACACCGGGAAAAAACTCTCTCTTTTCGAATAGTGCCATGGGATCTTTAACATCCACCTGAACAGGCAGACGCGACTTTGGCTTAACACCTTATCCAAAAGATGGCAAGTCAGCAACATCCACTCCAATGGGTGGGAGCATTAGGAATGCTCCTCCTGATGAGGCAACTGTTTGTGACTGTGCCGTTTTTATTTAATTCTGCAGGTTTTACATTCCATATACACAGTGTACACTTCAGCTGCAATTTAATAGCCACTTTACAAATCCTGTCTCTCTAAATACACGGTCCTAAAGTGGGATCTCATTATTAGCCACTGGAACTCAGCCAGTGAAAACATCTTTGTTACTTCCCCCGAATGCCTACCTTACTGCAAATAGAAACCAGGATTGGTTCCTCCTAAATCATTTTGTTTCATCCCACCGTTCACTTCGTGTGATTAATGTGTTCCTCCAGCGAAAATCTGATGCAATCCTAAGAGGCTTTGTATTAGCACAGAGGTGGCAGCTCCAACACTAGTATTAAATAGGCTATAATTTCAGTATAATTGAATACAGTATAATTGAATCAAACTTTGTGTTGGATTTATTTACACTCCCAGTTTATTTTCACTCCCAGTTTAATCCTTTGCTGTGAAACCCAGGCGGCACGGAACAGGGAAGTTGATACGCTCAGCAAATGTTGTCCCTGTGTTACTTCAGCCTCAAGTAGCAGTGCTATGTGTTAGAAAAATATCAACGTTAAAGATATGGACCGAATCCAGAATGTTAAGAGTAGATGTGCTCATCCATCACCGAGAATCAGAAATAGGTTGCTTGCGGCAACGCTGCATTCCAAGCAGGACATGGATGCATCGCACAACATAGATTGATGTCAGGCATGTTTTCCTGTGTTCAAAACTGGAGGCAGCAAGTCTTAACCCAGCGAGTTACGTGGAGGGGGTGGCATGATTGTTATTGGTTTCTCTGCTTGCCACCCTCTGTTGTACTGTAGCTTAGTTTGACCCAACATGGCTGTCTGCCTCCACCGAACAAAAACGATGTGAAACTTGACAAGGTGACTTTTAGGTGATGGAGTTTAATGGCAAGCCAATTATCTTCTGCGAATACGTGAGTGCACCTTCAGCCAGATCTCATTTCTACTATGCCGTCTGCCTGGGCACATAGCACAGTGAATTCTAATACATAGCGAATTCTAAATTGACTGCTATTTAAACGGGTGTGGGAGGGAGGGAGGGAGGGAGGGAGGGAGAGGCAAGCCGGGGGTACTAACATATACAGTATGGCTGTGCAGTAATGGGCAGCTAGGCAGACTGTGACACACATGCTATTTAAGACCTCGTCAGTTAATGTGTCCTATTTAATGTGCTTGTCATTTTTGTTCAATACAACAGGACGATGATTTCCTAGTAGAAGATGGGTCCGATGAAGAGGATCAGCTCAGCCTAGGAGACGATTGCATGTTTCTACTGACCTTTTTCAGTGAGTTCACCCTGCTGTCGTTTGTCTCACAGGAACCCATGAAACAATCCGATTTTGATCCATGTCATTTCAGAAGGGAGCCGGCTTTCCCTCGGAAAACAAAACATCCAGTTATAATGTCCTTGGCGTCACTTGCTGTCAAGTGCATTCCACAACCATACCACTTTACAGTCTATCCTGTGATGCACTTGAGACGCATCTCAGGATAGACTGTAAAGTGGTGAGCTGACGTGATAAACTCTACAACAGGCGCAAACATTATTATTATTATTATCATTATTGCCTCACACTGTGCAATGGGCTTCGATGCTGTGGTTACCTTCAATTTTATTCATTGACATGTTAAGACAATGAAACCTCAAACATACCAATCTCCAATGGGTTTCTTTCATAAGGAATCCGAGTCACCGAAGGGAACATAAATATGTCACACCAACCTGCTGCGGGAACTCCACTCTGACCTGATCTCCTTCAGAGTCTGTGTGACATAATTCACCTTAGTCCTTATTTGCAGCTCAGAGTCATTATTAAGGAATCTGGTTAGAAATTGTTGCGTGTTTTGCCTATGATTGGAAGGAGAGTTGCAGTGAATAGCGTTATCATTATCATAAGGACGGATTTTCTGAACCTTTGTGTACAGTGGTTCCAGACTGGTTGGAGCTGAATATCAATCTGACTTCTAGAGAATGTTTTTTTCCCTCTCGCCTGCTTTAGGACAAGGTTGCCATGGCATTTTTAAAAAGATGCAAGCTTTTCTCACCCCAATATTTGAATAATTTAAGATTATTTTTCACAGCCATTCTTGAACTGAATCTATTATGTGTCTGCTTCTAAGACAGAAGGCTGCCAGATATTTGAGAGCAGCGTAAATCTACGCTGAGAGACCAGGGGAAAGGGAGGACTGAGAAAGAGAGCACAGAACACGATTGCTGGAGGCTAGAGGGAAAGTCTTTTGTTTGCAAGAAGATTGGATAGGTTTGGGGATTAAAACACTAACTTTGCTTAGATAAGATCAGTCTGCATTGGGCCCAGAGAGTTGAGATGACCGTCTCCTCTTTCTGTTAACTATTAAAAGCAAATACCTGTCGCAGTATTTTATTACGGCAGCCATATCCAGTGTCTATTTACTTAACAATGCCAGCGGATTGTAAATCAGAGGAGTTTGACCAGGCTCACTCTCCATTGGGTGCAGTCGATGAAGCGTGAACGATATCCAAAGGAGCAGTACAATAGCAACTTACATTATATACCAGCCTTCACGTGGGATCATCTCTCGGCACGTTTCACAAGGACAATGTCAGTTTCGGAGCAGGGAAGGAGGGAGCAGGTGACCATAGACAGAGTGAAAGAGATTTAAAGACAGATAGAGAAGGAGGTGAGATGTAGGCGCAGGCGGAGGGTATTTTAATGGGTGGGGAATAGTTGCTGAAGGCTCAGCTATCAATAATAGTAATCCTTGCATCGGATACAGCGCCTTATCACGTCTTCGAGACGTTTCAAAGCGCTTCACAGAATAGACTGTCAAGTGAATTGACTGTGGGACAATGGTGGGATTAGTGTAGGTAGCTCTGTTGGGGAAGCTAGCACAAGCAGAAGGCACATGGAGTATACAACGGGGCTGTAAAGGTAAATAAGATGCCGTGAACAACCTCGATGTAAACACTCCTCCAGAGATGCAGTTCACCATGATGCTGTGGGTTGGCTGAATGTTGAGCCAGTTGTGTGGCCTGTACCTCCTCTTCCCAAGCACCTGGAATGAACGGAATGAACGTCAAACAATTGTGCAACCGTCCTACAATACAGGGTGCCCACAAAGTCCTACTTACCCCCCCGTTATAAAACAGTGCTTTGAGACCAGGGAGGAGCTGAAACAAGTTGTCAGCGATGCATTTCCCTCGTCACTCTATCCATGTTATGGAAGTGTCACAATGAACACGGTGACAAATTATTATCTGCCATAAAAATGATGGCACTCACACTGATCCTCTGGACGTCTAAGTACAGTTAAACACTTGTGCCGAATTAAGAACTTCTAAGTACAAGTATCATTATTCTTCCACGTGTGTTTCAGTTGTCGGTCAGTGCGGTGTAGGGGGATAAAAAAGATAACAGGACTTGGTGGACACCTTGTAGATCTCGGAGGAGACGTCCTTGTTATTGAATGTGATTATCTTCTGATCTCATCGCACATTGCAGTGCACTATTCCACGTTTCGTGAAACGCACGATACAAATGTAATCTTGTTTTTTTTACCTCTCAAAGCCGCTTAAACCCTTCCCGAAACTAATGATTCATTTCACTTCCTTTGGTTTTTAGTTGCTTTCGTCTTCAACTGGATTGGATTTTTTTTGTCCTTCTGCTCAACCAATACCATTGCGGGCAGATATGGTGCCATCTCTGGGTTTGGCCTTTCACTTCTTAAGTGGATCCTTATCGTGAGGGTAAGTGGACATGTCTTCGTTACTGCCTTGATACGTGCTGCGGTTCCCACATTGCCATCCTGCCTAATGCAATTCATTCTCAAACTGGATTTGTTGCATCACAACCAGACGTTCACTTTTCTCTGCTTGTTTTTATCGTATTTGTTAAGTGTGAGAACACGTGAAACATAGGTGTCAGCCGGGCCTCAGTTAATAGCACTCTCGCCTGTGAATCAAAAGGTTGTAGTTTCAAGAAGGACTGTGAGCTCATAGACTAGGCTGACATTTTTCGCTGAAAGAGCACTGCCTTGTCAGAGATCCTGTGCTTTGGAGGGCCCTTCAAGTGGACATTAAAGATCCCATGGTATTATTTGAAAAATGAAGGGAGTTTCTCCTGTGCTCCCAGCCAACCAAACATTCACTTTTCCCTGGTTGGTCCTGTCTATCATACTTGTTAAGCGCTTGGAGACATGTGAGACTTGGGTGTCAAGCCCGGCTCGGTTTGTAGCATTGTGGCTTCCGAGTCCGAAAATTGTGGGTTCAAACCCCATGTAGAAAAAAATTCCAGATAATAATAATCATCATCATAATATAATAATCCTCACCTCCTTCAAGATCCATCTCAAGACCCTCCTCTTTGATCGTACGTTCGATCACCCTGCTTCACCCCCCCTGCCCTCCACCCACCCTCCCCGATCCCAACCCCCAGCTCGGGTCCGAAACTCTGACTGTCCAGCGCCTTGGGATGTCCTCCCGACATGAAAGGAGCTTTACATGTGTAGTTTTGTTGTTGTTGTATTTGGGATGGATTTCAATTTATATTGCAATTGGATTGCAGTTTATATAAGCATTCTTTTATTTACAGTTCTCTGACTATTTTATCAGCTATTTTGAAGAAAATGTTTGGCTCTGGTGGATTTTCTTTGCTCTTGGTGAGTGACATTCTCTTGTCGTACCTTTTGACAGGTTTACTTTGTTCGTAACTGCTCTGATCTCCTGATAATATAGAAAATGTCAATGTGAACTTGTGTTGCAATTAAAATCATTGCAGAGTCCTGACTAAATTTGTGAGCTAAACCTCCCTCAAAACTGAATGGTCATAATTATCCAAGATGGTTTCTAACTGTCTCCTGTGTTTTCAATACTTCCCTTTGAAACCATTTCCAAGGAGTCCCAAGCGTAGTGGTTAACACGCTCGCCTCGCAAGCAAGAAGACCCGGGTTCAATCCCTGGGCCGGGCAAAACCTTAGGCAGGTTTCCTCACTCCACTCTCCTCTGTTTACTTAGCAGTGAGTAGAAACCCGGTTGTTAGTCGATTGACGGATCATTTTTCCGGCGGTAATAATCCCTCAGAAAAAAAATCTGGTCACTCAATCCACGACTGTTTGTAGAAGATTGCTGTGCGCAATTGGCTGCTGTGCTTCACCCATAAATTACACGGTCAATCCACTTCACAGTATATTCTGTGAAGCGCTTTGAGACATCTCAATGAGGTGATGAGACGCTATATCAAATGCAAGGATTAGCCTTATTATTAGTATTATTATTACAATACTGTACACAGTGCATTTTTGTGTTTACCTTATAACCAGTCATTAGTGAAAGTTAATAAGTTATCCTCTGCCTGAAGTTAGTAATGATGGACACTGTTGCTCCTACTTAGCAATTGCAAAAGTAAATTCTGGTCTGACGTCTTCTGAAAGTCGTATCATGAGACCTTTGAAGGCACACTGAGCCTACATACATGACAAGCATAAGACAGTGGCTGTCATCCTACGAGCGCACACAACAGTAAATAACCAGCCGTCAAGTCATCCATGCATTGGTTCATCTGCAAAACTAGCATCAGACATGATGCACAGAAAGTCTCAAACAATGATAGGATAATATAAGCATTGCTGCCCTCTTGCAAAACAAAAACAACTTGTATAGCACTTATCACGTAGTGTAGATTAAAGACTGGAAGATAGCTACCAGTTAAGAGACAGTGACAATAATTGAGGACTCCTGCATCTTACTGGTTAGAGCACTCGCCTCGCAAGCGAGAGGACCTGTGTTTGGCTGGGCGAAACATTAGGCAAGTTTCCTTACTCCACACGCTCCCGTTTACTTAGCAGTAAGTAGGAACCCGGTTGTTAGTCGATTGGCGGATTGCTTTTCCAGGGCTAATAATCCCTTCAAAAAATAAATAAATAAATAATAATTTGGTCACTCAATCCAAGTCTGTTCGTGGGGACGCTGCTGTGCGCAATCGGCTGCCGCGTTTCGCCCACAAAATACACAGTCAATTCACTTTATAGTATATTCTGTGAAGCGCTTTGTAAACGTCTTGAAGACGTGATAAGGCGCTACATCAAATGCAACGATTATTATTATTGTTATTATTATTATTATTATCTAACCTTACTTATCACGTAGCTCAATTCTAGACTTGTTGCCGCTGCCATGAAAATCAGTGGTTGTGAAGCCAGTTTGGGCAACATAATGACGGGGTGACTGAGAACCTGCAATAGAGGATAAGGCAGACTATTACAGTGAGAGGGCGCTGTAGGCAGCTGGACAAATATCAGTAACAAGAATTTTTAACCTGGTTAAAAATAACCATAAAAAATTAAAAAATGCTCCGAAACATTATTCTATGTGGGAGGCATCATATAAGTGGAAGTTGTCGTTGCTATTAGATCATGGGGTGGGGGGGAGTGGACATGAGCAGAAACATTATTGACCTTTATGCCAAAAGAAACCTCACTTGGTTCTAATTTATGATGCCTGCAAACTGCAGTTTCTAAAAGCCACCAAAGTGCAGCTGGAGAGGAAAATAATCATAATAATAATAATAATTCTTGCATTTGATATAGCGCCTTATCACGTCTTCGAGAAGCCTCAAAGCGCTGAAAGTACGTTTGAATGGAAAATGGACTTTGTTCTCCAGCCTTTTTCAACACTTTTGTTTTGTGGAATCGGGCGTGAAGACAATACAATGCAATACAAATCTACATTAGTAGAGTGCCTTTGATGTTGGGAGGACATCCCAAAGCATCCTGTAAATGCCGCAGATTGGAATGCAAACCACTCAGCTGTTGAGCGCTCCGAGACTCTACCCGAGTGAAGGGCAACGTGTTGCTGTTGCAAAACAGAAGCTGAAATTTTGCGAATATGGTGAATTAGCCGCCAAGGTATCCAATATACACTTTGCAAATTTCAAGGCCTGATACTAGCTGAGCGGCTGCTCCTGATGGAGTTAAAACATATCATCGTAGATTCAGATGCAAAGAAGCTTCGAGGATATACGTAGTTGTAAATGAATCATAGAAATTTACAGCACAGAAGGAGGCCGTTTGATCCATCGATGTGTATCAGACAATGGTAAAATCATTCTTAGTAACAAAGAAATAGGCCATTATTGTGTAACTACGGTTTATAGGCTTGAGGTCTCAACCAGCTTGTGATCTGCCATGGCACCTTTAATAGGCTGTCCTGAGTAGCATAAGTAACTACAGCTGACAAGTTGGTGGTTTGTGGTTCTAGATTGCCCTGAGGTACTGAATGAGCAATTGAAGTAGGCAGATTTATAGCAGACATTATGCCAGTGGGGAAGCAGTTGATTATAGGGGTTTAATTACAGCCTTGCCACTCAGCATGTCACGCAGAGCTACAGAAACTGCCAAGACTCTCAAGGGCCTATTCTGCAGCCAGAATTAAAACAAGTCTTCTACTTAATGTCCTAATCTGAACCACTGAGCGGGAGAGCAAAAACTCCACTGCAGATGGCAAGATGCCTCTTTAAACATTGAATGGGTAGGTACCAATAGAGAGATTCTGTGGTCTTTTTGGTTGTTTGGAGAACAATAACTCAAGCTTCGCGTTCGTCCGAAGACTAAGAATTTCGTGACACCTTTTACATTTTTTAAGAGAGAAACTAAATTAAATCTTTGGCTGCTGGCAATGGAGCCCTTTATTGATGTTCCAATGCAAACAACTCTTGCTGTCAGAGCTAATGTATCCCTCATTAATCATGTCAAAACTATTTACCCACTCGTACACGTACACACACATATTTATACATATATATATACACACACACATTCAGACACATGCGTTATAACAACAACAAACTTACATGTGTAAAGCGCCTTTCATGTCGGGAGGACATCCCAAGACCCTGAACAGTCAGTATTTCAGACCCCAGCGGTGGTGGCGGAGGGGATCGGGATGGGGGGGGGTAGATATGTGTGTATATGAGTACATACACACACACATACACATCCACACATACATACACGTACATGCACACACACACACACATCCAATCCACGTACACACATATTTGCACACTCATGCATACATACACACTCACACCTGTATAGTCCTTTTGCTCCAATACACAACAGCTGAATTTAAACAAATTCCTCTGGTTGTCCTGGGGAAGAATTCCCCCAAATGACATAACGTATGATGTTTCCTCTCTCTCTCTCCCCTCGCCACCTCCCTACCCCGTCACAATTATACCCTATAACAGACTGAGTTACATACACACACAAAATGCAAATGACGTCCTTCCCTATCCGGCAACAAACCAAAGTCAGTATTTCACAGTTTTCATATTTATGCGTAGCTCACTTCATCCAAGATAATAATAATAATCATAATAATAATCCTTGCTGATCACATTGTCAAGACGTCGTGAAGCTCTTCACATGGTATACTGTAAAGCGTAGAGGCTATGTGCTTTATCGGCGATAAGAGATATCAGGGACAGCGAGACACCACCTGAATGTGTGAACAAAATCACGGCCATTTCACAATACAAGTCTGAAAGGTGAAACCAGGAGCCAGGTCACTTTGCCTGATTTCTAGGCTTGACTTTTGTAAAAGTGGCTTTGCTACAAAACTCACCAAATTTCGGAAGCTGTGCTCCAAAGGTTTCTGGGCCATTAGCCCTTTAGCGCCTTTCCACGTATCAGATTTCCTCATAGAGGCCGTCTGAGGACAGGGGGAGTGTGAAATGACTGATGCACCACTCTACTCTGCGGCACTTCCCTGTGCTCCCAAATTGTGACTTTAGGCAGTCTTTGGGTGCATGCAGAGCGATACTCTGATAACCCGCCCCTGGGATAAGTAGTCGACCTCACATTACTTGTCACTCACTCAATATCTTGGCTGTTTCCCCATACATTTTTTTTAAAATTATGATCCTCTGATAACTAGTCACCCTGGATATCTCATAACTAGTCAGGATTTCACACATTTGAGACGGTGCTTCCATGTTACATACCTCTGAAACTCATGATTTTATTTACCCTTCAAATTGCTAAACAATTCAGGAATTAAAAAGGCGCGAAAACGGATTAGTGTCAGGCTGGTTGGGTACTGTACTTCCCCATCTTCCTCCTTCCGCTAACTTCATCTCCCCACGCAGTCTGGCGTGAGGGTAACAGATTCCCTTTCCTGTCACCTAGCTTGAGCTGTGTTTGTGGAGTCCTGTAGCTCAGTGGTTAGAGCACTCGCTTTGCAAGTGAGAGACCTGAGTTCAATTCCAGGCAGAGGGCGAAACATTGGGCAAGTTTCCTTACTCCACACAGAGCCTAATAATAATCCCTCCAAAACAAAACAATAATAAATTGGTCATTTTCAATCTACGACTGTTTGTGGGACATTGCTGTGCGCAATTGGCTGCCGCGTTCGCCCACAAATATACAGTCAATTCACTTTATAGTGTGTTCTGTGAAGCGCTTTGGGATGTCCTCCCGACGTGAAAAGCGCTATATCAAATGCAAGGATTATTATTATTATTATTATTATTGTGAGTTTTGTACTTCTGATCAGTTACAGAATTCTAATCAGCTAACATTCCTGTGTCTGTGGTCATTTTTGCTCTGCGCTGTGTTATCAGTTTGCTTGCAGTTCGTGTATCCATGCAGTGACAGGTTTACCATTCGGTTTTTGCATTGTGCGTGTGCCACTGTCAATGTCTTGAACACTTATGCGAGCATTTTGAATTAAAAAGAAGTAAAGAAATTTAGAAACTTCTTTCCCGCGCTGGTTCAAGTACTTTGTACTTTTGGGTTACTGCACTCTGGATAACCAGTCAACTCTCAGTAGTCATTTGAGTTATTTCCTTTGGAGGTGAGGAATTTCACTGTATGTATGTAGCCAGTGGTGCAGTTAATGGAATGTTTGTTGCATATGTGATAGGAATGATCCGTACATGCAATGCTTTCATTGACGATGCCATTGAAATATTCATCACTTCTTGATCATTGCAACATGATATATTACAACAAGTCCAGAAGAATATTCTTAGCGAGCTGTAAAGTTTCAAAGAAAACCGTTGGGACACTTAAAAGAATCAGTCATAGTTCCACCATATCACAGCCTCCAGTTCCATCCAAATGGGTAAAAAATTCATCCAGCATTACTCACAATGCCTTTGGCAACGTCGGCCTCTGATGGGATTTCCCATTGTAGTCGTGTATCATCAAAGGCACTGTGTGTAACGCGGAATAATTTTTCTACTCAAAAGACCCTGTGCAAAAGAGCCAATCACTACTGTGGGTGACAATCCTCACTGAGATGGATGTTTTACATCTTGAACCTGATGGTTAACTGTGATTACAAATTACGACCTTCTCTCTTTCTACCAGTTATGATCTTTTATAAGTGTTTGCATATCAATTCGGGGGAGTGGGTGGGTGGGGTTGGGGCACGGAGAAGATGGGGAAGAAATGATGGCTAACAGGAAAATGGATGCCTGAAGAACCACGATAATGTACGTTTATATAACTCTCCCCACAGGGGCAGTGAGTAAGGCGTTATGGGAAGTTCAACCCAATAAAAAATATATTAATTAGTGAAGACTCGCTTAGCTGTATTTCCACAGAACCTATTCTTAAAACCATTTGACGAACTATTTGACGACCCTTCCCTTCCATATGCTTGTTTGCGGACTGCAAAAAGGATCACCCTGCCAGCACTCAAAGGGATAACTGGAGCTGCTTAGTTGTGACTGTTAACCAGAGGCTTCTGTGTGTTTGACATACCATGTGTGTGACGTGATGTACATTCTACGGGCAGTAGCCTCAATTGCCACACGTGGGCCAAAAGGTGCTCTTTCACACACACACACACACACACACACACACACAAGAGCCTCGCTTTCCGGGGGTAATAGCTGCTTCAAAAAATAATCATTATTTGGTCATTCAGACCACGACCGTTCGTGGGACACTGCTGCTGTGCCCAATTGGCTGTTGCATTTCGCTTACAAAATACACAGTATTACACACTTTACAGTGTATCATGTGAAGCACTTTGAGACGTCTCGATGACATGATAAGGCGCTATAGACCCTTCTTAAACCCACCCCCCCCCACCCACCGCCACCGCCCCTGACGTGGGCCTCAAACCCACAACATTCTGACTCAGAGGTGAGGGCATCACCAACTGAGCCAGGCTGGGACCCTGACATCGTTTGTTTGTGAGTCCAAAATGAGGGGCATCGATATGAGATAGCTAGTAACAGTTCAGGAGAAACTTCTTTATTTAGAGGGTGGTGATAATACGCACCAGTAGCTGTGGGGTTGAAGCAAAAAAAAGCATCAACATACTTAAGAGGAAACTTGATACGTACACGAGGGAGAAGGAGCAGGTAGGTTGAGAGGGAATCTGATAGAGATGTACAGAATTATGAGTGGTATTGACAAGGTGAACAGGGAGCAGCTATTTCCACTGATGGGGGTGATACTGGGAGCATAGATATAAGATAGTCACAAGAAGAGTGAAAAGGAAATTTAGAAGAATTCTTTTTTACGCAGAGAGTTGCTGGGATGCGGAATGCCCTGCCAAGTGAGGTGGCAAAAACAATTGTGGGTTTCGAGAGGGAAGAAGACAGTAGTATGAAGATTAAAGGCTTGAAAAGGTTTGGGGATAAGGTAGGGCAGTGGGATTGAAAGTTGTAAAATCAATGTAATATGTATCATAATCTCAATTAAACAGACTACTCAGGTGACACTGAGAGATAACTATAAGATGCTAGTGTTATTGTCCCATACACGAGGTTATAAAACTGCTTTTTTTAAAAAAAGATAAGGCAATCCTGTAAAGGAACCGAAGAGACGAGAAAATGTCACCATCTTTTCCCTGCTGGAAAATCTTTTATCGGATGTACAGAAAGTACGTATCATAGGAGTATTGAAACAGCGAAAACTCCTGTTTGTATTCTCACTTGTGAAGAGGATCATGGAGATAACATTCCCACAGTACTTGTCAGTTGTAAGATCTTAGGTCATCTTGGAAAGGAACAGCGTGCTGTGATTCAGTGTGAAAAATCCTCCGTCCCTGCTCCTTGGCACTTGCTAATAATCTGCCTGCTCGGGTACGATGCTTCTTCATGAAAGATTCCTTTGTTGCCTCAACAGAGGTTCAATCAATCACAGTGCACTGAGTATCAGCAAGTTGGGTATTAGTTGTTCTTCAAAGCTGGCAGATGAAAGCATTTCTTTACATAGGATTACATGGAAATTTAGAAACAGGAGAAGGCTTCTTGTCCCAGAGGCCCCACTCCCCTAATCTCGCTTCTCTCATGTCTCTTCATCATACCTTTAATAGTTCTAACTAGTTACTAGTTTAAGTGTCTATCCATTTTCTTCTCTAGGCCCTCAGTCAAGATTTCATCCGTGGCTCTCCAAAACCTACGCCTTTCGCTCACAAAATACACAGTCACAAAATACAAAAAGCAAAATGCACACAATGTACAATGTATTCTGTGAAGGTTTTGAGTCATTTCAAAGATGTGATAAAGTGCTATATCAAATGCAAGGATTATTATTGTTGTTATTATTATAATTATTATTATTATAACCCATGTAGCCTCAACTTGAGCTTACATCCTCTACAGACTGATTGACCCGAGAGGGTCATTGGCCTTATAAAGATGAAAGTTGTTCACTGTTTCATTTGATTGATGCCTTTCACAATCCTGGTCACCTCAATTAAATCCCCTGCACCACTTTCCCAATTCCAGGGAATAAATCCCCAGTTTACGACAACAATAACAACAGCAACTTACATTTCTATAGCGCATTTCACATTGGGAGGACATCTCAAGGCACTGGACAGTCAGGGATTTGGACCCAAGCAGGGGTTGGAATTCAGGAGGGGTGGAGGGAAGGGAGGGTAGGGGGTAGGAGGGTTACCGAAGGCGTAGTCGAAAAGGAGGGTCTTGAGGCGTGCCTTGAAGGAAGCGAGGGAGGGAGTGAGGAGAAGGGACTGTAACCACTATACCCTTTATGCTTTCGGCTGCCTCTCCACCATTCATACGCATTGCTCACTACTTCATTATAAGACTCAGACCCACTTCTCATATAACTAGATTCACCAGAGGCAAAAATGATGGTTTCTCATTTTCGTACCTTAATGTATTAGTCATTGCTATTCCGTCTCCGGTGAGTCGATACTGGGTATGGCTTACTGGAAATAATAACATTTAATTTAATTCTACGAGGTTCGTAGAAATATGATCTCAATACCACGAGCAAGGCAGGGCCAACAAAGGAATGAGTTATGGTCTGTCTCGCAAGCACAAATAGGAATCCTATTTTGGGCCGTAAATCAGGAGTCTTCTTTCTTGTGTATGTTGAAAACCGAAAGGGAAGCCAGCTTCGGTTCATATTAAATTCATGGGTGTCAACTGCATAATAATAATAATCCTTGCATTTGATACAGCGCTTTTCACGTCAGGAGGACGTCCCAAAGCGCTTCACAGAACACACTGTAAAGTGAATTGACTGTATATTTGTGGGCGAACGCGGCAGCCAATTGCACACAGCAATGTCCCACAAACAGTCGTGGATTGAAAATGACCAATTTTATTATTGTTTTTGGTTTTGGAGGGATTATTATTAGGCTCTGTGTGGAGTAAGGAAACTTGCCCAAGGTTTCGCCCTCTGCCTGGAATTGAACTCAGGTCTCTCACTTACAAAGCGAGTGCTCTAACCACTGAGCTACAGGACTCCACATAGGATGACACCTAGCTGAACGAGAAATCAAAATTTAAAGACTATTGCTCAACACATCTGTCAACAAAGTATTCGACACCAATTGCACACTCGACTGGATTCACGCACATCACTATGACCTGCAGGTATATACAGTACTGACTCCAAGTATTGCTTCCGGGAAAGAAACTTTGTTGAGCGGTTTAGGAGTGCAACAGATATCTTCCTGTTCTTCGGTGAAATTGTTCCTTGCTTTAATTTGCAGATACTTTTGCATCTTCTTCTGTCTCTCTCCCCACCCATTCCCACTCCCACACCTGCCATGGCCAGATATCAGCGATGGCAACACTTATCTTATACAACCCTTGCATTTGACCTACCCTCTTATCATGTCTTTGCGACGTCTCAAAGCACTTCACAGAATATACTGTAAAATGAATTGACTGTATATTCGTGGGCGAGACGCGGAAGCCAATGGCACACAGCAGCGTCCCCACAAACAGCCGTGGATTGAGTGACCAAATTATTAGTAGTTTTTTTTTTTTTTGGAAGGGTTTATTACCCCCGGAAAAGCGATCCGCCAATCGACTAGCAACCGGGTTCCAAATTACTGAAGTGATATCACCACGGTGAGCCTCCAGCTAGCAGTTCTGCCAGATCTTCCTGGAGGAAGTGCTTTTCCGCCTCCAGAATTCACCACGGGGGAGTCCATGGCTGCCAACCTATATCCTTCCGATCATTGAGGCAGCACACACACAATGGTCTCTAACGCAGCTCATCACTACTGTACCAAAAACTTCAGTTTAAGCCCAATTGAAAAGAGACCTGTTTCAGGCTACAATTATAACCCAAATAAAACACGATGTGCTGAAATCGGAGGCTTTTGAAATTCTTTTTCCCTGGGCGCTAATTATCTTGAGAGAATTAACCATATTTCGCATTGGAAAATAAGCATATGCCAGCAAGCTGTAGAGAAGGGCTCCATCACAAGGGATTCAGGCATCATCTTAACAGGCCAAGCCATAGAGGGATCCCATTTCCTGCAGCGTTGAGGAAAGTGCCTTTAACTGAGTTTTAATAGTAGTAACAATCCTATCACATCAACATATTCCAAAGTGCTTCACAGAGTTTTTCTGTTAGATACAGCAACTATATATTTATAGTCAAACGGGAATATGATAGAAATTTACACATTCGATATTCGGTCTCTAAACTGCCCGAACTTCAAACCTAACACAGACCTCAAACGTACCGGTTTAACCTTGAAATTCCACGAGGAATAACCAGACATATTGGAAATAGTGCACGGCATCAGTTTAGGATAGCTAGCAAATGAGCAACGGGAAGATTAGGAGACTTTTTTTTAAGCGCAAGAGGAATCCTCTGCCCGGGAGCAGTGACTGAGGCAGAACCCATATTAGCTTTCAAAAGCGAAGTAGATAGATTTCTAAAAATGAGTCAATTTCAGGGGTACGGGGAAAAGGCAGGTGAACTCGACTGTCAGGTTTACTCTTTAAAACAGTCAACACGGAATGGGATGTAAGCCCTCATCCTGTATATTGTATAATTTTATGGTAAACACTGTTCTCAATGCTGATGTCTGTGGGTCATTTATTGTGGATTCAACCATCAGTTAGCAACAAAGCAGTTTTAATAATAATAATAATAATAATCCTTGCATTTGATATAGCGCCTTCACAGAATATACTGTAAAGTGACTTGACTGTATATTTTGTGGGTGAAACGCGGCAGCCGATTGCGCACAGCAGCGTCCCCACAAACAGTCGTGGATTGAGTGACCAAATTATTATTAATATTTTTTTTTGAAAGGATTATTATCCTTGGAAAAGCGATCCGCCAATCGACAAACAACCGGGTTCCAAATTACTGAAGATAAACAGAGGCGTGTGGAGTAAGGAACATTGCCTAAGTTTTTGCCCTGCCCGGGAATCGAGCCCAGGTCCTCTCGCTTGCGAGGCAAGTGCTCTAAGCACTGAGCTACAGGGCTCCACTGCCTCCACATCATACATTAATGTCCTTTTACGGCAGTGGGTTCTGGCAGCACAGTATGTTCCTGTTTCATTTTCCGTTCTAAGGCTTTACAGAAAGGCTCAGTTGGTGGACTGCTTCCCTGGACGTTAAGAGTCATCCTCCCCATTTGAGACTGCAACGATGTCTTTCTGGGTGTTTTCCAAAATGGGCTTTGATGTTTGTAAATCATCTGTATGGTTGTGGAAGAGCAAAGCCTGAATGCCTGGCTTTGAACACAGTCAGCTTTCCAGCCGAAAAAAAATAAAAACCTGCAGCTACATTTTATACCGCACTGTATACTTCATATGGATGGAATCTGCTGCGTGACTGATCATTAAAAATGTTTGAAGTTAAGTGGTTAACCGACACTTCTTTGTTTATTACAAATGTTATTTTTTGTGTGTGGTACAGCGCTCTTTCATGTCGGAAAGACGCCTCAAAGTACTTCACACAATTTACTGGAAAGAGTGTGCATTTTGTAGCTAAACGCGGCAGCCAATTTTTTTGTAAGGAACTGGAAGGACCATTGCAATCAATCAATCATTCAATCAATCAATCAATCAATCTGCCTGGTCCCCAGATTGAAAAAAAACTCCGGGGTCTAATTTGTGTTACTTCGTAACGGAAAGGAAGAGGTTTAAAATTCCCAACCACGTTGCGAGATCTCCCACGGCGGAGGTAGATCGCATCAGATCAGAAAGGGTTTCTCCCGCGAGTCAGTGTGACCCACGACTGGTCACTGTGAAGGAAATCCCATTTAAAGCATTCCTTAAACATTGTTCAAAAAAATAGCGCAAATCAGACCCCCCCCCCCACCAAAATCTACCCACTACGGAGTAAATGTTGCAACGTTTCAGAATGGGATCGAAGTGATAATTAGCGCCTGGAGACAGCACTTAAGTAACCGAATTAATTGATCTATAGCACAGGGATTCACTCCGCTGATAGCGTTGTGCTGAGACTGGACTGGGCGGGAGGAAGAAGAATGATTCGGTTCCTCATCGAAAGGCGGCCGCAATCTTTGTTTCTCTGCTTTTATTCTGATTTGCAAAGATGTTCAAATAGGTGTACGTTTGCCGCAGAGACGTCCAAATATTCTGCTTGGCCTTTTTTTGAGACGGGATAATTATCCGAGTTCACGTGTGCAGTAGTTTGATACAGAACGGGGGCTTATTGCGAGTAAAGAGTATTCACCCACAGCGGTAAACAGGTATTGACTGCAGACGGGGTCACTTCACCGCAGAGGATTCACACATTTTCAACGGAAAGGAAATAAACTTCCTCCCGTCTCCTTTCTCCTGACGCCGGCCCAGCGTTCCAGATGCGGACATGAAAATGAAGTGAAGCGAAGGGAAGATGTGGGGGGGAAAAAAAACACGCGGTGACTCAATCCACGACTGTTTGTGGGATGTCGCCGAGCGCAATCGGCTGCCGCGGTTCGGCCGCGAATGAAATGCACCACGAATCCGCTTTGTGTTCCGCGAAACGTTTTCGCGACGTCTCGGCCGCTTGATCAGGAACCTTATATCGGATGCAAGGATTGTTACGCTGCTATGGTCGCCAGTGTGGCAGGAATGGGAGGGAGACAACTGGTATGTTTGTACGCTGGTTTGCCGAGCTAATGAGCAGTGTCTGTCCATACTGTTATCAGGTACTTGTGCTGAGTCTGGAATTGAAGCGAGGCGACAAAGCACTAATTGACTCCGCAGCCCCAGGGAGGATACAAGCCTTTCACAACAAGACCCCAGCAACGCCAATCAGTGTAATGACAGGAAAGAATCCCAACATCTCGGCCGTAACAAGATCATTTTTCCTCCATAATGACGTGGTTTGATTACTCGTAATGAGTAAGAAGAGGAAGTGAAACAAAATTATACCCTCTCAATTAGGGACTGACTTGTTTTGTGAATGGGGAAGCGGCGGTGGGGGGGGGGGCGGAGTGGGGGATTGGGAGGTAGGCTGGTGGGGCTGGCAGCGTAAATGTGGTATCTGATGTGATGATTATCCAATCTCACAAGGCATTCCCTCCTGCTCACACTACTAACACGGCCTCTTCCTGGACACTTTATATACAGAGGAGATTGTATCTAAATGATCTTCAGATGTGGAATATAAACACAAACACCCTGTACTCAGCGGGGGCAACTGTAGAGACACCAAACCTAGCTTCACCTCCGCTCCCCCACCCCCACCCCACAGCCCCCACAGCCCCGGCTACTAGGGAATCGGGCAGTGTTCCCGCTGATGATCATGATCCAGTTGCTTTGCCAGAAGAGTATGTTGCACGTGGAACAACCACCAGCTCAGGTGCGGATCTCTGACTGTCCAGGCCTTCGGGACGTCCTCCTGAAGTGAAAGGCGCTGTACGAATAAGTCACGTATCTTGCGAAGAGCGGAAGATGTTAGAAAGTAGCTGAGGGAGAGAGAGAGAGAGAGAGAGGGAGGGGGGAGAGAGAGAAAAAAACCTTCAAACACCAATAAGCCCACATTGTCGCATTAGCAGAGAAAGAGTTTGCCGCACTGGAAAAAAGGTCCACATGGGGTCACTACAGGCAAACTTAAGGAGCAGGTTGTTTCCAGCGGAGCAGCGAGGTTGAAAAGTTGCCTGCTGATGACTCCAATCATTTTGTTTTCCTTTGATACGACGCATGGGGCACTGGGGCTGCTGTTCATTCAGTAAAGGTGGGTATGAAAACCCATTCAGGAAACTTTTGAGTAAATGCAAGGGAAATGGTGCGAGTGCCTGGCGTTCAGGAGAAATGTTAGGGTCTATCACACAACTTGGAGTCCTGCAGCTCAGTGGTTAGAGAGGGCTCGCCTCGCAAGCGAGAGAACCTGGGTTCGATTCCTGGGTAGGGCGAAACCTTAGGCAAGTTTCCTTACACCACACGCCTGTGTTTACCTAACGGTAACTAGGAACCCAGTTGTTACACGATTGGCGGATAGCTTTTCCAGGGGTAATAATTCCTTTAAAAAAATTGTCACTCAATCCACGTGGGGACGCTGCTGTGTGCAATTGGCTGCTGCGTTTCCCCACAAAATATACAGTCAATTCACTTTACAGTGTATTCTTTGAAGCGCTTTGAGATGTCTCAAAGACGTGATTAGGCGCTGTACCAAATGCAAGGATTAGTGTTATTTGTAGCATGAGTTACAAATACATGGGGTGGTCTTTAAGTTGAGATTTTGGACGATTTACTTACGATAGATTCCTTCGTCATTGTGTGTTTACAAAATCACATCACGCAAAGATGAAGTGGCCCTGTGATGAGATTCTCACTCCGCAAAAAAGATTCAAAGGTTGAAAGAGAAAGTCCTCGGAATCCAGCTGTGGTGAACAGAAGTCCTGGAGCCCTTTATTTGCCACACTGGCTCGGTGGCAAATAAAGGAAATCCTTTTTGCAGATGAGGCCCCAGGCATGCTATTACAGGTACAACAACAACAGCAACAACTTGCATTTGGTTTGGTGGAGGTCATCACTCCAAACCATGAAGAATGAGCTACTCTTGGCAGCAGTGTGAGTGCTGTCTCTTCACTCTTCAAGCAACCTGAATGTGGTGCAGAAGTTAATTGCTCAGGTGCAGGAGCATCAGAGGACTATGCACATTAGGGAAAGCCGAAGTTGTAAGTATGTGTTTAAAAGCTGCACCGACAGAGAAACGATAGCAATAATATACTCAACAAGATAATAATGGTGCAAACAGCAGGGTTATGCACAATAAAGCGAACATGCCACAATGTTAATGGACTGCAGGAAGCAGTTTTCATGGGATACATCACCGCGGCTCAGTCACTACTGCTCCTAAGTTCAAAGACAAAACTAACACACAGCAGAGGGGTACAGAAGACATGTGATGGAAACCAGCTTTGAAAGAATTCCCAGCACGTGAGCAGGCAATAGGCCACTTCTCTGTGAGATTTTAGATACTATTGATGTTGGAGAAGAGAAAAACATTATTGATGGGTACCATGGTCCTTTCACATACGTGTGTGGGGGCGAGGGAGTATCTCCAAGCACTTCACACGATTACTGTAAAGTGTAGTGACTACGCAGTTTGTAGGCAAATGCAGCAGCCAATTTGCGCACAGCAATGTCCCACAAACAACCGTAAAGTGAGTGACCAGTTTGTTTGTGGGAGGGGGATTGTTGCAGAAACACCGAGAGCTTCCCTCCTTCCTTTGAATAGTGCCATGGGATCTTTATCCTTCATCTGCACAGACAGACGGGACCTTGGTTAATGGATCATCTGAAAGAAAGCACCTCCAACAACACAGTGTTCCCCCAGCACTGAATTTGTGTGTGAGCCTAGACCAGGGTTGTCCAACCTTTTGGCTGTATAAGCAAAATATGTGTGTTTCCCTTCCAGAAACATAACATTTGCCCAGCACCTTATTCACATTGGGAGGACATCTCAAAGTGCTTGACACTACTGGCTGGGCACCTGAACTGGGGGTGGGAGCCCAGAGAGGTTGGGTGGGATGGTGACAGATGGAGAGGGGAAAAGATGACCAAAGGAGGGGTCGAAGAGTTAGGTCTTGACGTGCCTTGAAAAGAAGGGAGGGAGGGAGCGAGTCAGAGAGACTCCAGGAGTGGAAGTCCAGAGAGCGGGAGAAAAATGGGAGGGTGGAGGAGATATTCAGCTGTACAGGAACCAAGCAAAAGATGCACGAGAAATATAAACCAGAATGTCAAATAGAATTCACAAGCACTTTGTTTTCAGGTCATGCTGCGCAGATCCACTGAATAACAACCCAACTAACTCAATAGTGGAACGGAATGTGTTTAGAAATACCACAATTTTGACTGCTTTAACTCATTGCAGAGGATAGCAGGAATGCCAGGAGTAAAATTGGACAAATTGTTCAGTATTACACACCATCTCCCCATTTGGAGTCCCCTGTAGCTCAGTGGTTAGAGTTTTCTTGCATCGCAAGCGAGAAACATGGGTTCACTTCCCGGACAGGGGGAAACCTTAGGCAAGTTTCCTTACTCCACATGTCTCTGTTTACCTAGCAGTGAGTAGGAACCCGCTTGTCAGTCGATTGGTGGATCGCTTTCCAGGGAAAATAATTCCTTCCAACAAAAAATAATAATTTGGTCATTCAATCCACGACTGTTTGTGGAGCACCTTTGTGCGCAATTGGTTGCCACATTTCACCTGCAAAATGCACAGTCACTACACTTTACAATATCCTGTGAAGCGCTTTGAAACATCCCGAAGACGTGATAAGGTGCTATATCAAATGCAAGGATAATTATTATTATAGTATTATTATTATTTGTGCACATCACAATTGTCACTGAAGTTAGCAACCGGGAGAAAAATTGGCTTCCGAATTTTTTTTCAGATCAATTCAAATAAAATAACACTGCTTCCCAACTGTATCTTAAGGGTGAGGTACAGTCTGGTATGCTCCTGTCATCGCCATTACTTACTCATAATTACAGATGGCAGGTATGTTTTAGAATGTGTCTTCTGAGCAATATAGTGCTCGGGAAACCAGTGCACGTCCACATTTATTCTCGTTTTCTACTCACCCGGTTTTTGGCAACAGGTGTTGTTTCACATGAATATTTGTTGCCCTTTGCCTTTGTCATCTGCAGGTCTTTGGCTCCAATACTTTCTTTGTGCATGCGAGAAGATTGACAGTTTGATGTGTGTATTTATGCCAAAGGGAAGTAAGAAAAAACCAGTCTATGATACAACAGATCCTGTGGTTACAGTAGTAAGTGTCCCCTTCAGCCTCGTGCACCTTCCTCCACCCATTAACATCTGTTATTGATATGATTTGCAGTTCCCTTAACTCGAGATCAAAGCAAAGACTTGTGATTTAGCATGTGCTTAGGTTAAACCAGCCTGAGTAACTATAGCTGATTGATGTTTCCTATATCACTGCCTACATTATCAATCTGTTCAGGTTCTGGCGAGCACTGGGCGCTCAGAGCAATTACTGCTCGATTATGTCACAAAATTCTTCACTAATTTGATCCGCGTTAAACCTAGTTTGGTGATGACATTGATGATAATGGGAGTCTTCTACATTTTGCTCCTTTTAGCCCGTTCTGAAAAGGGCGGCTGTGCTCATTGCGTATTGAGGGTGTGGGTGAGGGGTGGTCGGGGGTGGGGGGTGGGTGGTGGTGGGATTTGAACAGTAGGGTTTCCTGGCTGATTTACGAAGGAATTATTTGTACCTATGCATTATGGATAATTTGCAAACAAAGTGGAATGAGCCCAGGGCAGCGCGGGAAGGAAAGGTTACTCTGCTGCTGGCTTTAAAAACAATCACCTTTTAAATCATCTCAAATGGCCCAGCGAAAGTTTTGCTTGGGTTGGAAAAAGGGGGAGGTGGAGGATGATCACCATCTGATAAAGGCCCATGAGTGTGCAGTGACTAAACAACGAGCAGATCTCCTCAAGCAGATGAACGTGTGCAGCGTGAGCCATAGTTAGCAGTTTGAATATGTCACCTTCTTCTCCTCGGTTTCAGCAAAGTAATCCTGCTTTGGGCTGAACGATCATCTGTTAATTATACTGAAGAAGGTCAGTGTTTGCAGAGAGTAGGTTATACAGTTCTCTAGAAAGGGTTTTAGGCACCGAAATGCTTCGCTGAGTACACAGCATATTGTTTAATAACAGAACTTGAACTCACAGAGTCTAAGCTGACCCTCCAGTGCAGTGCTGCAGTGGGGTGGATTGGGGTGGGGTGATGTGGAGTGGGTTGGGGTGGGATGGGGTGGGATGGGATGGGGTGGGGTGGGGTGGTGGAGATTTGCAATGTCGGAGATGCCGTCGTTCAGATGAGATGATAAACCGGCCATGACCTGGGAGGCTGAGCCTGAGGGCTGATGTCGTCCCACTGATCGCTCTCTCCCGGTCTCTGTATGCACATTTTGGCTGCTGCCCCGACTCGAGCCTCCCCCTCCCCCTCCGCTCTAAATGTCTCTCCTCCCGCCCCCTTCTATGTCTCTCCTCCCACCCCCTTTATCCATTACTCCTCCTCTGTCCTTCTCTCCCACCGCCCTCCCCGCCTTCTCTCTCTCTTCCCTCGACCCCATCACCACTTCCCTCTGCTCCAGCCTGGACATCTTCCGCTGGCACTGGCTGTCCCAGAGCAGCAACCCCACGTGTCCCATCATTCACTCCCTCCGCTCAAACCGCTTCCTTAAGGCAAGCCCAACTCCCCTTTCTCTCATACGTATCCTCCCCAACTCTTCACATCACACTCTCCTCCCTCCCCTCCCTCCAGCAAACCCACCCGCATTTCCCTCCAAAATGTCCGTTCCTTCTCAAATAAAGCCCTCACCATCCACGACCTCATCCTGGACGAGCACCTTGACATTCTTGGGCTCACCGAAACCTGGCTCTTCCCCAATGACCCCGTCCCCCTAGTGGAAGCCTCCTCTCCAGGCTACACCTTCCACCGCACCCCCCGTCCAAACCAACGTGGTGGCGGGGTGACCTTCATTTCCAAAGCCTCACTTGGTCTCACCCCCGGCTCCTCTGGCTGCTTCCCCTCCTTCGAGCACCTCCCCTCTTCCACCCCTCTCTCCCTTCGAAAATCCTCTTTGTCTACCGCCCCCCCCCCCAAGCTCCCCGGCTCCTTCCACACAGACATCTCTACTCTCCTCTCCTCCCTGTCCCTCTGCTCCGAGCGCCTGCTCATAATGGGCGATTTCAACCTCCACCTAAACTCCCCTTGTACCACTTCTGCTGATTTCACTGCCCTCCTCTCCTCCCTAAACCTTACCCTTCATATAAACTCACCGACCCACAACCATGGTCAGGCACTTGACCTCATCATCACCCACGGCCTTGACATTTCCGACCTCAGCAAGTGGACAACAAAAGAGGAATTTCCATTCTCTGGACGTATCGCTGCTACTTCAGTAGTGATGAGGTCTTTGATGAGCGCCAACTTTCTGCACTAAACATGGACAAGGCAGAAACTCCCCCTCCTTGGCTCCCATCAAGGCCTTCTCACTTGAGGCTCGGGGCTCCTAACCGCCCCGGCCTGTCTCTCAGACTCTCCAAATTTGGGTGAAACCAGGTGTCTAGTCGAATCCTTAGTTCTCTTTCCTACTCCAGTTCTGGCGCACTGACCAGCACTGCTTTCCTCCACCTCTGCCATATCCACCTGCCTTCAACCATGCCTCACCACCAACACTGCTGAAACCCTCACCCACCGCTTTGTTACCTCCTGCCTCGATTTCTCTGATGACCACCTTGTGGGTCTCCCCAGCTTCACCATTCATTGAAAGTCCAATTGATTCAATGCTCTGCTGCTTGGTTCCTCACCCTTATCAAACTCTGCAGCCCCATCACCCCAGTCCCTGCCAAGCTCCATTTGCTCTCTTTCACAGAATGGATCAATTTCAAGTTCCTCATACTCACCTGCAAATCACTCTATGACAGAGAACCTGCCTACCTCTCCAACCTGCTCCCTCTCCACTCCTCTACCTCCACTGCCTGCCCCTTTTGCTTGGCTGGCTCAGGCCTTCTTCACGTCCCTCTACCAATCCACTCCAGCCATGCTTTCAACCACTATGTCCTTAACCTCCAGAACTCCCTGCCTCAATCCCTCCACCTTGTCCCCTCTTTGCCCATCTTCTGACCACGCCTGAAGACTTTCCTCTTCGACTGAGCCTATGGTCACCTGCCCTTTCACCCCAACTCAGTGTAAAACTCTGCCATTGATCAGTTCTCCGAAATGCTACCCTGCATGAAGGGCGCCATATAAATGCAAGTTGTTTTTGTTGTCTGAGTTTTTTGCTAGTCTTGTAGGTGGGGGTTGGGGTGGCTGCCTAATCGAATGGGAAGAGGTAGAGACAGTCTCCAAGCTCAATGCTCCTCTGTGTTTTATAAAGACTTTTAATCTTTGCTTTTATTTTAAGTTGAACAAGTACAGGCAGGTATATAGGAATAAAGATCCTTTCTGTATCCATGTTTTGTAATACTTTACTTGATCCATACAATCATGTAAATAGATACAGCTGTGCTTACAATGGTCCAAAGCAGAGGCAGTAACAGGAACTAGTATAATTGTCAGAAACAGATTATCCTTGCAGCATATAATAGCAAGGCTAAATCTTTAGATGTGAAATGAACTAACTATACATCCTGCGTTTACCTCAAGCTGGCTATTTTCAGGTTGATGCATGAATACTCATCATTTTCTCAATTTGAGCAATTTCATGTTTGGGTTTGTCTGTTCCTCTTAAAAATTATAGCACTTTGGCAGCGAGACAAAATGCTGCTTGGAACACGCATATTGCCATTGTCTGTATTAAGCCATTAGTTGTTGAGAGTTGTTGTCGGGCAAGTGAATGCTGTCTGTGGCTTGCGTGAGTGCCAATGCCTCTGGAGCTTTATTGGGTGTGGAGAGGAATGGAGAATGCATGAAAACCCTAGTGATCCATGTTTTCCTTGCTGGCTTTGGTCAAGCTGCTTAGCCTGAGACAGGATGTCTGAATCAGATTGCTGGCAATGTGGAACATCCATTTTCCTAAATGATAAAGCGTGTGTGGGTGTGCGTGAGTGGGATGAGTGGGGATGTAATGATAGAGTGGGTGGGGGTGACTGCGTGAGCGAACGTGTCAGTGAGTGGACGAGCAAGCGAATGTATGAGAGTGTGTGGGTGAGCAGGTATGTAGATGAGAGTGTGCGCGACTGAGTGGGTGTGTGGATGGATATGTCAATGAGTGAGTCAGTGAGTGCAGGTATCCTTGACTGAGTGAATGTGTTAATGAGTGGGTATATAGGTGTGTTAATGAGTGAGTCACTGTCACTGGATGAGTGAGTTACTGAACAATTGGGTGACTGGGTATGTGGGTGAGTAGGTGTATGAGTGAGTGGGTGAGATGAAAAGTGTGTGGGTGTGTAAGCGATTGGGTGAGATGGTGAGTGAGTGGGCGAGAGGGTGAGTGTGTGGGTGTGAGTGGGCGAGAGGCGAGAGTGTGAGTGTATAGGTGTGAGTGGGTGAGTGGGCAAGAGGGTGAGTGTATGGGCGTGAGTGGGTGAGTGAGCGAGAGGGTGAGTGTATGGGCGTGAGTAGGTGAATGGGGAAGTTGGTGAGTATATGGGTGTGAGTGGGTGAATAGGTGAGATGGTGAGTGGGTGAGTGGGCAAGAGGGTGAGTGTATGAGTGTGAGTAGGTGAATGGGCAAGATGGTGAGTGTATGGGTGTGAGCAAGTGGTTGAGATGGTGAGGGAGTGAGTAAGTGGATGAGAGATTCCTTTGAGTAATAAGCATCCAATATTAGATCAGAAAAATGCCTGAAGGTATTCTTAGAAAAGAGAGACGAATTGATATAAGGGTAGAGAGATTCAGTGAGAGACAGTTGTATGACAGGAATGGGTATACTTCAGTAGAGTGCTATTCTGTACACTGTGAGGTTGGATTAAAAATGTCGTCACTTGGAATTTCCTGATTTTGAAACTCAGTCCAGAGTGTAAATTAATCTGAACGTTCACATCTTGAAAGAATAAGTCATAACTAGAGCTGAGCACCAAAGCAATTATAAATGAAGCTTTACTAGTTGTACTTCAATGCAATATTTGCTTTAGTACAGGGTGACCAAAAATTTATGATATCTACCCCATTATTTCAATTTAAAAATTTATATATCATCATTTCGTTTAGACTTATTAGGCATTGTAATGGTATCACAACTTTTTGGTCACCCTGTGCGAATCATGGGTGTTCCTATAATCACTGTGGTAGTATACATGCAGCTCTAGTACTGGGACTCTCTCTTTCTCTAAATGTGTACAGTATATTTAAAAATTGGTCACTCAATCCATGACTGTTTGTGGGCTATTCTTGTGTGCAATTGGCTACCAAGTTTTGCCCACAAATACACACAGCCAATATATTTACAATATATTCTGTGAAGACGCTTTGAGGCATCTCAACATGATAAGGTGCTATGCCGAACACAAGGATTGCGTGAAGGGCACTATACAAATGAAAGTTGTTGTTGTAATGAATTATTATTCTTTCCACTATAATGGATTCTTACTGTACAGTTCTTTCTACATCGCAACGCTATGACATGCCAATACTCCTGTTGAAAATTGAAGATGAATTTTTCAGTGATTCAATGAGTTGTTATATCAAATGCAAGGATTATTATTTTTATTTTTATTTTATTTATTTATTTTTAGTAGTAGTTAGGACCATAATACTGTATTCCAAAATAAATAGTTGTCTCCCTGACTGCTTCTCCATAAAGCATTCCTGTTGGTAGCTACAACAATATCACCGCAGGCCAACTCACAGGCACGACTTGCTGTGTCATCGTATCATTTACTAATGCTGGCAATAGCCATATTTTCATCTCGATATTAAGCAAATGTGCTTGTTGAGAAAGCAAGAGTGTTGGCAAAGGTCTGAGCAAAACTGGCAACAATCGGTAGGGGGAAAAAAAATAACCCTGCGATAATGCTTGTTTTTTTTTAAAAGGTGCGGCTGGCTCTGGTATAACCTGTTTTGATTCAATGGAGGTGATTGGTAATATTGTTGTGGTGACTGCTCGCTAACTTCGGGCTGTGTTCGCAAACAGTCGGGTTGTGGATTCTTCCCTTTCTGACTGGATTTGATTTGGAGTTTCCTAGATGACACATCTTGTGGTGTCTTTTGGCAAGCAGTCAGGTAGCAAGCAGTTGGTTGGCTGACTCATGTGTTTAATGGATGTGCTGCTCATTATATACTTAAAACACACTGGAGTTGATTAAGCAATCTGGTCCACTGCCAGTTCATGGTGAGGCTTCCAGTCTGTTGTTGAGCTGGGTCAAAAATCTAAAATGCAGCAGTCGTAACAGAATTTTTTGGCTTGCGAAACCATTTTGGCACCCACCTTAAGATGGTGTTGAATGGTGGAAAATTCCTTAATTCCGTCTTAATTTGGGAAGCAATTCTTTCTGAGATCTGCTGAAAACCAGCTCCCAAATTAAGCATGAATTGATGAATTTTCTTTCCATAGATCTGTGTGATTTTAAATGTCAAGCCAAAGCAGTCTTACAATCTAAGACAAGGTGGGATTTGAGGCCTCTGCATTCACAAACGATGTGCTCATATTGAGTCTTGCCATTAACCTGACGTGCATAACACAACCCGTTGGAACTCTGCAAAATCTCCTTCAAGGCTCATCAGACCAAAAATCCTCAATCCTGTGTTGCGGTGCAGTTTTGTGTTTTATCATAAAGGCTCCATCCTAAAATTATTTGGCTTTGCCAACTGCTAATGTTAATTGTTGCCCACAAAATGCACAATCAATTCACTTCACAGTATATTCTGTGAAGCGCTTTGAGACGTCTCAAAGACGTGATAAGGCGCTATATAAAATGCAAAGATTATTATTGTTATAATTGAATAATAATAAGGATTCACTGAATTTCATGCCTTTACGTTGCAACAATTCATTTTGGGTTACAGAGACAAGCCTTCCATACAGAGATTTTAATAACATGACCTTACAAGACATAAGGTGCAGTGATGTGAATGTGGAATAGTTATTTTACTGTATACAGAAAAGTACTTTGTTTCCTTTTATGAATAACAGGAGACGAGGAATAATTCTGGGCACTAAAATATGGTCATGGTGGGGACATTCAGGGAAATTATTCCTCGCGATTCGTTTAATATTTGCTCAGAAAATATTAAAGGATTCGAGAAATAAGTATATTTTTCCTTACAATGTATATAACTTTCGATTTCACCAAACCAGATGGGAGTAACTAGCGAGAATGCCCTAATACAGTCCTCACCAATAGATTGCTGCAAGCGTAAGATTTGCTTTCACATTTTCCTTTATTCCTTAATAACTATCCTCTGCCTCTGTAGTCAAGCTTGTCAACTTGGAGCCAGTTCAGCTCAGCTCCCGGTACACCCCACTTACCATCAATAATAATAATAATAACAGTAAAATAGTAATCCTTACAGTTGATACAGCGCCTTATCACGCCTTCAAGTCGACTCAAAGCGCTTCACAGAATAAACTATAAAGTGAACTGACTGTATATTTTGTGGGCGAAACGCGGCAGCCGATGAGCACAGCAGCGTCCCCACAAACAGTTGTGGATTGAAGTGACCAAATTATTATTATTATTATGTTTTTATTTTTTTCCCCCGCGAGGCCATCCACCCAGCAAGCTCTGGATCCTTCATCTGCATCTCTCGCTCCCCTACACCGGGGGGTCTCGAACCAGTCGATTGCCACCAGGTGACATGTGGCTCGTGATCAAAAAGGACAAGAGGAGGGAGTGATAGAACTCCGTCCTTATTGAATCCAATTGAAAACAAAGCCGGATGCGCAGAGTATTCTTTTTTTTCGCGTCTGGAAATAAAACTATCAATTCAAAACCGTCAAAACTGCGGTAAATATCAGTGCTGCCTCTTGTTTTTCTCGAGCGTGCGCAAGACTCCACCTAGCAGCGATCGGAGACACATTGGAGACACAATTGTCGCTGCCGCTGGGTTATGGGTTCAATCCTCACACTGGGGACTTTGAACTCACAGTCTAGGCTGATGCTGAATTACGGTGCTCGTGGTGAGCTGCATTGGAGGGGGTCGTGCTTTGGACGAGATGTTAAGTCTGGCATTTCAGGTGGACAGTAAAACAGCCCATGGCTTGAAAAGCGAAGAGTTTCTCCCGGTGTCCTGGCCAGCAATCCCCCAAATAAAATTGGTCATTTGCTTTACGGCTGTTATGGGACGTTGCTGTGTCCAAAGATACACAATAAAATCTTGTGAAGTGCTTTGAAACGACACATGACCGTAGCAGGACTGATCTAATGTGCGTATGCCCTCTGATAACACAAGCTGATCATGACCCCGGCGAACAGCGACCGTGTTTTACTGAGGCGTGTACAATACTACTTACACACCCCTAATTCTTTCCAAAGACGTATTGTACTGCAGTCTGCACAGGAAAACTGAGACGCGTTTTACTTGCAGCCACTTCTATCACTGGGACCCAATTTACAACTGGTTGAGCATAATTGTATGGTACAAAGCCTTCAGAGTGTTCCATACTCACAGGCCTTTCAGCACTAAGAGTGTCTCTGCAGGCTTGCTTCTTTTTCCTCTGTGGATTCGCAGTTTTTGTTCTTCAAAGACTGAACAAAAAAGATTACTCTGTTGGCCACACACTGTGATGGATGATGAAATCCTGCAGTAGACTCGGCACACAACACACCTGAAAAACTTCTATCCGGCTCGAGTTTATAAGTTGAAAAGTTTTTTTGATCTACAGTGATTTCTCTTTGAAGATGATCACCAGTAAAAATTAAAATACAATGGGGGAGGATTATGCATCTTATGCACATATACATTCATATGTCTTCTAGGCAACAGGGAAGGCAATTCACACCTTCTTCCTAATGAAAACGTATTTTTTTTAGCACTCACTCTCCCTCTACCATTGGATTATGTTTATTCCCATGCTATTTTTACATTTGTGGAGTCCTGTTTTTTATTGGTTAGAGAACTCGCCTTGCAAACAAGAGGACTCGGGTTCGATTCCCGGGAAGGGCGAAATGTTAGGCAAGTTTCCTTAGTCCACACGGTTGTTAGTCGTTTGGCGGATGGCCAAATCAAACCAAATCAAATGGCCAAATGGCCTATATCCAATGTAAGGATTATTATCATTTACTAATTTTTAAAAGTGCAACGTTTGGACATGTGGACTTCTAGTTTGTGAGATTTCTGAAAGAAGATGCAAGCGACAAGAACTTACATTTATATATTTCTCTTCACCTGGTGTAGTGTCTCAGAGCTCTTGAACAAACAGTGAATGTTTTTCTTGCCGGTTGTTGTTGCTATCTCTCTGGTGTGCCTAGATGTCTGTGGTCTCTCTATACTTCAGTCTCACTACTTCATCTTGGTGGTTATCTTTAGGTTATAAACTTTCTTCCAACTATTTTTGCTAGGTCTTCTGAATTATGAGGACCACGGAGTCAATATCGTGCATTGCTATATTCCCTCCTCCACCAAAATTGCGCGAGTGTCAATCCCTGAAGTCGTCACAAGGATTTTCAGTGACATTTCTGAAAATTTTCCTCTACCATCTTCACATTCCAATCAATATATTGCCCACAGTTCCACACAAACTTTATCTGTATATGTTCTAGGGATCTCCACCGGTTTAGCTGCTTCAGACATTAAGAAATAACTTGATGCTGTGATGTGAAGATGGTGGAGTGCGTATATTGGAAGGATGAGATCAAATGGACTGAAGGGCATTCATTATTTTATATTCCCGATCTTGTGAGAAATGCTCAATATTGCTCCTGTGCGGTCATTAACTGCTGCTTTTTGTTTTGTTAATGCAGAAATAATCTGTTTGTTTTCCAATTGATATTTAAGTCATACAGGGCTCTCACCTATTTTTCTTAACGTGTCATTAACATTGTCGATAAACATACTCTCCTCTGTTATTCTTGAGAAGGAGAATGTTGGGATTAAGGTCACCCAAGCAATAAACATCAAAGGCCTATTTATGTATCAACTTCTGCTCACTCATCCAAACATTTGCTATATTTTCACTTGATTTAGAAGTTAAATCATTTCTAGTTGTTACATGAAATATCCAATGGTGTAAAAACAAATAACAAGGTAACTGCAGTAGGGCTGCAAAATTTGCCTACAAATACACAAAATTTACTTGACACTAAATTCTGTGAAGCTCTTTGAGATGTCCTCCTGATGTGAAAGGCACTAGAACTAATGGAAAGATTACGATCAGCAGTGTGCCTGCAGTCCATCCTTTCCAGTTTATTTGAAAAAAAAGACACGCCAGAACTGTCTTCGTAAACGTTAACCACAGCGCTCAACGCAGTGCGAAAGTCACGGGTGTGGCAAACTACAGTGACTGTGGCGTTGAAGTCATTAACTGCGTGTGTCACTGTTTTCCATCCCCCTGCAGGAATCTTGCTCTTCACAAGAGGCTTCATCAATTATGCCAAGGTACGGAGAAGATGGCTGCCAAGATCGCCACCTTGAAACGATCCAGGTTCCGTTTTATTTACTGACGGTAATACATCTTTTCCATCCAGTTTGTTGCTAAACTTTATGGGAAGATTGACGCTCCTGTGTGCTCTGCGTGTTACAGCTTTCTCTTGGAAACAGCGTGATCAGAAGTTATGGGACCGTGTGCGTGCGCGGGGGTGTGGAGTGAGGCCGAGTGATTAATTTTAAGAAGCTTTCAGATTTACGAGGCTCAATCGGCTGGAGAAATGCCTCAAGTGTATTTCCCCGGCCTGTGGAGCAATATAACACTCTGTCACTCATTGGTCCAAATGCTGCGGCAACGAATTAACCTTTGTACCTTGAATGCACTCAATGATGATGCAACACAGGGACATCCTTTGTTTTTTGCTAATAGTAACCTTCCATTGATGACAACTGTTTGTCACTGCCCTACTCCACTGTGCTGAATATTTTGCGGTGACATTTAATTTTTTGACGATTTTGTAGACGTACTGGTTTGTGAGCGCTATTGATATGAGAGCTGCCCGTTTGCCCCTTCTGCTCGGCTAACTCGGGCTTCTGCATGTCTCCCATCCCCTCCGGTCACCATCAGTGGCCAAAACTTCAGGTTCGATGCCTCCTAACCTCTGGAACTCTCGACATCTCATCTCTCTCCTATCTCTCTTTAGGTCCAATCTTATAGCCTACCTCTTCAACCATGCCTATGATCACTGCCCCCTCCCCCTACTCTCCCCTCTTCCCCATTTGCTGTCCGACCCCATCTTTTGAAAGTATCCAGACACCTTATCCTCCGTGATGGATGCTATACAAAAGCAAGTTGGTTTTGTTGTTGTTGTTGACACAGAATAACTTCCAAGATTAAACTGTGAATGATTTCCTATTCCAACAACATTAATATAGGCATCAACGTTCCAGGGTCACCTTGACTCAGTTAGTAGTGCTCTCACCTCTGAAACAATATAGGATCTTCCACCACATCCCACACACTCACACTCAGTAGGAAATATATTGTAACATTAAAGAGAGAGAACAGTGTAGGTTTACAAGGATGTTATCAGGGATGAGTGCATGTTGATATCAAAAAAGATTGGACATAGTTCTCTCCAGAGGTATGACAATTCAGAAGAGACCTGATAGAGATGCTTAAGATTACAAAAGGATTTGATAAGGTGTCTGTTGATGGATTGTTTCCATTTGCTCACTTGAGTCCAAAACAAGAGGACATAAATATCAGATAGCTGCTGGTAGATCTAATAGGGAGTTTAGGAGACATGTATTTCACAGAAAACTTGATGGAGACATGAGAGAGAATAAAGTAGGGTCATATTATAATAATCCTTGCATTTGATATGGAACTTCATGTCTTCGAGACGTCTCAAAAGGCTTCACAGAATACACTGTAAAGTGAATTGACTGTATATTTTTTGGGCAAAATGCGGCAGCATTTTATAGCGTCTTACCACACTGTTGAAACAACTCAAAATGCTTCACAGCATGCTTATGTGGAGCATAAACATTGCCATGGACTAGTTGGGCCAAGTGGCCATTTCCAATGCCTTACCACTCTATGTAATTCTTTTTAACTCCATTCCCGGGGTGCGCTGCATTGTCAGAATTACTCTTCCTTCAAATGAGACTATAACCAAGGCCCTGTCTGCCTGTTCAGTGGAGCGTTAAATGATCCATGATATTATTGGAAATGAGTGGACATTTTCCTTGCGTCTGTATTTCTGCAAGTTGCTCGCAGGAACTGAGTGCTTCCCTTTCGCTAGCCTCAGGAAGACTTTAAATTATTGCTGTTCTGTCAGGTCTCGCACACTCTGGATATTTACACTTTACATTCTAATGAATATCTTAGTTCGAAGACTTGGCCTGTGACAGCTGTTTTTTAAAAGCATGAATTATAAAATGTAGTAATTGCCACTCTCCTGCTCTGGTATTGTTCCCCACTGCAAACGTATACAGAGCTGTAATAATTAAGATTGCTCTCTTGTTCACTTGCTCCACCCATAAAAGAATGGAATAGTTTTTTATCCAATATTTTCGTACATGCTTCATCAGCAAAGAAGCTTCAAATCTGTAGAAAACACCTTTTTTTTGTAATGCTATCATTTACCATATTGAATAGAAAGAAAGGGAAGGGGGGATTGAAATATATTCAGCCAAAGTACATGCTGAAGATTAACAACAACAACTTGCATTTATATAGCATCCTTCATGCAAGTTAGTGTCTCGGAGTACTTAAGCAGTCTTGGCCTTTGTTCAGCGAGCTGCGGACTTCTGCAAGTCTCTCTTCCCCTCCACTCTACCATTGGTAGCTGTGCTTTCAGCCACTAAGCCCCAAATCTCTGGAAATCCCTTCCTCTCAATCCTCTGTCTTGTCCTCTCTTTGCCAGTTTTCAAATCACACTTGAAGGCTTTCCTCTTTGGCCGTGCCTCCAGTCGCCCCCCACTCCCCCCCCCACTCTCTTTTCAACTCAGCGTCAACCACACCACTGTTAAAGCTCGAAGACACTACCTACATGAAGGTTGCTATATAAATGCAAATTGCTGTTGTAGTAGCAGTGTCTGCGTGTGTTTTGTGGAAGAACACAATAGTCAATATTTGCGCTGCAATGTCCCACAAACAACCACAAAGCAAATGATCAATTTTATTTCCAGTGAGGGAAGTGAGGAGTGATCCATGAACCAGAGTTTGAAGACCAGAAGGTATTGCCTGGAATGTTTTTATGTTCAGAAACTTGGTGATGCACAGCTGGTTATTATCTACAAATGGCCTTAACTCACTCCCATTGCTCCTAAATCCCTTATTCATATGTCAGTTATCTCACAAATAGATTTTTCCAATGTGTTCCTTGCCAAACACCATGGAGTCATTCTCAGGAGCTTTAACTGATCTGAGTTTTTTGGACAGACGATCTACATCTGTTATCATTCTCCTTGCCAACTCCATTGGTTCCCAGTACCTTAAAGGATTGGTTTTAAGATCTTATAAGTTGTGGTAGTTAGTTACTGGCTGGAGTCACTATTTATAACTTCCTGTTAAAAATATCATCTTTTAGATCTTCCCCACGATGCATTTCCACACGATTTACATCACTGACGTATGTTACTCATCAAAATTGGTTTGATTTGGCTGAAAATATGAGAAAGTAAGCCCTTATCTTCTCTTTAAAACATATACTGCATAGACTGGTGATCCCAGATTGGAGTGTGTAGGTAGTGGCCCTGCCTCGATGGTCTTTAGCTGGTAACAGTTGCCTGGTGGACATTGTTTTTGACCAGACTGGTGACCCTGGACTGTTGCCCTTGGGCTGGTGACCCTCAAATGGTGACTCCTAGAGTGGTGATTTCCAGAGTGGTCACTGTAACGAGTTGTCCTCAGTCTGTGTCCAGTTTATGGCTAACTCAGGCTTCCTGCATGTTTGCTGCCTTACCCGTCCCCGACCATTGGTGGCCGAGCATTCCAATTCTATGCTCCTAATGTCTGGAACTCCCTCCCCTGACCCCTTCACCTTGCCCCCTTACTATCTATTCCAAATGGCCCCATACAAACCTCTTTGACCATGCCTGTGGTCACCTCCTTCCACCCCTTTCCCATCATCCCTCTATCTGCTTCGTGAGTGTGAAGGCCTCTGAGATGTTATTGGATGTGAAGAGCGTAATATAAATACATGTTACTGTTATTGTTAGTGTTGACTCTGCCTGTCAGCCAATGCCACCTAGGATGTGTGCCAACAAGCATGTGGGAGGAACTGGGGATTAATTTTTCAGAAGTGCAGTGGTAGGCGCTTTGCATTCACTTGACAGATAGCCCTCTATATGACGTGTACTTAATATTTAGGATCCTCGCGCAGCATAAACTTTGCGGAAGCTGATCTTCTACAATGAATCATCAGGTCACCATCATTTACTGTGGACTGTATGTTCATTGGATTGGAATCTCTTTTTGGTTAGTGTAAGAATTAGAGCTACCAATTTCAATGGCACTATAAGAGTTATATAATTATAGAAATTACAGCATAGAAAGAGGCATTTGAGCCTACTGAGATCTACTGATACTAGCTCTTCCACTGAACCTATTCACTTTAATCCCCGTTCGCTGCTGTTTTCCCAAAGTCTTTAATCTTTGTTCCTTTTCAGATATTTATTCAACTCTCTTTTTTAAACAGAGTCTTGGGTCATTTAGAGAGAGAGGAATTCCTCTTGCGTACAAATTTAGCAACTTTGAGGACGTGCAATTATCAAAATTAGGAGGCCACAAAGTCAAAGTCACTACACGTAGCAGCAAGAGGAATTCTGCCACTTGGAATCCTGTGGGAGCAGCGAATATACTGTATTTTTAAATCTAGAGCAATGCAGAGAAACCACCAAAGGTCACCCATATGTGACCCAGTTATTATATGGATCAAGAATCTAGTAAAAAGTTCAAAGGCAGACACATATGGTTGAAATCAAATATCCAAAGGCTATTCTTCTGTAAATCAGAGGTTACGTTGTTCCAATTATGGTCATTTAAACAAGGAAAAACAAAGATCGATGTCCCTACAAGCCAGTAGTCGCAACTATTTAAGAAATGAATGAGACAGTCAAGAACTGAAAAAAAATATTCCCAGAAGTCTGGCTGGAATTACATGGATTTCCAGTACATTTTAGCTTGCTTATTTCTTGCCAAAAAAAATCTTTGTCCGTCAATAGACTTATTAAACAGTAATCGGTTTAACAATATAACGTAACTAAGTACATCTGTTCCTGTTTTGTATGGGTTGAGTTTATTTCCACGTCCCGAGACAAGTGCCTCGGAACAAATACTGCCCTTAGAATTAATTTATTGTTTTTCGGGGCAGTCCACCTGCCCATTTAGCACAAGGCAACACCGGTTGTCCTTTAGAATTGAGGGATAAAATTTCCACGCTGCTGACATTAACCTGCAGTTACATGTAACAGTAATGAAAGCAACACCAGCATTCATTCTTCTCTCTGCTGCCAAGTGGTTGGGGCTTGCCAAAGGGAGCAATCACTCCACACTCAACCTCCGATGCTCCATGTTTGTGTGGCAAAAATACCAGTAGCAGAGTTAAAGCTGGCTGATGCTGTTGTTATTCGACTCATTCCAATGCCCTGGGACATGTTGTCATTACCACAGGCTGGTATCCTGACCTATCTTCTTATTGGATCCTGTCTTAGAGACATCACTGCGCCCTAGGGAGACTAGAGACACAGAAGTAACTAAAAAGATTCCAATTAAAAACTATGGATAAGGTTGCAGATTAGGGGGATAAAAGTTAATTTTCTTCAGTTCAAGAAGCATTTGTTTCCCAAATAAAATATATAGTCAATTCATTTTACAGTATATCTTGTGAAGCGCTTTGAGATGTCTCGAAAGACGTGATAAGGCAAGGATTATTAAAATGCAAGGATCAAATGCAAGGATTATTAGGGGATTATCGTACTATATGAATCATAGAAATTTGTAGCACAGAATGAGGCTATTCATGACGTGCTGGCTTTCTGACAGAGCTATCAACTTAGTCCCATTCTCGGGCCCTTTCTGTGCACGCTTTTACAACAACAACAAAATTACATTTATAGAGCGCCTTTCACATCAGGAGGACGTCCCAAAGCGCTGAACAGTCAGGTGTCGGGGCCCGAGGTTGGGGGAGGGTTGGGGTAGGGGTGAGGGAAGGCAGAGAGGTGGGAGGGAGACCAAAGGCACGGTCAAAGAGAAGGGTCTTGAGACCGGCCTTGAAGGAGGCGAGGAAGGAAGCGACGCGAAGGGACCGTGGGATGGAGTTCCAGAGTGTGAGAAAGGCTGAAAGCCCATCCACCGATGGTAGGGCGGGTCGGTCGGGAGACATGGAGCAGCCCGGAGCCCGCTGAACGGAGGGAGCAGGCAGGTTGGTAGGGAGTCAGCAGTCAGAGAGGTAGGAGGGGGCAAGGCCATGGTTGGCTTAAAAGTGAGGACGAAGATCTTGAACTCGATCCTCTGGGGGATGGGGAGCCAGTGGAGTCGGGTGAGGGTGGGAGTGATGGGGTCACGGAGACTGGTGCGTGAGAGTACACGAGTTGCAGAGTTTTGGATGATCTGCAGCTTGTGAAGGGAAGAGTTGGGAAGGCCGATGAGGAGGGAGTTCTCGTAATCGAGCCTTGAGGTGACGAATGTGTGGTTGAGGGTTTGGGCAGCCTGAGGGGTGAGGCAGTGGCGGAGTCTGGCAATGTTGCGGAGGTGGTGGTAGGCAGTGCCACCATTTTTCAAATGTTAGGTTGTCCGCCTGACTCAGTTTGTCGTACTCTTGCCTCTGTTGTGGGTGCAATCCCCAGTCAGGCCCCATCGAGTGAAAGGGTTACTTGATTCTTATTATGTTTATCTCATTTAATTGCAATTACAAATTCTGAATTAAAGCTGAATTTGAGAACTTTGTTGAAAATATTACATTTTGCGACAGTGGTCTTTACCACAGTCGCCTTTCCGTATTAAAATACACATGGGAGCTCAGTTGTACAGTTTGCAGTTCAGGACCTTCTCCTTTACTTGAGAATCACAAAGTCAATCATCGGTCAACTTTGTCTTAACCTCAATGACTTGGGCATCTAGACTTCATCACTCAGTCACACATCAGTCATCACTGAGTCACACATCATTTGACTTCGGCATCATTAAGTCATGAATCACTCAAGTTCTATATCAGTCAATGACTTATCACTTGTATATGGTACCACTCACTGAGTCAGGCATCATTTGATTTCAGGATTTCTCATTGTGGTTAGTTTAATATATTGGATTTGTTCAGTTGTACCGAATTAGCAGGAAAATGCAGACCACAGGCAATCTATTGGTGGAATAAAAGTCCTGGAATATACCCTTGAATTTATGATTAAAAAATGTGGAAACTGTTAGCATATTATGAATTAATAAGAGGTAGAAATGAACCACACTCTGGTAGAATCTTTTCAGGCTTTTTGATTTTACTTTAGGGGCAGATACAGTATTTTGTAATATTATAATATATTTCTCTGCGATGATTTTGAAAGGAATCGGGTATCTGTATAAATAGCATTTCACCCACAAAATACAGTGTCAATTCGCTTTACAGTATATTTGGTGAAGTGCTTTGAAGCATCTCAATGACGTGATAAGGCGCTATATCAAATGCAAGGATTTTTATTATTATTATTATTATCTAATAATGTGACTTGTGTTCATTTGCTCTTCAGACCTGTAACACAATCAGGTATTAGGACTCTCTATTTTAGTACTCTCTTTTCCCGCAGTAGGATATTTTACAATCTAGCCTTTTTAAGATAATTCAGGTTTATATATTTTGTGATGCTAATAAATGAGATAGTAGAATTTGGTTCCAGAGTTTTGTCAGAATTTAAAGTGGAAAATTGCTTTGTGAGACACAGATAAATACACGCCATGAAGTGGAATAGTGAAGTGAATACAAGACTGAGATAAACTTAGGTGAAAGGCTACGACCCACAGTGCAGGGCAACAAGTCCCAGGGTATTGCAATGCCCCAAGAATGGAAACAAGAGTGAGATCGATTCAAGAAGCAACAACAACAACAACAGCAAAGTACTCTTGGAAAAGCGTCCTCCCTTCACGTTGGAAAGATGTTTCAGGACTCTAGATAGTCAGGGGGTTTTGCACCCGATCTGGGAGTTGGGGGTCAGGAGGGGTGGAGGGCGAGCAGGGGGGGCGGGGGGGGGGGGAGAGTGGGGTTGGGGTGGGAGTGGGAAGGTGTCCAAAGGCACGGTCGAAGAGGCAGGTCTTTAGACGGGACTTGAAGGAGGCAAGAGAGGGGGTGAGGCGGAGGGGTTGCGGGGATAGAGCTCCAGACTGGAAGAGCTGCCCAGATGTGTGGCAGCATTCAAATCGTGGATGGTTTGGTGGCATCCGACAATGTAGCCCTTTTCGTACAGAGTCAATTCAGGCACCGCACCGTTGCGGTGTGGACCCCGTTCACTGAGCAGCAGGCTCACTCCTTTCCCATGTGCCAGATTGGCTGCTTTCCAAGCCATGTGGTCGCCACTAACATCACTTCCTGAGAATGTGGTCCTCCTCTACCCACAACTCTGACCTAGAGGCGACCCAGGCAGACTGACAGGAAATGAATGTTTGGTTTGGGAGAGGAAATTGAGATGCAGGAGATGCAAAAGTTCCATTTGAAATCAATGGAGATAGTGAGGCAAACAATGTTGAAAAGAAGACAGTTGAGGTGTGACAAGTGTGTACTTACTGTGGTCTTTACAAAACCGTAACAGTACAACACTTCTTATCCTTACTTGGCATCGATGCTTTTTTCTGGCGACGTGCTCAGCATCACACGAAGGGTTAAAGGGATAGAGGTGTCAGTGGTGTTAAAAACAGCTTTGGTATCCTGTCAGTGTCGTGGCAATCAATCGCTTTAAAGTGGCAGAGGCTGTGAAGAAACACATAGTGTGGAAATTCAATTAAAACTGTACAGGAAATTGATATTGGCTCTCTTTTTATTACAGACATTTGCTGGCCTGCATTTCTCCCGCACTGGCAGACTCCACCGTGTTTGACAAACAAGGACTGAGGGGGTGACGCATCTCACAAGCTGCGCGAAAAAAAAAACCCCAGCCCAAATGCATTGGCTTTTCCTTTACTTCTAACTTGACCTTCCAAGCGACGTGAAAAGATTGTTTTGGATCACCGTGCGCTCGCACTTGAAGTCTTCCAGGTTTCAAGTCCTATCATAGAAACCGTTGCCACTCCTAGTTCTGAATTGTTTCCGCTCGGTTTCCACTTCTAGTTCTGGTGAGCTGAAATTTTACCAGTCACTTGCTTGACATTACGCAAAGAGGTATATTTCAACGCGATGTGGATGCTCTCAGCTATAGAGGGCAGTGTTGCTTTTGGAACTCTTGATCATCTTTGGAGATAAAAGGTACCAGAGATTTGTAGGCTTGAAGTTGGAAGTGGATTCTTGGCAAATGCCATTTAGTGTCCAGATGTTTCGACTGCACGACTGAAATTATAGTAAACAAGACATGATGAATTATAGTTGGCTTTGGATATTTTTTTTTTCCGAATGCAAATATTGTTTGATAAGACTTTCAAATAGCATTACTCAACAAAATCAATAATTATTTTGCCGGAAATTAAATAGTCTTTTCACATTTGTGAAAGGAAATCAGTAGCAGCAAACTATCACAGTGTGATACTGCATCACTATTTCTAAAAATAATCCTCGATGGTAAACAGGTAACCCTGTGTATTTAATACACACAGATCCCAACACAATAATAATAATATATTAATAATAAAATATTGGTCACTTCAATCCACGACAGTTTGTGGGATGCTGCTGTGCGCAATTTGCTGCCACGTTTCGCCCACAAAATATAGAGTCAATTCACTTTACAGTATATCCTGTGAGGCACTTTGAGACGTCTCGCAGACGTGATAAGGTGCTATATCAAATGCAAGGATTATTTTATACAACACACTAAGTATTGTACCAGCCTCTAATCAGTAAGAATGATTTGGAAAAACCCTTTTATCAGATGTTTTTGCATCATTTCACTCTCAGTGTAACCTGAGATGAAATGGCTTTGAATTAAACTGAAAAAAGACACTGATGTACCCAGGAATAAGCCTCTATTGCCTCTTTCTTGTTAACCGGCCAATCAGAGATTGTGTGAATATCAGAGAACATACTGTTGTCACGTGTTGGCCAGATGACATAACCATGGTTTATTATGTGGATTAAGAAACCACGTGCTTTTCCTAATGCAAGAAACATCCTTATATCTCTTTCTTAATGAGACAACGCCCTCCTCTCTAGACTTGACTGCAGCAATGAGCACTAAAAGCCCTTTCACACTAATGCACAAAGTACTGTGTTGTGTCAATTTTTTTTAAAAAAAACACGAATTGGAAGTAGCGATGCAGTCACACTCTATGAAGAGAGCTTTAGTTTTAGTTCCAACGTGCACGAAGCCTTCTGTCAAGTGACAAGCGGATCTCACCAGAAATAATATGGCATTTCTAATACCTATAGTTGATTGGTACCTGCACTTTATATATTTGTGTCTAAACGTTTTCTTTGCCGTTGTATTTGATGAAACTCCATAAAAGGTTAGTTTCCAGGAGGCATAATTCAAGCCACACATCAAAGCAATAAATCTTTGCTGGTCCTCCCGTATCGATTTCTGGAGATTTACAATGATTGTTTTGAATAACCAATTATAAATATTGATTATGATTAATTCCTGCAAGTGGACCTTTTACAGTGCCAATGACTGGAGACTGTGATGATTCTAACGAGATTGTCTGGAACGTATTCTTACGGATACAGTATTAAAGGTAAATGATCCCAAAATGAAGATCGGAAGTTTTAGCTTCAAAGTTTTCTTTTACTGTAATTGTATGTTTTTGGAACTAATCACCTCTTCTTGTGTTTCTAGCTTGGATCCCTCTTACTCCCAAGCTAGTGCTAGCACTTCTCTAGCTAACACGAGTGGGGTCGGGGGGGGCTACAGTACTGCTGAGTACTTCTGAAAGGATCCCTGGGTCTCGCTGATGATGTTTTATGTTCCTCTCCCAAGATGGAATGCACCATTATCACAAGGTGCGCCATTGCAAACTCCTATCTGGAAACATGGGACCAAAGCAGAGATAATCGTGTTCAATCTCCAGTCAGGGTTGGACTTTCACGGCCATCCAGGAATTCACAAGACTGGCCTAGATGAAGAAGGCTCTTCAGCCCATCTGATCTCATCTCTCCAAATCACCCACTCTACTGTCCTACTATCCCAGTATCAAACTGTTTTATAAATGAATCCAGTGTCCTGGCCTCAACTACAGTTCCTAACCGCATCTCCAGTTGGTAATTATCCAAGCTGGATATAGAAAACCTTCCTGGGGTCTGTCGTAACAATGCAACTCTAAACCTATGACCTCTTGGTCCACTGTCTGATGCATCCTAGAGCATTGTTCTGGGGTTCCTTTTCAATCCCATTTAAAATGTCGTACAACTCTATAAGGTCCCCTCAGCGTCATTATCCATGTCTTCAATGTGCAGCGAGATGGGAATACTGGAGATGTATTCAGTTTGTTTGTAACTTAGATTATTAGTGTATAAGTGGAGAACATAATAATAATAATCCTTGCATTTGATACAGCTCCTTATCATGTCTTTGAGATGTCTCTATACGCTCCATAGAATATACTGTAAAGTGAATTGACTATATTTTGTGGACGAAATGCAGCAGCCAATTGCACACAGCAGTGACCCACAAACATTTGTAGATTAAGCGACCAACTTATTATTTTTCTTGAAGGGATTATTATCCCCGGAAAAGCGAACCGCCAATCAAAAGGAACAATCCTTCAGTGAGACTAGAGATTTGAAGAATTTATTTTAACCATAGAGTAAATGACTGATGCGGAACAGATGTACAGCAAAGACAATAAATGCTGTATTTATCAACTCCTTTAAAGAAATGGATAACAGGATTGAAGGTTTAAGGATAAGTATAGATACAGATGATCACAACTGTGTGGAATGCAACAGGATGCGCCAAAGATTAACAATGAGAATGTCCTGCCAAAGATTAATGATATGGCTTGTTAGGTTAGATAGCTACTCTGTAGTCTGGTCGCTGGGTGGGATGTCTTCAATTGGCCATGTTGATTCCTCATCTGGAAAGTTGCCTTTTACCAGTTTTGATTGATAGTGACAGCTTAGATTCATCACGATCAGCGATGTCCCCTTCTGAATGGAGCTTAGCCATGTTCTTCCTGAACTCATAAGCAGAACTGTGTTGACATATCTTTACGTATAAGCAGGCAGGAAGCCATTGGGACAGGGAACAGGAAAGTGCCTCAGAAAGCATTCCATTATATTTAACTGCTGAATAAATTATTCAATAAAAGAGGCATTTTCACAGGACTTTGACAACTTGCAAACTAAACAGACTAGAGGGAGTGCTTCAGTGTCCTTTTGAACAGGAATAATATTCCTTTTGAACATAGCACCGCTGATAATTAACGGTGATTCCATCCGTGCAAAATCCTCTTAATGCTCCCATCATAGGATGTTCATTGTTTCACATTTATTATCTTGCTTTTTCAGATTTATTGTTGCATTCATGGATATCTCAAATGATACAGAGCTCAAGGGTCTTTAAAGGTTTCCTGCTTTAGGAGTGTGAAACACATCACTGCAGGCATGTCTTCATTGGCTAAATTTCCATTCTCAAAAGCAACATTCATGCAATCCCATTGGTTTTTCATGAGAAATGTGCTGAACTGACTTTTCTCCCTCTTTTAACCATGATGAAATTGATATTTTGGAGGAGAACTTTAGAGAGCCTGAGGCGATGAAGGTGGCACCATGGAATAGTGGAACACATGAATTTTGTGCAGGAGCTGCAAATTCATCTCCAGTACCTGAATATCCAGATTCAACTTGCAACTCAACCAGGTTAGGTTAACCATATCCAAACACATATTGTACAAAACTTAACACCTCATCTATATAATTAAAACCAATAAAAAGGATTCCTGAATCCCCCTTAGTCCTCTTCACTGGTTCAGTGTATTATTAAGGGCATCTGCACTTCTCTCTTGTACACATGTTTGCACATGGTTAGCACAATCTGCACATATTGCACATTGGTTCTTAACCCAACCTGCAAGTTGGACCCTGTTATAATGGTTACACATAAAAAAAAAGACACAGCAGAGCCAGTGTGTCATGGATATTTGGCTTGGTTTAGTTTTCATGCTTTGTAATTGTGAACATGATTGATGATTATACTGTACGTGGTCTCAGGCAATTCTGTCACAGCAACAATGTCCATTTCCATTCCTGGTAAATACATGTCTTCTCTTGTCCCTGGGAACAGCTTTTTCATTATTATGTTGAGGTTCCCTTCCTGTGTTTGCTTGTATGTAAACACTGCCTTTATTAATGTTCCATAGCGATCTTGCCCGGAGGTTGTGTATGACTAATTGCTGGTTTCTGATTTCTTTCCTATTGAAGTGGCAGCACCAGACAGATCTGGCTCTCTTTCAATTACTATTTAGAATTACAGACACCTTCGTTCTATTGTGCTTCTGTTTTTTGCATCAAGCAAGGCTATACCTTTATTGGGCTTTCAGGGTGGAAGGAGTCATTCCGTTTGCTTGGTGTGCAAACGGAGACCCGGTTGAGTTTACGCAGTTAACACATGTTCCCCTGCTTCCGACGGAGGATTTGTCTCTTGTGTTGACAGTACACAGCAGGAAATGGAAGGTGTGAGAGATGTGGAAAAGATGGTTTGGCAACAACCTGCATAGCTGAGGAAAGTGGCCACAGAGAGAACAGGGAACTAGCCCAACTATATTATTTCCAAGCCTTCTTTGCAGAAAGCCAGGCACTGAAACGAAAATAAAAGATCTTCATTCTTTATTTGCAGATTCCATTGAGACATTGTTTACTAAATGGCTGAAAAATGTTGTGGATGTTCGAGAAATAATTCTGTCACAGAAGGAACATTTGTCATGCTCAAACCAATCCTATTCTTGGCGTACAGTGAAGGACACTTTTGGGCAAGTCCTATCAAAACCAGAAGCGGTCTCCACACGTACTGAAAGATCTTTATGTATCCAGTACAAACTGATTATTGTTAAGAGTTTGGGTCTCTGTGCGTATGCCAATTTTCTGTAAGCAACTGCAGGCTCAGGAGGAATATTTGTAAAAGCTCAGCTTCCCCATTCTTTGTAATGGAGCAGTATGTGGAGGATACGTCACATTGTAATTCCCGCTCCTCTTCTATGCACTTTCCAAAGATTTGACAGAGGCGCAAATGCTTGTTTTGAAATTATTCCGGCCCTTAGAGTTGTAAATTTAGCACGCAGCAAGATGGTGATGAACCTGTCACAGATGCTCGGAAATCCGGTGAACAAAAATGATTTTCTATTGCACCCATGTACAGCCAGACTCAATCACAACACGCCCCAGTATAGCGTGGGCCCACGCTTATTGTGGTTACCCTATCGATCAGCGGTATTCTGGAAGTCCAGTACCCTTCCAGCTTTCAGTGCTAATTGGCTGACTTTGCAGGCTTAGAGGTGGCCCATCATTGAGTGCTATTGAATGGTACCCAAACCCCCACTGGAAACATTTGTGAGATGGGCTGTCAGCTTCCTGCACAAAAACAATGACAGCAGCGGTGACCTGACAACTTGGAAGCACTGACCAGCAGCTGTTTGTTTTTTATTGCGGCTCAATAGAACTCAGGGTCTCAGCTTATCAACCCATTGGAATGGAGTGCGACCGTACACTGTGTGTATACATTACTGTCCAATGCTTCCAAAAAGCAACTTGAGGTACTCGAAATAAAAAGAGAGCCATCAGGATAGGAAAACGATATGTTTTATCATGGTGTATCCCACAGAAGAACGACAAATTAAGTTGCGCGAGGCGGTTAGCTTGACTTTGGCTTCCCTGTTCCTCTCCTGTCCCTCCTCTGTATTCCCCACAGCTGTTCCAGCCAGAAGGACCCTTTAATGTGTGCTCAATGGTAGATACAAGGTGGTACAAACACAAAAAAATGTTGTTTTCTTAGTTCCCCGATATGGAACGCTCTTTACATCAATGAGTATTATCAATAAGTATTTGAACTCGGAGTCTTGGCTGAAACTCCAATACAGTGCTGGGGGGGGAGCAGGTCTGTTGTTGGAGGTGCCATCCTTCAGATGAGACGTTAAACCAAGGTCCCGTCCGCCTGTTGAACTGGACGTTGAAGATCCCATGGCACGATTCAAAAAGAGAAGAGAGTTTCTCCCAGTGTCCTGGCCAAAATCTCCATCCCAAAAAAACACGACCACTCACTTCATGGGTGTTTATGGGACATTGCTGTGTGCAAATTGGCTGTTTATTTCACCTACAAAATAAGCAGCCACTACACGCTGCACTACACACTAAATCCTCTGAAGTTCTTTGAGACGTCCTCCCAACTTGAAAGGTACTACGGATATGAAATGTAGGGATTATTTTTATAGTTAGAATGCCCGTCCGGGCTGCATCGTATCTGGTGCCATAGTTTTGAGAATACAAGTCATGAATGCTGATGCAGGATACTCTCAGGACTAATGATTTCTGCCGCACCACAGAGTGACAAGACGAGCCGGGGAACACAGTCATTTCAGCATATTTGTCTCAAAAAGAATCGCAGCCTCTTACCAGGTGCAGTAAAAACGTCAACAGTAAAAATTCCGCTCTGACGATAAAGGCAATAACTCCGTTACAGTTTATTAGTGAGGCTCGTTTCAGATGAAGGTGTTTAATAAAGCGTGACTCGGGGTAACAAGAATGTTGTTTTGCTTTAAAGACACAGGGAAAGGGCAATCACTGAAACAGGACACTCAGAAGACTAGTAAATGCTGAATACTCACTCAGCTCCCTGTGATTTAGTTGCAGTGTGGCAATTATAATGGATGAACCATAAAATGTATACAGAATTGTAGGCTCAGTCGTGTTCATTTACAGGAGGTTATTTTATTTGTAGCGTTTTATTTAGTTACTGTGCTTTAGCATAATAAATGAATAGAACCTGCGTAATAAACCCTCCAAAAAAAATTGATCACTCACTTCGTGGCTGTTTGTGGGACACTGCTGTGCGTAAATAGCCACTGCACTTCGCCCACAAAATCCACTTTACAATATATTTTGTGAAGTACTTTGAGACGTCTCGACAACGTGATAAAGCACCAAATCAAAAGCACAGACTATTATTATTATTATAATTATAATTGTGACATTGGGCCAATTGTGTCCCAAAAAAAAGGCGCTGGACACTTCAATTCCAACGTGTGCAAATTGGAACAATTTAGTGTTTATTGAATTGACGCAATGAGAATTTTAGTTCAAGTTGGAATTTTAATCAGAAATCAGATGACCATTTCTCCTTCACCACATGTACAGTACACCCTACCCTGGAGGCTTGTTTCCTAACCATAATAATAATAATAATAATAATAATCCTTGCATTAAGTATAGAGCCTTGTCACATCTTCGAGACGTCTCAAAGCGCTTCCCAGAATATCCTGTAAAGTGAATTGACTGTGTGTTTTGTGGGCGAAATAGTAGAGATCTACAACCCCTACTCTTCCAAAAAGCAAGAGGAAAGTCACTAATACTGAGGGATAAGTGAAAAAGATGAATATCTTTTTTGCTCCGATGCTCTTTGCCTTCCCCAGCGTCTGTTCGGCCACGTGCAATTTATTTTCAACTTCAGCCATTTGTAGAATTCCAAGTTGAGAGACATTTAAAAGCAAGAAAAATAGCCGTGTTTTTTTTTCTGGTCTGGTGATTCAACTTTTCAGTAAAACGTCATTGCTGCAGAAGAGGCACAACATTTTTATATGTCACAACAACGTATAGAAATGCAGTTTGATTAGTGAGCCCTTTCAAACCCGGCTCAAAAGGAGACCATGCTCTGCGAGCTGCAGTAGACTCAGTAGCCCAGGGAGCACAAATGAGTGAAAGCAGTGATACACATTAAAATGATTCACCAGCTAATAAAAGTGGCTTTAGCTACTTTCACGTAAAATACCTTGAAAGCGGGGGCACATGTCAGAAAAGGGAAGGCAGGGTGGCTTTGATACTCTCTATAGCACTGGAAATTCATCAAAAGTAGGCTGGGTGGGGACGGGGGGGGGGACGGGACGACATGCTGGCTTTTTAATTTGCTGCCACAGAATTTGGCCTTGAAGCATTATATGTACATGTTGGGCAGCTTCCGTTGTGGAAATCTGGTTTTGTAAAGGGGACCATCAATAGGTTCAGCAGCTGTGGTACTGACCTCCGAGTGACAGTGCTCAGTGAAGGATAAACAGTTCCAGAAAAGAAAAAAAAAGGGGTGGGGGGTGTGTGGGGGGGTGTGGGGGGAGATAAAAGGAGGCAAAGATTGCTGCTAGGAAACAATCTGGCCGATTCTGAAAGAATCCTCTATGTATATTAAGTTCAAAGAGGGAGCTGGAGTCTGACCTCAAACAATGACTCAAGGGGTGGTGGTGGGAGGGGGGGCTGGGACTGGGGGGAGGATGGCTTTCATGGTCATTATCATGAGAGGATATAACTAGGATTGGGAATTGGAGCCCAAATGAGATTTTTTGACAAATTGTGGAAGGTGTTGTGGAGGAGTATAGTCAGGGAGAGGGGCTTGGAAGTCGAAACACCTTTTTAATTTGAAAAATGAGACCCCCTCCTCTCACTTATCACGTTCGGTTTCATCTCAAAGCTCGTTTTCTTTCTAAACATATATTAAAAAAATTGACGACAGGAGGTCTGGAGTAACTGTGCATCCCACAGGCATTGCTCCCAGCAACTGAGGAGGAAACACAAGAACACAAGTCACTGTGGAGGCCTTTTGTCAATTAAAGGGGCAGCTTCTTCATTGGGAGGGGAAAGAAAGAAAAGTTTGGCGTTTTTAAAAAATTTTATTGGGAGAGGGAGGAGACGTGAAGTGACTTGTGGTTTTATCATGACAATCCCCTCGCCCCACCCCCCCCCACAAGCCATTCGTTTTCAGGTGATTTATCGAGTCTCGTTTTGCGCCAATAAAGCAATTTGTAAAGGTTTGGGGCGGTGGGGGGGAATCACTCTTTTTTAAATAATGCAAAGGCCCGGTGTCTTTTTAAAAGCACGCTGCGATCAACGAGCAACACATTCAGCTTTGTGCTGCTGAACAATTACAAATGCACCGCTATGCACTGCGTTACGGATGCTCTTATAATCGAGGAGGGGGGGGGGAGGTGTGGTGGGAAAGGCTTTATGACAGGCTGTCTATGTCTGCCAAGTAAACCAGGGATCTCCTGACACCTGACTGCGGGAGAGTGCAACACAGCAAGCAAACAAAAGGGGGGGGCGATCAACAAGGCCACCAAGGAAGGCTCCCTGAGATTCTCCGGCAGCATATTTTGGAAATGTGAAAATCAGAATGTCCATTTTATAATAATCTCTGTCCTCGTTTATAAACAGTCAACACTAACAATAATCCGGGTGTGTGAATCGGCGCCTTGTCACGTTGTCGAGATGCCTCAAATTCCGCTTCACAGAATATACTGTACAGTGAATCGACGGTATGTTTTGCGAGCGAAACGTGACAGTCGATTGCGCACGGCGGAGTGTCCACAAACGGTTTGGATTGAGTGACCAAATTATTATTATTTTGTGAAGGGTTTATTATCCCCCGAAAGCGATCCGCCCATCGACTAACAATCAGGTCCCTATTTATGCTCGGTAAACAGAGGCGTGTGGAGTAAGGAAACTTGCCCAACATTTCGCCATTGCCTCTCCCCTCAGGCTGCTGAGACCCCCATCCAGGCTTTCATTACATCCAGGCTCATCTATACTAACTCCCTGCTTGACAGACTTCCCAACTCTTCCCTGCACAAGCTGCATGATTACTCAGAGCTCTGCAGCTCATGTCCTCTCCCACACTAGGCTCCATGAACTGATCACCACCAGCTTCACTGGCTCCCTGTCCCCCAGAGGATCGAGGTCAAGATCCTTGTTCTCACCTTGGAAGCCCCTCCACAGTCTTGCTCTCCCCTTTGTCTGCAATCCATTATATCTTTACCAACCTGTCTGCTCCCTCTACTTGGCAAGCATTAGCCTGCTCCATGTCCCTCACCCTACCTGCCCCACTCTTGATGGTCGGACATTCAGCCGTTCTGCACGCATCCTCTGGACCATCCCATCACCTCGCCCCCTTCCCTTGCTTCCTTCAAGCCCCATCTCAAGACCTTACTCTTTGACGTGCCTTCAGTCATCCCCTCACCCTCACCTCCCTCGCCTTCCACCCCCCTCGATTCCAAACCCCAGCTCAGGTGCAAGCCCTGGACTGCCCAGCAGCTTGGGACGTTCTCCTGATGTGAAACGTGCTGTATAAAAGCAATTTGTTTTGTCAAAGGAGTGTACATGTTGAAGTGCGTCAGTGAAAGGGTTAACGGAGTGGAAAATCTAAGCAGTCATTTGGCTTACAGAGCAGGTTGAGCGGAAGTTCGGTATTTCTATGTGTTAACAGCGCTAAGTGGCGATTAATAGTTTTGTAATGGCTAATTACTGGTAAAATGTCCGTGCTTTCGATTTATATTCACTTGGCCTTGACCTGAGTCAGGACTGCAATTGGCAAAGGGTACAACTGAGGTGGGGCGGGGGGCGGGGGGATGTGGGGGGGCTGGTGGGTGGGGGGGCGGTTGTGGGGGGTGTTCACTGGATACAATAAAGGTACATTCCCCGTATTGGGGAGACCTGAGCCATTGTGTAGAGTGACAGGGAATCGTTTTACATCTGTTGCCGAAATGGTTCTAGACCTGCTGCACCTGTGCACCAGTGTAATAAACAAGAGGCGAGGATGGATGACTGTTGGGCCCTTCGCTGAAACCAGACAGTCAAGGGCACATTCGTGTCTCATAGTCGAAGGACAATTGTGGCTACAAGGCTTTGTGGGAAAGCAGAGAGAGTGTTTAATCATCTCTCCGAGGAAAGTGAAGGGACTGCATTATATTGATTCATCGGGGATGCATTACCAGAATCATTTTGAACTCCACTGGAACCACAAATCGCTCAAGGCCGCGAGTTACGATCGTGATTGGCATCGCGTGAAAGCGAGAGTACGTCTGTGGCTCTTCTCGGACTCTCGGCCTCGTTGTGAAGGCAGCTGCTGAGCCAATCTCTCAGGCAGGACCTCGCCTGGCGGTGCCCGCACGTCAGGATGCGAGAAACCCGGAAAAGTGGTGTGAGTAAAGCAGTAGTTCACAGCAGTTCCAAATGGAAAATTGCTGGGGGTTGGGGAATCCATGGTTACAATAAACTGAACCATCACAATTGATGAGGAAGCAGAGTAGTTGGAAAGACTGCGTCAGAAACAATTACATGCAGCAACAACTTGCACTTCTATAGCCCCCTCCACGCCAGGTGGCATCTCAGAGCGCTTACAGGCACGACCGTGTTTTTATATTTCTGAAACTGGATTAGTGTACCGGCTTTTGGACAGTTTGGTCCACATTTCTCCATCGAACTCTCAAGAGCTGTGTGTAGTTTGCGCTTTCCAATAAACACCGTAACACCAATACCACACTTCGGATTTATCAGAGGATGCGAGTACATGATCTGTGAGCACGTGACCATTTTACTCACCAACACACAACCCTGCTGCCTCCACTCGACTGACTCCGGCCTTCTTCATATCCCTCGTACCCTCTGTTTCACCGTGGCTGGTCGCGGTTTCAGCCACTATGCCCCAAACTTTGGAACACTCTTTCACCATCCCTCCGCCTTGTCCCTTCCTTCCCCATCTTAGGATCGCGCCTGAAGACCCTCCTATTCGACCGTACCTACAGTCACCTCCCCCAGGCTCAGCGTCATGCTCCCCCCACTGTCAAGCGCTGTGGGACTCTGCCCTGTGCGGAGGGCGATATGTGAATTCAAGTTGTTGTTGTGAGATGTGTGCAGTGCAACAGTGGTCAAGAAGAGATGCCTAGGACCACCTGCTAAAGGCCCGCAGGCCAATGTTCAAAGCTTCAGTGCTGTTTCGGGGGGGTGGGGGACAATAGGGAGGCAGTAGAAAGCGGACCCACCTTGTAACTGCCCCCTGCAAAGGATGACAGAACCCTGAGGTGGGAAGCCTTGGTCAGGGGCAGGGTCTATGACTGGACCAGCGTAATAACGTGTTGCATTTCTACGTTCTGTCAGGGGATTTGCTGCGAGGGGGTAAATGCAAGGCCCTGAACCTCAGTCTAAATAATAGCATTTTGCAACCGTCAAACATAATGATTATGCCCTGAAGTTGCAATAATATTTTAAAATAATCTGTATTTATGTTTCCTTTCACCAGTGCAGCATAAACAAGGACAGCAGGTGGGAGGCTGGGGGTGACAGCTGAGTCTTTCTGGAATGTCTTGTTATTTCCAGATCAGCAATCTTCTTTTGACCTCAAACATGTCCACATCCTTTGATAAGAAAATACCCACAGGGCAGGGAAAATACAGTGCTGTCTTTATTTTTAGTGTTTACAGCTAATCCTCAGATTAACTTTATGGTATGGTGACAATCACCATTGCCTTTTGCAAAAAACACGTACTACTTACATATCTGAAAATTAGATTCCATTGAGCAGAACTTCAATGGGACTCTGCGATAGAGATCCAAACACTGAATAAAACATCCTACTTCCTTATAAGACGTCATCTGCAACTTGCTGCCAGAAAGCACAGGGTTATTCCTATTTAACTTATTTAACTTACAAAGAAAATACTCCATTGGATCTGAATTGGAATTGTAGAGTGCACATTTACAAAGCTGCAGGTACTAAAAGAGAATAATTTCCATGTAGGCTTTCACGTCACGGCTCCAGCGCCTTGAGATGTCCTCCCGACGTGAAAGGCGCTGTACAAATGTAATCTTGTTGTTGTTTGTGGGACACTGATATCCGCTGCCACATTCACCCACAAAACACACAGCATATACCCATGAAGTGCTTTGGGACATTCTCCCAATGTAAACAGCACTACACCAAATGTAAAGATTATTATTATTACAAAGCAGTGGGTACAATAAGAGAATAGTTTCCATGCAGGTTTAATTCAGCGGCTGATGGATTATCATCCTTTTTTTTGAGGCTTCACGTACTAAACTTAGTGTTGCCACTCAACACACACATGCCTTCCCACGTTAAATTGGGAGAAATTCCACTTGGACTTCTATTTGCCGTATTAAAGTAGCACTTTAGTATGCCCAGAATTTGACAAATCCTTAAATAAAGTCTTATATTTGAAGCAGGCTTTCAGTGAGAATTGGACTGAAAAATGACTTCAGATTTACTGAGGCTGAATTCAATGGTTTGCCGGATTCGGGACATTGTAAAATGCTACGATATTAACATCTTCAAGTATTTATTTCATGGGTAATTGCTGTCAAGTGGAGTGATTGTGTATCTGTAGGCAGACTAACAGACAATTTGCGCAAGGCAGGTCCCCAAAACAGCCACGAAACTGAGCATCAAATTTATCTGGAGGATCATTGGCCAAGACATCAGGAGAGATTCTCTTCTCTTTCTATGTGTGCCGGGAGCTTGGTTTAATTCTTATCCAGAGGATGGCACTGTAGACAATTCAGCACCAACCAACACTGCATTGCACTGTTAGGGGCTTGAATCCAAACCCTCTCACCCAGCGGTGAGAAGCATGCCTCCAACTGAATCAAACTGATAAGGTATTACTGGCGATATGCTTGCTATTCGATGCTTGATGTTGCTTAAAAATGTGCATTTACGACAGGGCTTAGGTTTCAAGATTTGTAAACTGTTTCATAACCAGTGATTGATAAGCAGCAAATCCGTATCGCAACCAGACGAGGTTCCTGCTGCCTGGCCGATCAATATCAGAGTAGAGGTCCAGCGAGTCAATACAAACATTTTCACAAAATTACATGTGTAGTTCACGTTCGGGTGGACGTCCCAAGGCGCTGAGTTTGTCTTTGATACGTGCAGGAATAACTAATTCCAAATCCCTTTGTGATTGCAAATTAGACCCCCAAAATATTAAAGCACAAATTTTAATTCTGAGACACTGTCAGCTCCGAGTGTTACACAGGGGCTGGCTTTCCTTTACTCTGCCGCCATACCATCTTGCTAGAGTTCACATAGTTGGAACCACATTGGGAGTGTGGCTGCAGGCTGTCATTATTGTGTTTGTATTTATATTTACAGAAAGTTTAACAAATAGCTCCTGAAGCAAAGGAGGTAACACCATTTATAAGGGAACTAGGTCAATAATTGAAGGAACTATGAAAGGGTACAGAAAAAGAGCAGGGAATGGGATTGGAGTACAATGAAAATCAATTAATATTTACTCTATTGAGGGAAGGCAATAGATTGACCTATTTTGCACTGCTGGAAGCTATATTTCTTTTCAGAAAGGTATCCACTTAAAGTTTGCATTAAAAAAATACAGAATTGTCCACTCTGTTGTCGCCCTCCCCCTGAAAAAAGTATTGGGTCCCTTGAAGCATTAAGAAGGCCTAGACATGATATCATCTCCATTGAATAAAACATAAAGGCAACCATCTGGGCTCATGAGGAAACAGCAGCATTCCTCATTCCTCAGTAGTTGACAAGTAAACAAAGCCGGAAATTATTTTGTGGCCTAAGGTGTTGGGGACGCAGTGCTGCCCATAAGCCTTTCTCTTTCATGTTTTCATACTTTATTTACACATAAGATGGACAGAACAGAGACTTAAAAGTGGCTACTGTGTTAGCTGGAAAACAGACTTAGAGGGAAGCTTTTAATTCTTTTAGCATTATAACGTCATTGAAATTGCATGGCCTGGAGTGAAAGAAACCCTTTGTGCTTTGCTATCCTGTGCCGTATTCTGAATTGGCTTTATCCTTCATTTATTATTGTTTAATGATGAATACAAAGTAGCGTGCGACTTGATATCACCCCAACCGACACAATATAAAATCCTTGAAAGGCCACGTGATGCACTGGACTTGAAATTGATTTCTGTCAGAGCACTTGTATTACATACGGACTGATATCACTCCACGCAGTAGTCAGCAAGAATTAACCCATACAAACCGCAAACAGAAACTGTGAAACAAAAAGTAGACCGAGGCTGGTCATGTAGTACTGTACACAAGCTGTCACGCAAAGTTGTAGAACAGGTCTCACAGCTTTGATGCTCCATAGTGCAGCCCACAGTGTGGGCATCTCAAAGCACCCGACGTGAAAGGCGCTAAACAAATGTGATGTTGCATTGTGTTGTTTCGCATGATATACTGTAAAGTTCAGTGACAGTGACGGGGTGGACGTGGCAGTCAATTTGCACACCGCATTGTCCCACAAATAGCCATGGCCTGAGTGACGGATTTTATTTGGGGGAATTGTTGGCCAGGACAATGGAAGCAACCCATGTCTCTTTTCAAAAGGTGCCGTGAGATCTTTAACATCCACCTAAGCAGATGGAGCCGTGGTTAAATGGCTCATCTGAAGGAGGGCAACGCAATATTTGCATTTTATACCGAATGGTTCACATCAGGAGGACATCTCAAAGGGCCTCACGGGATTATTCTCAAATAGAGTGTAGCAGGCTGTGTATTTTGCCGGCAAACTTGGCAGCCAATTCCCATACGTTAATGTCTCACGGAAACCTACAAAGTGAATGACCATTTTTTATTTAGGGGATTGTCAGCCAGCACAAGTAAAGCAAGAAAGAGAATGAATGGTTCCTTCCTGTGCTCAGAGCTCCAGGGTGAGAATAATCAATTGGGGACGCAAGATCAATTCAAGATATTCTATTGTCCAGGCTCTGTTATTACTCTTATTGCTTAACCTGCTCCATAGCAGCGTAAGTTTTAAGATCTGGCCTAACGCATTCATTATTTTTTCAGAGATTCATTAAAACAAGCATTTTTGGGGGATCCGGAGTCTGACACATGCGGAAACCCGTCACCGTGCTTAAGAGTATCCAAACCAGACAGAGTTCCTTGTTTGTCGGTGTTTGTCGGTGACCCACAGGTGGACATTTTCCTGTAACTGGAATGGAATGGGCATTATCTCCCCATAGGGATGCATCGTAGTTCCTTAATTCTGGAGAGTATTAGGAGCGGGTTGGTGAGACCCAAGGCTTGGAATCCCAAGTGTGTTTATTGGGGCACAGCTAGCGTTTAATCAGTTAAAACTACACTGGTTGCCGGTGAAAACACCGTCTGACAATCTTCCTCCTGCTTATCCAACTAGGACCACACTGCGTGTCAGGGCTTTGGCATGCAGAGTTAAGAAGGACGAGAAAAGGTAAAGTTGTCCTTTACAAATTGGCCAACAGATGTGAACTGACAAACCCTCGAAGCAGAAGCCTTGTACAAAAAAAACTGGTCTCGAAGGTTAGGACTAGGTGGAATTTGGGATCCAAACATTGTAGCTGCTGGGCAATTGTGCTGATAGTGGCTATTCATCAACAAAAAGATGGGTGTTTTGTGTATTATCGCTTTGATTGATCAATGAGAGAGGTGAGGCTGGGTCGGGTTTTGTGTCAAGCCTATACCGGACATCCTCCCGATGTGAAAGATGAAAGATATCAATGTAAACTTTAGCTGCCCTTCATTTATTGAAAAATAGACTTTCTGTGCCTTTATGTTGTGTGGAGTGGTTTGATGTCGTTTAAAGCGGATGTCAGTTTTTTCCTGCTGAACATTTTCTTACAGGAGGGTTGTATATTCTAGAATATTGTTTTCTTTAAGTATTTGTTCCGCTTCATTGAGACTCTCTGTTTGATCTTTGTTGCATTGTTAGCCATACAACGGATTGCTTCCGTTGCCTAATATATAAAATGAGTCATTGCTCTTTTCTCTTTCTGTGACGTGCGGGCTATTGTGAAGGGTGAGTCTTTGTTTTTGTTTAATTATAGAATCAAAGATGGTTTACCGCACAGAACGAGTCCATTCTGCCCATGATGTCTGAGCTAGCACTACCATCTGCACTGGAGACATCTCATCCCATTCCCCAGCACATTCCCGTAACATCACCTTACCTTTTCCACCAACTTTCAGTCTTCTTACCCTCCCACTGCCCTCCAGCTCCCAGTCAGGAGCTTTCAGACGTCCTCCCGATGTGAAAGATGAAAGATATCAATGTAGACTTTAATATTTTTCCTTATAATCCAATTCCGATTGGATCCAATTCCCTTAGGAATCCTGTTCTGGACTCTGCTTTGACAACAATTTGTGGTTAGACAGCTCACGTTCTCACAATCCTCTGTGGGCTCTTTTGAAAAAAAATAGAGCGTGGTTTTCAATTCCTTGTTCGTGAGATATCAGCCTTTAGCTAAACAGTAACCATTAACGGAGGAAGGGGAGCACTGCTCTCGCAACCCAGATTCACTCAATTCACTAAATATTCAATGGGCTGCTAAATTAAAACTACTGCTGTAAAGATAGTCAGGAGCAACTGTCAAAGCTGAAGGAAGGGAGAGGAATGACTGAAAGCAATATAGTTGGGCAGCACTATAAACCTAGTCCCAAACAGTTGCTTTAACCTCTCTGTTATGTTGAGGTTGAGCATCATAGGTTCTTCGTGTACCACTAACAAACGTGGCGTTGAGGGAACGGACAGATCCCTCACTGGACAGATCGCGATCCACGTTCCACGTACCATTATGGGATGGGAAGCCTTTCTTCCCCATTTGAAATCAAAGACAACAAGAACCTACATGGAGATTATATTTTGTGCACCAATACTACCCATTGCTTTCTGGTGGTACTCAGCGCACATGACTATGAAAGCGAGAGGACCCGGGTTTGATTCTCAGGCAAGGGAAAACCTTAAGCAAGTTTTTGGTCACTCAATCCACGACTGTTTGTGGGATGCTGCTGTGCGCAATTGTCTGCCCAGATTCACCCACAAAATGTACAGTCAATTGACTTTCCAATATCTTTTGTTAAGCTTTTTGAGACGTCTGAACAATGTAATAAGGTGCTATATCAAATGCAAGGGTTAGTAGTAGTATTGCTACAGCTGCTGAATGTTTTCTGAATTATCCATACAATTTTTTCCTTAGATTCTACTAGTAGAGTTTACTTTCTTTCATCACAGTATTTCTGCACTTTGGATGGTTGTGGGGTATAAGGGAGAAAAGTGTTGTAAACTTTGATTTGAAACTACTTCCCTAAAACCAAATAATAAATCTGAATTAAATATCAGTGCTGACAGGTATGGTAATGAAGGAATTATTATTTGTGTGTGCGTTCTACTTTGGTACAACATATGCTACCAAGCCACATAGAATCCTTTTTTAAAACATCTGGGTGTTAATAATTCTATAAATACTTAAATATCTGACATGTTATCCTCAGGGGGTTTGGAAGCTGAAAGGAGGATGGGTATGCAGAATACTGGTGTTCAGATGTACCTCAAAGACCAAAGGGATTTTTTTTGCAGAAAAGTATTCAATTTTACAATAATCTCCTGATGGAGGAATCCTGAGGGCAGATTTGTGGTCACCACAGTTAAACTGGACGTAGAAATGTTTGATCTGATTGATGTCTCTGTACCAAGTGTACACACTGACCCTTAGTTTTCAGTGCAAATGTTTGGTCTTGTTCCAGGAACTGAAAGCCCCCTTGGTTGTCAATGGAGATTTAAAATCTATTATGGATTGGATCTTTGAAGGATAAGACAACTGGTCCAATTGAAAGCTTCTCAGGATTGTCGAGCGATGTTTCAGAAGAAATGGACCTTGTAGATACGGGATTTCTTAAAAACTTCTTAATTCACAAATCAGTGATCAAGGAACAGGTTAATCTCTGTAGAGATCAGGAACAGGTTAATTCAGGTATCTGAAACATCGATCTTGAGGATCAGATTAATGTGGACAAAGAGGTGGATGTGGACAAGCTCTATTTTAACATTTGAGAAAAGTACAATGTGTTTTATGAAGCTTTGGGCTGTCTGATCACGATTGCCAGCAGAGTCAGAGGCATTAATGAAGGTTCCTGTGATTTCTGGGGATTAATACTCACTTAAATATCAAAGGTAGAATCTTGTTTCATAAATTGATTTGTGTAGTATGTCAGCAGAAGTAAAGGACAAAAGCTTCTTTTTCCTTTAGGAGTGCAAGTCAAACATTGTGACTTGCCTTAGAAAACTGGCTTCAGATGGATATCTTCAAGTTCAAGATATCCTTCAGATACAGGATATCTTGAACTGCTCCAATTGCACTTGATGCAATGAAACATGTTCCAAAGAGAGAGATCCGGAATCCATGTCTGATTTCCTTTTCAAATGGTGTTAACGCCCATCTTAACAAGCAGATAGGCTCTCGCATTGAAGTTTCAGCTAAAAGAGGGAACTCTTGACAATGCAGGCACTATGCCAATGATAGATTGGATTGTGAACAACAGCCATAACTTGCATTTATTTTGCACCCTTCATGCTGAGCAATGGTATACTTTGACGCCTGGCGGGGAAGAAAAGGGAGATGACCGTAGGCACGGTCAAAGAAGAAAGTCTTCAGGAATGATCTGAAAATGGGTAAAGAGGGGGCAAGGTGGAGAAATTGAGGCAGGGAGTCACAGAGATTCGGAGCGTAGTGGCTAAAAGCACAGCCGTCGATTTTGAAGTGGGGATGTCAAGGGATACGCAGAATTTCTGAGCGGTTTTAGATAAGTGGTGAGCGAGCAGGTTGGAGAGGCACGGAGGAGCTAGGGCATGAAGTGAACTGTTAATATGGATTGTAAGCTCAACTCATAACCCATAACCTTCTGACGCAGAAGTAAGAGGAATATCGACGGAGCCAAGCTGGCTTACAAGCACTAGATTCCGCTATTCCTCCCTGGTAGACCGCAGCAATCAAGTCAATGACTCGTAGGTGCATTGAGGATGAACACAAATCACCGTTGACACATTCAAAGGTTGGTGGTGCAGTGCATGGCACATTGCTGAATGCCATGCCTTTTCCCCCCTGCTGGTACAGATAGTCCCATTTGTAACCTGCTAATACCAATTACAGAAATCTGGCAATAATACTCCATGTGTTGGGCAACAGCAAATCTTGGCAGGTTGCCACCCAAATTCCAGATTGAAAAAAGTTGGCACAGAACCCATTGCTCCTCAATGAGTCCTCATATTGGTGTTCTAGTGAAGTACCTCTCCCACAAAATACAGTCAATCCACTTTACAGGGTATCCTGTGAGGCGCTTTGAGATGTCTCGACGACATGATAAAGCGTTATACCAAACACAAGGATAGGTTACCCTTGGAGACAGGATTCCGAGTACAAAACATACCTTGATGTTCCAGTGGAGTGAAACAAATACGGCACTGAAGTAAACTAAAGATAAATCTTCGCCTTGTTTTTATTTTCAGGCAGAAGCGTTCTCATAAAGTACTCAAAACACTGTACACTTATTTGCCTCCCGTGGTTACATCAATGTAACCTCTTCATCATTGGCACCCTTCCACTGAAGAAAGAACAAGTAACTCCGCTTCAGGTAAGGCATGTCATCGCATTCAGTGTATCTGACATGTTCCTTACATGCTTGGGCACTTCCAGTTCTCTGTGTGACAGTACATGAGCTGAATGAAAACATTGCCAGTGCTGGCATGACGGTGTGGGTATCTGCCAGCTGTCACAATGTAAATGGCTCGTCTGTTTCACTTTTATGAATTAAAGCTCTTGAATTCTGTCCAAAAACAGCGTGTTTATCCTTGCAAGAGGTAAAAAAAAAAGCACTGGAGTTTTTATTTTTGGCTGGGGAGGAAGAGATATTTCATAAGGTGTTGATAACATTGAATATGACTAACATTCCCCAACAGTGATACTTAAGTAACTGACCAAACTAACTCGTCTTTTCTTTTAATGTTTCAATGCATTTCACGCGTATAGACAGGGCTGACGCTCCAATGTAAGTGCTGGGGGGGGGGGGGGGGTGTTGCATTGCTAGAGGTGCCATCGTTTGGATAAGAGGTTAGGCTGCATGTTCAGGTGACGTTAAAGATACCGTGGCACTGCTCAGAAAGAGAAGAGAGCTTCTCAAGGTGTCCTGGCTGACAATTTTCCAAATGAGATTCATCATTCACTTCGTGCTGTGTGTGGGACATTCAACCCAAATTAGCTGCCACATTCGCCCACAAGACACACAGTCATAAACGTCCTTGAACTCAACCACAGGTAGAGTGCAATTATGGGAGTGATTGCAAGGCTGTAGATAAGGGCTGCATGTTTCGAACCATTAGTTTTTCATTTTCTTTTAAAACGTAGATGTTTAGGAATGTGATCAAAACTGCTTTCTGGTTTCAAATCATTCTATCTTGTTTTTGTGGGTCACGATTGGACCCAAACCCATTCAAGCACGTTGAACACTTGTAGTATACTCTCAGGCACTGATCAGTTTCTCTGTATAATAATAATCCTTGCATTTGATATAGTGCCTTATCACGTCGTTGAGACGTCTCAAAGTGCTTCACAGAATATACTGTAAAGTGAATTGACTGTGTATTTTGGTGGTGAAGCACGGCATCCAATCGCGCACAGCACCGTCCCACAAACAGTCGTGGATTAAGTGACCCAATTTCTTTTTGAGGGCTTCTTAACCCTCCTGTTGACTTGCTTTCTTTAGAGTACTGACAGCCTATCTGCACACAAGTGACTTTTGTACTGTGAGAAATTTTCATTGTTTCCTTTGATCTTACTGAGCGAGATCCTGTGCATATTTTAGAAAAGAACTAAAAACAAAATGATTGCCAGAAATAGAAGCAATTTGTGGTCATGACATGCTCAAGACGCATCAGCGAAAATGTTAGGTCATGTTTTACTGAACACACACCATTGTCAATTCATTCCCCAGGGGAACACAGCAACTCTAGCCTACATGCCGTATATTAACTGTATTTCACAAGATCATGAGAGGTTCAGATGAAGAAAGCCCTCCGGCTCATTTGATCTCATTTCTTCCAGTAAACACACCCTACCGCCCTTCCATTACAACATCAAGCTGTTTCTTGAATAAGTATTGTGAATACTGACCTCTACCTCTATGTGGTTAGAGCACTCGCCTCGCAAGCAAGGCGACTCGGGTTCGATTCCTGGGCAGGATGAAACCTTAGGCAAGTTTCCTTACTCCCCACGCCTCTGTTTCCCAAGCAGTAAGCAGGAACCCGGTTGTTCGTCGATTGCGGATCGCTTCCCAGGGGAATAATCCTTTCAAAAAAATAAATATATCATTTGGTCACTCAATCCACGACTGTTTGTGGGGACGCTGCTGTGCGCAATCGGCTGCTGTGTTTCGTTCACAAAATATACAGTCAATTCATTTGACAGTATATTCTGTGAAGCCCTTTGAGACGTCTCGAAGTCGTGATAAAGCACTATATCAAACGCTAGGATTATTATTATTATTATTATTATTACTTCCCACACTGGTTACTTGTTCCAGTTGGTAATTACCTTTGGTGTAAATAAATACTTCATAGTGGCTGTCCTGAAATTGGCCCTCATAACCCTGATCCTGTTGTCTTACTGCCTTAGCATAACCGAAAGTATTGTTCTGGCTGTATTTTTCGATTACAAATACATTTTAAGAAGGGCAGGATTGTTCAAAAGCCGTAGATAAAAGATTGCTGTTTGCAGCAATGAATATAGATTGGATCCCCTTCTCCACAGTGAATTGGATGAGAAATAAAGAAACATCATAATCTGAATGCATTGGAACCTCTTGCACTATTTCATCACAAGCAGTTATTCTCCATTACTGTCATTATTCTCTCCAGAATAACTTCTGATGCCTTATTTCAGGCGCATTCACTGTCATCCTAACACCATTGTCAAATAACTTCAATGTTAGTCTAGCACCGGAATACAAACTGAATTAAACCGGTCTTCTCGCTGCTAAGTCCAAGTACTATTCCCATTCTAAGCACATATCATCAAAGTCGCATTGTTCATCACCAAGACGATGTTCATTCCTCCTTTTTTTTAATTAGCCATTGTTTCCTGGTGTAAAATGACTACAAAAATAGCCCCTCCGTTCTGACCGTTCTTGTTGTTAAGCTAGACATTACAATTTTTAATAAGTTATTTTACTAAGATAGTGGAAGGTATGGGTTCGATGAGCCAAAGGGGCTTTTCTATTTTCAGGCTTTTATGTTCTTATGAGCTTCTATTCCCCGAGTGAAAAATGCAAGTTCTCTCCCTTTTATTTCTTGCATAATATGCACCTCTCTAACTCTGATTTTTTCCAGCTTCACCCTTCTGCTCGTCAAACCAGCTTGCTGCATGTTCACCACCCCCTCCAGCCAACCATTTGTGGTAGAACGCCCCCTCTTGAATACCGCCCTTCGGATGAGACATTAAAACCAGCCCCCGTCTGCTTGTTCAGGTGGACGTTAAAGCTCCCATGGTAGTTTCTCTCCCTTCTCTTTCCGAAGTCGTATGCATGGTATGTGTTGGCCAGTGAGTCCTGGCCAACAACCCTCAAAAATAGAATTGGTCACTCACTCCATGGCTATTTGTTGTGTGCAATTATCTGCCACGTTTTGCCCACAAAATACAGAGTCAATCCACTTTACAGTATATCCTGTGAAGTGCTTTGGGATGTCTCAACCACGTGATAAGACTCTATATCAGTGTCTGGCACCATCTGTAAAGCACTCTTTATAGGGCCTATAATAAATGCAAGTTATTTTCTTCAGATATTCCAAGTGAGAGTCCTATTTAGTTACTATTTTATACAGTCATTAGCACTGAAAAATGGATTTCCCCTCATGCACATACCATACATACAACTTTACAAAGGCAACAACCTAAAGCCAGTACGAGTTAAAATTCCTCTCTAAAGGAACATAGCAATTAACGCAATCATTTTGTAGAGATTAACCTTGCATACTTTTGCCGTACGGAGCTGCAACCTTTGGTTCTACAATTAAACTTCTACAAAAATCGTATCAAAGGATTCTCTTGACAGCTGTCAGTTTTTGCCCAGACATGCTACACTAGCAAAACTCAACACACATTCTTGTTCCTCAGGAAACAAGGAATCCGTAGATACTGAAGAGTTTTAGTTTTACTTGCATTCCTGTCTACTTTGATCTGGTTGCATTCAACAACTCCCCACCACCACCCTCCGGCCTACTTTGGTAAGGGAAACAGCACACGGTACATTTCTCCCTTTGACCGTGCCTTGCTTAACACCCTTTATCTCCTTCCTCTCCTCCTTGCAGTCTCTATGAATGACTTCAGCATGTGCATTCTGCATGAAAGCCGTTATTGTATTGCAAGTTTTTTGTAACTGCACGGTACCACACACGTTTTTCTACGGGTCAAGCATAGGATGGAAAAGCAGGGATGGATAATTATGTATGGGAGGTTTTACACGATTATCGTTAATCTTTGAGATTCAGGAAGTTTACAGATATTTGGATTTTACTGTGCCACCTTTACCATCCAACCGACAACGAGGGGCTTGAGTACATGGCATCCGAAAGGAAGAGTTTATTTTAATTGTAGCTGCTGTCTATATCAATAAAGAAGTAAGCAAGCAATCTCAGGACCAGATTAGCAATGTTAAAAATCACCAAATGGTAACAAAATGTATAGTCAATACATGGTATATATAGTAATATACTTGACAGTATATTCTGTGAAGCACTTTGAGATGTCTCAACAGCATGATAAGGCACTATATCAAATGCAAGGATTATTATTATTATTCAGCTCATGGAGATACCCCAGCAGAGAACTACCTAGGAGAGGGTTGAAGACACCTCACACGTGTCACTACCTTCATTAAGAAGAAGGTTTCCCTCAAAGGTGGTTTAAAACTCAACTTTTACATTTCCCCAAACTGGCACTGGATTTGGGTGGCAGAAGGTTTAAAAATGCACCAGTGACAAGCTCAGTAGCTATAGGAGCTGGATATAGTAGTGATTTAATATAGTTGGGGTGGGAGGGTTCTCCCATGGCGTTTATTGACTGGGATTATGTCTAAAACCTGAATATTCTTCATTGCGATAATTGACTGTGTGTGGGAACGCTGTTGTGCACAATTGGCTGCTGAGATTCGCCCACAAAATAAACAGTCGATTCACTTTACGATATATTCTGTGAAGCGCTTTGGGACGTCTCAATGGTGTGATAAGGCGCTGTATCGAATAATAATAATTAGCATATCACATTTGCATTTGTTTTGCTCTGCTGTGCAGCCGGTGAAAGTAGGGTTTCCTAATGTTTTATCTGGCATAAAAACGTAGTTTAAAGAATGCAAACGATCAAACTGGTCCATTTTATGCAATAAGCACATCCAAAGTCCCCTATTTGAAGAGTCTGATGTGGACCAGGTTGCTCCTTTTCCGCTGATTACTTGTGGGCTTCACCCAGTAGGTAAGATGAAGCTGATGCTGGTGGACTCTCTGACCTCTGGAACACACTGGGGGATTCGCAGTGGTTTACCCAAGGGCTTTGCTTTGCTAGCATTACAAGCCAAGAAATATCTAAGTGACTGCGGTGCGTTTTCTACGCTGGGGTCAAACAAGCAGAGTAGATAGCTCCAGAGGAGAGTCAGGATGGCACAAGCACAAGAGCTTCCTTCTATGCTGAAATCTCTCTAATTCTAAGCTTGGGAAGGAGGTGGGTGCAGGGTGTGTGGGGGAACTGCCAACTCACAGTGATTTACTTTCTGAGTACCTGCCTTCGCCTTCTCAAAAACAAACAGCCCAACTGGAGCTTAAAATAATTTGCAGTTTTTAATCGGGGAAATGATTAGGGTAGCAATGAGTCAGTGCCAATTTTGCTAAAGCAATGTTCAGTACAAAATTCCTCCAGTGTCCTCCCATTCATTGGCATTTAGCCTGAGCAAACTTGAAACAGCGCTGGCTATGAAATTCTCTGCAGTCAAGGACCAGGACAGGGATTTACTTTGGCACCTTACTTCAGTCAAACAAGTGTTCGCAAAATTAACATAAAGAGTAATGTGGCTTCACTTACTATAGAGGAATGGACCCAGTGATGCATTTTCATTAAAGATCAGCTTTCTATAAAAATATCCACCCAGCAGCTGAAGGCAAGACTAAGGAGCCATTTTAAGCCTGTAGGTTTTGGCATCAAACTATGATTCAAACGTGTGCAGCACGTCTAAATGTTTGTTTTGAAAATAAACATTCCTAGCTTTAAGGATCTGAGATCAATCAAACCTGGTGTGATTGATGTGAGTGTCATTGGGCTTGGAGTTTAATTTTCGAAACTGTCAACAATAGTTTGCTAAACTATTTGACGTTATTCCAAAGTTCCAAACCATCACGACAAGCCTCTTATTACACCTCGAAACGCAATTTTTGTTTAAAAAAAGACAAAATTATTAGACAGCAGTTACTTTCCACCTTTCCAGTGTGTTCGGTCAATTATCTTGATCCCTGGAGACACCGCGAGAAGAGAATGGAGATCTTTCAGACGCTTCCCATTCATATTTGATGCCTTATAATGGTTTTGCTGGGATTTTGTCCAGAGATATACGGTCACTACACTTTACAACAACCTCCTTGTGGTGTTTCAACATGATAAGGTGTTTTCGCAATCACACAATTGTTATTATTACAGAATCAATATGAAATCCACAAACTTTAAATACAATAAAAACAAATTCACAATTGAAACGCAGCCGTGAATTAATGAATCTAAGGTGCGTTCTGGTGCTGAATTAGTACCAGATGGTTTGCATATTTTAACACGATCATGAACTGAACTGAACCAAACCTGTGCACTAACCAAACAATCTAATATCTATTGGCTATATGGCCATCAGCAAGGCCTTATGATAATTAATCATGGTAGTTGTTTGGTTGATTATTGAATTTCATGTGACACTTTTTATGTCGGGGGGACGTGTCAAAGCACTTCACAGGATTTATGTAAAGTGCAGTGATTGTGTATCATGTGGGCAAACATGGCAACCAGTTTGCAAATAGCAATGCCCTACAGACAACCATGAACTAAATGACCAGTATTATCCAGGGAATTGTTGGTTAGGACATAGGGAGAAATTTCCTTATCCTTTTGTACAGTGCCATGGGATCTTGAATGTCCACCTGATCGTTAGACTGTACTTCAGTCGAACATCTTATCCAAAGGACAGCACCTCCAACAATACAGCCTCATCCAGTGCTAGATCTGAGTGTCTGCCGATCCTGTGAGTTTGCAGTCCCCGTAATCCTCTGACTCAGAGGCTGAGCCGGGCTGATACCAATATAAGATCCAATCCTCTATTATTTTGGAATTCTTCAGAAGACCTCTATGGGCAACAGTTATCTGCGGGGCTTGAATCCAAAAATGTCTGAAGCCCTTCACTTTAAGACCATTCTCTCGACATTTTAGGATTCTTTGGAATGTCGGAAATCCATCTTAAATTCAAGTGAGAATTTGGAAGCAGATTTTTCTGTGGTTCTTTTTGGAACCGTGGAAATTTGGCTCCCAAGTTAAGAATGAGTGGTAGTTTTTCTAAAATTTTGCATGTGGTAACTTCTCAGCATTTTGTTTTTAACAGTCTTCACAGTGAGGTTTTACATTTCTGATTTTAAATATCTTAAATATCATACAGTAGACACAGAAACTAAGCATTAATGTTAAGAGATTTATTTTACAAATTTTAAATCCAGGGCAGACAGAAAAAGCAAAATCCACTCTCAGTGTGCATGTAATGTAGCTATTACTTATGATTTTAAGTGACCAATTTTGTATGATATTTTGGCAAAAGTGGTTCTGAGAGAGAACTCAGCATTTCAGAACAGCTTAATTTGAGTTATTGAAGGATTAGATTGATGTAACCTTTATTCAGCTTAGATATGGACAAGTTTGTATTTCTAGTGGGAAAATGCACAAGCGGAAAATGAAGAAGAATGTGATAATTGACAGCTGTAAGAAAGCCCCCGGCCTCAGCATCAGATAGATTGAGAGAAAAGCAACCTCGAAGCGTTAAAAAGAAACTATAATTAAACAGGTTCCCAATGGCAAGCTTTAAGATAAGGGCAATTACTATCACTCTTAACTGTCTCAAACAACCAAAATAATTGTTATCTAAGTCAGGATTTAACATGCTTGGGTAATCCATCGGATAACAAGTGTGGATTGTAGTTTCCATCATAGGCTTTGCAGTGTGACAATGTCGTGTCTTCATGTATACAATGGAACAGCTTCTGAGCCATGGTTGATGGGTTTATTTTTTCAATCTATCCAAATAATTCAAAACTCCATTGCCAAAGTGCTTAACAGGACCAAAAGTCCATAGCCCCATCACTCCAGTGCTCACCAGGGCCTAATGGCTCCCCGATTACTCGTGTACAAATCACTTCATGTCCTGGCACCTCTCTACTGTGCTTTCTCCCCACTCCACGACCTGCCGCCTTCGCTCGGCTGGCTCCAGCCTCCTGCATGTCCTTCCGCTCCATCATTGGTGGCCATGGTTTCAGCCACTGTGCCTCGAAACTCTGGAATTCTGCCTCAATCCCTCTGCCTTGTCTCCTTGCCTGTCTTCAGTGCACACCTGGAAACCGTCGTCTTCGTCCGTGCCTACGGTCATCTCCCCCTTCTCTCCCTGCTCGGCGTCAAAAAGCTCCATTGCTAAACGCCCCGAGACACTACCGGCATGAAGGTGCTGTATATATTTTTATACAGGTTGTTCTTTTTTGATTTGCACCTTTTTCTATATGACTATATTCAACAGCCACAACCTTTCTAAATGCAAATGCTCTCCTTGTAGGACCAACGGTTTAGTTATCCGAGCCTTTTAATAACATGATTCTTCTTTCAGAATAAAGTTTGCCTTTGGCCCCCTTTCCACACTCCCCCACCTCACCCCCCCCCCCCCCCCCCCCCCACCAATCCATTACAAACAGATGGAGAAATATTACTGCATCTGGATAGTAAATCCTTCTTTTCTTAGAAACCTGATGGGTAAGCCTGGAAAGCCAGACAAAGGCACACTTCTTATTTTCTCCTCAGTTCATTAGGCCCACTGGGCTATTTCTGCTACCAGACCGAAGCTGAAATTGGAACTCAAAACTTCCTGAATTAGCACCGTTCTAGTTCTTTGATATCAAACTACACGCGGTCTGATTTTCAACTGCATCAGGTTAACTTGCAGCTTTTCCCAGTTCTAAGCAGCTTAGAATGCAAGAATTTCAATGTATAGATGACACCATGCATTCCCAGCACAGTTTCATATTGTTTTGAAAGGCAAAGTGTCCCTTCAGACTCGGCTGATACACCATCACAGCACCAAGGGAGCACTGCATTATCACATGGATCATTTTTCAGATGAGATGCTGAACCCGGCTTCTGCCAGTTCAGGTGAATATTAAAGGTCCAATGACATAATTCAAAAAGAGAAGGGTGACGTCTTCCAAATCCTAGCCAATAGTCCCCCAGATAAATTGATCATTCACTTTATGGCTGCTCGAAGGATCTTTCTGGCACAAGCGACTGCTGCATTTGGCCGTAAAAGTCATAACAACACGCCAGAGGAATTATCTGTAAATTCTTTGAAACGTTTCGACATTTTCGGTCCCAGTCTATCTGTTTATCCAAAGCTCTGAACCTGTTATTAATACACAGCTTCACTCTCTTTTCACGAGCCCCTCCAGTCCGATTTCAGGCTGCCAACAGCACAGAGACAGGCCTCGTCAAAGTCACAAATGACGTACTCTCTCTCTCTCTCTGCAACAATGGCTCCCAGTGTTTCCTTGTCTTCCTCAAGTTCTCTGCTGCCTTCGACATCAACCATTGTACGCTTCTTGATCTCGTTCCTCTCCCTATCACTTCTGTTGGATTACCGTGCGGATCTATTGTGAAGATCCATTCAGGTTTTCATGATGCTGTAAAATAAAATTTAACAGTGGAAAAATAAGAATTTTCACTAGGATTGCAGTACAGGCTGCAGTATTTTACTCCAATTAACTCAACGCACGTTTGGTTTTGGCATTCTCCCCTTATAAGGCTTTATGAAAGGCATCATTTAAGCGCTTTGGGACGTCCTCCCGACGTGAAAAGCGCTATATCAAATGCAAGAATTATTATTATTATTATTATCATCTGAATCAAATCAAAACAGCCCCGTTCCGTTTGCGTCGGCAATTTATTTTTTATAAAAACACCTTTGCTATTGCAAATACCCTTATGGCTAAGCATCATATCAATCAATCCCTGCCTTATATTCACAGCAGGTGTTTTACTGTGAGAGCTGCAATCCTCCTTCCTCAGTTTCATTGGTTGGGTCACCAGCAGATCTGAAGTCTTGCAGAACAGTTTGGATGCGCTTCTGAACAGGGATGGGAAAAACAATCGAAACAACTCTGAACCCTTTCCAATTTCACTCGCCTTTCTCTTCAAAGAGCTTTGGGTAACAGTTGCCACAATCCAACAACGTAACTTTGAACTCCTCCACTTTAGGCGCAGAGGGCACCTGTGACCAAGATAGAATGCAAGCTGCGTGACGACTTCAGCTCCTAAACAGAGAAGGAAAATGATAAATAAATGAACGTGTAGACTATTAACCGCGTGAAAGATCCGTTGGATTACTTTCGGCATTCAGCGGGACAATTTCCAACATACACAGGCATATTGTGAGTTACCCCTGAATCAAAGGAGGGTTAGAATTTTTTTTTGGCAGCCGGGAGTCTGACATGTCGAGAGACTCCTTGGTGTGTTCTCTACACCGCACGCAGTACGACGTGAAGCGTAACACTAACCAGCACATAATACCATCTAGTGCATTGCTACACATCACACAGCAAAGCATGCAACCGCACAGCTCAAAGCACAAGTTACCATAGTACATGCCACTACCCAACAATATCCAATCCATTACGCTACGTTAGTACATAGCACCGGGTATTGACGACAGCACTGCATAGCGAGTCACTTACCACACTACAGAGCAAATAGCATTGCCCAGCATTTAGCAACGCCTGATGCAGAGCATTTAAGGTATGATCTGATTCTTTCAAATCCTTGTACTAACCTTGGAGTTGCTCAGCGTAGGACGTGCTGCTCATCAGTGATAATTTGTCGAGCTCCACAGGTTGAGTACTCAACCAGTTTTTACCCTTTTTTCCTTTAGATACTTCTTCAATCGCTGGATGCAACTCTGAAACACCAGACCTCCTGCAGTTAAAATGAGAATCAAATCCTATTTAGCACTGTTCTGTTTACCACTCGTAACAGAAAATTGCCCATAGAGTCTATAATAAGAATTACCACGTTTTTGTTGAGATTGAACTTAATTGATAAAAACAGCAAAGGTCCAAGGTGTAATAATTTTCGCCCCAGGCATTTTATTGTCGAAACGGGTGGATCTATAAAGCACGAGGGAAAATTATTTTTGGAACTCAGAACTTTCACAACCGTGGTCTTTGCACAGCCAATTTATTCTATCTAATTAGAAAAAGGAAATTGGTTTTAGAACAGAAACCAAATCTAACCCCACTAAATTATTACTCATTTTGTGCTAATGAGGCAGAAACAATGGAACAGTCTTTCTTATAAATGCCAGTTCCTGCACTAACCTTTGGAGTGGCATTATTACCATTTTTACTGCCCTGGAAATTAAATATAGCGCAGAACATCTCTGTCAAGGATATAATTTGCTGCTTTCAATTTCATGTCTGCTTCATCAAGGAATGCAAAATGAACACAATTAATGTTTGAGCAAAGGGTCATATACATGCAATTTAGACACAACTGATAGAGGCTTAAATTAGAGCTACTGTTTTAATTTATGTCTTTTAATTAACCGTAGACAAAATCTAAGGCAAAGTTTATTGTTTGATTACTTACCTTTCTAACCTAAGTTTAGTCTCTACTCTCAATAGCATCAGAATTTACAGGATAGAAGGAGGCCATTCAGTTTTCAAATTGACGCTAGTGACTTAACTTCTTTAATCTGATTTCCCGCTCTTTCCCCCATGGCCTTTTAGATTATTCCTCTTCAAATATTTATCCAATTTCATTTTAAAATATTGCTATGCTGTCAGCTTCCATAACTGTGTGGCAGTCAGACTCATTCGGTAGCAGTCTCACCTCAGAGTCAAAAGTTTGTGGGTTCAAGCCCCATGTGGGGACTTTGAACTCATATAGTCTAGGCTGACATTGTAATAGAGTACTGGGGACCGTGTTACATTGTTGGAGGTGCCATCCTTTCGAATGAGACATTACCAAAGTCCCATCTATCTGTTCAGCCTTTTTGGCCCCACTCCCTGTAACTCAATCCCTGAATCCCTTTGCCTTGCCCCGTCCCTCGCCTTCTTCAAGGACCATCTCAAGACTTTCCTTTTTTAGCATAAATGTAATTTGTTGTTTTTTTCCCCTCCCTACCCCACCAGGCTCCCATCCCCAGATCAGGTACCCATCCAGCACTGTGAATGAATGCACTTTGGACTTCCTCCTGACATCAAAGCACTCTATATTGTATGTAAGGAATATTATTAATCACAGCTACTTGTGGCAATGCATTCCAGTTCTAATAACCCTCAATATGAAATAAATATTGTAAGGGAGAATAGGTGAGTTTTGCTTGTGAGAGGCTGTGGGAAGCCTCAAAGAGACACTGGTTTATTGCCTGAGAACAGGTTACTGGCCTGCTCTATTGGCCCCCAAACCCCCCTCACCTTCCTCATCTTCCCCTCGCCTTTTCCTCCTTCCTCAACTAACCTCAACCCCAGCTCAGGCTTGGAGTTGGCTCTTTAAAGTGCTTTGAGGCATCCTCCTGATCTGAAAGCTGCTGTATAATTGTAAAATTGTTGTTGTTGTTGTTGTTCCACAAACCGCCATGAGTGGAATGACTAATTTTATTGGGGGAGGAACTCCCTTCTCTTTTTGAATGATGCCATGGGATCATTGTCTACCTGAACAGGAAGACAATAACTGAAACACTGATTACCAGGAAAGTTGGCTAAGGCGAGGACCCATTTAAGAATGGAGCTCGCAGACTTAACCGAAGGCAAGAACGCTGATTATGGTAGCATTGGATTCGCTTGAACAAATGACTGAGGCAGACTGACAGTGGTTGAAGTAAGATAATAATAATAATAATCATCTTGCATTTGATATAGCACTTTATCTCGTCTTTGAATCAAAAAACAACCAGGTTCCTGCTAACTGCTAGGTAAACAGAGGGGTGTGCGTGGAGTAAGGAAACTTGCCCAGTGTTTCGACCTTCCCGGGAATCGAACCCAGGTCCTCTCACTTGTGAGGCGAGTGCCCTAACCGCTGAGCTACAGGACTCCATAATTAGCAAAGATACAATTGTAAATCCAATGATGATTCGGGATGGACTGTTTTTGGTATTCCATAGCTCAGAAACCTTCCCACGCCAAAACCCCTGTGCTTGACTGCTGGGAAAGTGAAGAACGACACAGCATTGACTGTGTGTTAATTAAACTCCCCCACACTGTTGAACTGAGCAGCCCTTTCTCGCCGGTAACCCCACAATGCTCACACTCATTATTTCAAGTAAAACACTGAAAGAAATGTCTGAATCAAAAACAAAGGTGTTAATCAGAACTCTTTGCAAATATTTGAGCTTTAAAAGGGTAGGTTACGGAATGAAACTCTACTTAAGGTGAAGGGAATTATTTTCAAATGCCTGTAGTTGGAAGGCCTGAAAAATAATAATGGGATCTAACTCCTTGAGGGAAGCCTTTTTACGGATATTTATGTTAGAACACGCGCTTTTTAAACACCACCGGGGGAAAATTCCACCTAAGAATCCAGAATTTGGCAATTTTTTTTTAATTCAGTCTTAACTTTGAAGTTGTTTGTTTGTAGTTCTTAAAAGAAACTTACAGAATCAAAATCAAGGCTATGTTTAAGAATTTGCTCAATTCTGGACACACTAACATGCTGCATTATGAATGGAATAAATCTAGTCCCAGGTCCCATTTCTAACCAAATATTTACTCTATTTTCATTCTCACAAGCAGTAATGTATTATAGATAACGATAATACTGTTTTAATGAAATTCCCAGTTTCTGGGATTGGTATGTTTGAATGAAATTAATTTATTATTGATGGACGTTATTAATACGGTCCGAATATTATGGACTTGAAGTGCTAAAATTTGTTTCTGATCAAGGAATATCGCCAACCATTTAATTTGTGTATATGTGCGTGAAAAAAAATGGACTCAACTATAACTAAATATTGCCACCTGTTTTACGTCAAACCCGGTAGTCATCGCACCCGTAGGAAACGGAACAAATGCATTCAACCAATAGATACGCAACACTGCTGAGACGTCTGCCATCACTTGTCTGAAATTTGTTTCAGATTTTCCTCCTGCTTGACTTCTGACCAGTTTAACCATCCAACCTTATTGACCTGTGTCGATGGTACCTGCTGATAGACAATTGCTTTGCGATTTCTAGGATTTCATCAGCCCTCAACATTGGTGTTTGATGTTGTGAACTGGATTCTCTTACCTCCAATCCTGCGTGCTGCCTTTCAGTCATTTCCTTTTTGCTTATGCACTTTGTCCTTATGCAAATATGTTTGGAGACTTTCAGAGGCCTTGGGAGAGAAAACCCAATTGATAGATTTGGTAGGAAAAAGCACCACGTTTATTCGTTATTGGAGAAATAACTTCAGATTATATGTGGAGCTATTTTATTAAACACTATTTGCAGTTCAAGCTGAGAATATGCATTCATCAATCATGCAACGTACTGGCACAAGCTTAACGTTCTACTGATGGATCTGAAAATGACGGCATTCACACATCAGAAGTTGCCGGGCTAATTGGGGCTAATAAAATTGATCATTCACTTCATTTGTGGGACATTGCAGTGTGCAAATTACGCAGTTACTATAATTCACGCTGTACTCTGTGAAGATGTCCTGTCAACATTTTTGTGGGGGATGGGGGTAAGGGTGGGGTCATCCTGGTGTCTGACACATGTGGACACATATCGTCCAGACCATGGAACGAGAGTTCCATGCATCCCACCTAAGCATGGACATCCTCGTGTATTGGAATGGAATATGCTCTCTCTCCCTGGAGAGATGCATCCTGTTTACCTAATTCAAATTGGAATTCTGTCCCGTGTTGGTTATTCAGTGAAAGCAAATGGCTTTTGTTTTCAAATGTTAGTGCATCTAAGGACATACTAATGGGAAATTTTTATTTAATCTTGTGTCCTCTGCTCAAACTCCAAATATCACACAAATAAACTAGGTTTTATTTATTGCACCGATGCTGCTTCCCGTGCATTAATGGGGAATTAGCGGTCACTGGCACCTCTAAATGTCACATGAGGGGAAATGGGCACTGGAAATAGCCAAACGGGAATATAAATCAGTGAGAGTCGCACAGATTTAGGCTGTGGAGACGCTATAATTTATCCGAGGCCCACTGGAAATGAAATTGTGTGTCTGCCATAAACTTTCACCTCCCTCACTTATTCAAGTGACATTTGGCAACGTGCAGTGCTGCACATCAGAAAATAAGTAAGACGTATGGCTTGTACTGCCCTTTAAAAGATGAATTGGAGCATTAGAACCATAAACATCCGTTAATATATTCGTACGATTGAGATTGTGCTGAGTTTGAGTCACGATGACCCAGACTGAAGGCAACTTCCCTTCCTGTAGAGTTCACGCAGAAAGCTACTCTTCAGTCCAGGTACTGGAGAAACAGAGAAGGGTGTTTCTCCCAGTGGTACCCTGGCCAACAATCCTCCAAGTAAAATTGGTCGTTCGCTCATAGCTGTTTGCGGGACCTTGCTGTGCACAAATTAGTTTACAAATAGCTTAACCTGTGAAGGGCTTCGAGATGTCTTTGTGATGTGTTTTATGAAACACAAGGATTATTATTAGAACGGAGACCAAAAAAAGTTACAAAAAAGGGCAGCTTATTTGTGCCCCTATTTGTAGCAATTTCTTCTCAGAATCTTCTCAGTGGAGGTGACTGTAGCCGAGGTTGAAGAGGAAGGGTGCGATTTGAAGAAGGGTAGAGATGGGGGCGAGGCGCGGGCAGAGAGATCCAGGGGTTCAGGGAATAATGACTGAAAGCACAGCCGCCGTTAGTGGAGCGGAGGCCTTGGGAGACGGCAGAGTGCCCATGCTGTGGTGGAGCCAGTTCCTGAATGTCAGACGGTAGGGGATCTTACCGGCGAGGGAAATTCTTGGAGAGTTGTGAACGTAACCTGATTACTTGGCTGAATCTGGTGGGTAAGTGTTATGTTAGTGGCCGTGTAGTTACTGGGCTGTTTGGTGTAGTTTACGTGTATGGTGCCAGCTGCCATTCAACCATAGAGAGGCCAGGGACAGCCCCTCTTTCTTACTGAAGGGGCATGATCATAGATTGCCCTACTTTTGGTGCAGGGGGCAAACACTCATGATGACAGCGCTCAGTGAGTCCCGGACAAAGCCCTACAGAGCAATTAATTGCAGCACTTTGGAGTCTGTTAAATAAATGGACAAGGGACCCTTCTTCAGAGAACAGGCTTTAAGCCGATGTCTCAGAGCCCCGAACACGAAATTCGGAACATCTGGGTGGATTAATGCTGTCAGGCCAATCAGGGTACTGTTGACAGATTGGGAGTGTACCTCAGAACGAAATGCCATTCCACAGCTGCTTGCGACATTCATTTCCCTGCGGACCCTTCCAATTAGCCGGACAATCTGAGCCAAAGACCCCGTGCCCCCACATACGTGTACGTGGAGGAAATCGCTCCCACCTGCTCCCAAAGAAACCTGAGATGTTTCCAGGTGTTTTTAACTCTTCAAATCCATAAGTCCAGTTTATTTCAACAGGAATAAAAGTTGCTCGGACGGATTGGTGAAAAAAAAATGTATTTCACTTTCTGTGCTCGCTTGCTGATTGTGAAGGTATTTAGTTACTGTCCCTTTAAATCTTTAATAACTATGCCAACAATGCTCAGTGTTCATCTGGTAGACTAGACAGTAGGAACTGCCACGAAAGCAACAAAGAGGATGAGTTCCCTTTCCATCTGCTTTCTATTTCCTTACCACAAGTAACTATGTTAATATATAAAAAAAACGGGGTGGTTAGTACACCCCAAATATCCGCAACTCCTTGCCTCAATCCATCTGTCTTGCTCCTCTTTGTCCATCTTCAAATCGCACCTGAGGTCCGTGTTCGATTGGTAGTGCTCGTAGTTTTAATTTTTTTTAAATGATTGAAGATTGCTTGATTTATAGCAGCTCAGTCCTGTAGTTCAGTGGTTAGAGCACACTAACTAGAGTAAACGAGAGACCTGGATTCGATTCCCAGGAGGGCAAAATGTTGGGCAAGTTCCCTTACTCCACACGCCTCTGTTTACCCAGCAATAAGTAGGAACCCGGTTGGTAGTCGATTGGCGGATCGCTTTTCCAGGGGATATAATTCCTTCAAAAAACAATTGGTCACTCAATCCACGACTGTTTGTGGGACGCTGCTGTGCACAAATGGCTGTTGCGTTTCGCCCACAAAATGTACAGTCAATTCACTTTACAGTATATTCCGTGAAGCGCTTTGAGACGTCTCGAAGACACAATAAGGCGCAATATCACACTCTAGCATTATTATTACTAATCAAGAAATATTCAATCAAGAAAAATTATTTTGTTGGCCGTCCATAAACCATGATAGTCCTGTAGCTCAGGGGTTAGAGCACTCGCCTTGCAAGCGAGAGACCTGAGTTCAATTCCAGGCAGGTCAGGGCGAAACCTCGGGCAAGTTTCCTTACTCCACACACAGCTCTAATAATAATAATCCCTTCGAATCAAAATAATAATAAATTGGTCATATTCAACCCACGGCCGTGTGTGGGACATTGCTATGCGCAATTGGCTGCCGCGTTCGCCCACAAATATACAGTCAATTCACTTTATAGTGTGTTCTGTGAAGCGCTTTGGGACATCCTTCCGACGTGAAAAGCGCTATATCAAATTCAAGGATTATTATTATTATTATTATTCTGTGAAGCGCTTTGAGACGTCGAGAAGACGTGAAAAGCGCTATATCAAATGCAAGGATTATTATTGTATTATTATTATAATACCTGGCTACCACTGATCTTGGGTAATGTCTCGGAGTGCTTTATAAGGACAGGGATGGAGGTGGGAGGTGGCTACAGGAACCTTCCATTCAGAATTTGAGACTCAAAATCTTTTGGTTAGCATTTGAGCTTGAGCTACAAGGAAACCTGGAAAATCTCTTGTTTATAGGAATTAGTCTGCAGCAGTTAAACTAAACCTTTCAAAAACTACCTATGGAGCTGTCTATGAAGATTGACATTTATTGTAAATTATCAGGCAAGGGCGCACAGCTGCAATAGTACCAAATAGTATGAAAGAAATTCCCATCGCCTCCGTTCTGAGATACAACCGTTTGTTTACCGTCACTTAATACCTGAAACGTGAACCCCTGATGGGGAGTAAAAGTGTTAAAAAAGATCTTGCAGCGTTAAAGCTAAAAAGAGACGACACAGAAATCCAATATCTGCTTTATGTTGTCCAAATTGAATTACCTGGAATTGATTTCAACATTTTTCATAGGTAACGTACTAGGTAACCAGTGTGATCAATGGGAATCTTTTGCTAAACCCCCAGGTATCACGGTTGCTCAATTCAGGATCTATAGCTTCTCAAATAAACCCTTACATCTGAAGAATACTTATTAGATATTGTCTAAAATGCGGTATTTCTTTAAAGAATCTTTCATAAGGAATCTAAGTCGTACAATTGGAAGTACATTTTGCCGACCCACAAGAAGCCCAATGCTTCATGATCTACCTCCAGAGAGGAGTTTTCCCAAGAGGGGACAACATTTCTTAATATGGATTCCGTTAGGAATTTCCATTAGGAATTTTTGTTAGGAATCCTACATCTTAGACCTCATACATAATATTTAAGTAGTTATCAGGAAGGTTAGCCAAGTTTGTTATAACGTATAATTGTGAACATTATTTTAAACAGAGTTCCTTGACAGCGTTAGGACTTCCTGGCTCAGGCTCACCCTTTGGTGGCTGAAAAGTACAACCCACACGGTAATTTTTTTTAATGATTTTTCTTTTCTTTTAAATCAACTAATGATCCTGGGATCATTCTGCAGCTCCTCGGAGACACTGTTCCAAATCAAACAACTAAATAAATAACTGCTCTTCTGGGAGTTTCACCCACTTGTGTAAATTGCAATAATTTATGGTGAAATCTGGAAGGTATTGTTTTATAATCGTGAATGTCTGATACATGCATCTGGCAGTCATTTAACATAAATGCAATTAGAGAAATTAGCCTTGCATGAAGACTTTGCTTCCTTAACAGGCATGGACAGGATCACTACAGATGCTTATAATACTTGATTCATTGCATACTTCAAGAGTTCTCTTTCACTATCCTCCAGATGGCTTGAATTTAAAAGAACAGCAACAAAGAGGAAAAAGGGGAGGTGTGTGTGTGTGTGTGGGGGGGGGGGGCACATAAAGGAACGCTCATGCGAGGTAGAAAGGCCTCTGCTCTTTTTTTAATGGTTCCTTTTTTGAAGCAGGCAGGGAAAGATGATTCCCGTACGTGCTTTGCCGTACCTTGTGACACGTACGGTTAGTGAAGGTAACTCCCTACAAACATCTCTTTGGCGATGTCTTTGGTCAACATCCTTAAGTCCTCAATTTCCCCCTCAGTGTGCACCACTATATTTGCCTAATGTTAGGAGATGTTCCATTACATGTTTTTTTTTGGGGGGGGTTGGGGGGGGGGTGGTGTCAGCTGGGTGTCTGACACGTGCAGAAAGCCATCACCATCCTTAAGGCTATCCAAAGCAAATTGAGAGTTCCGTGCATCCAACCTACACATGGCAATTCCTGTGTAATCGAATGGAATGTGCGCTCTCTCTCTCTCTCTCCCTGAGGGACACTATTTGCCTGAGCCAGGAAGTCCTAACGCTGTCAAGGAGCTCTGTTTAAAAGAACGTTCCGAAGTATACGTTACAACAAACTCGGTCGGCGCTTTGGGATGTCCTCCCAACGTGAAAGGCGCTCTATAAATGTAATTTTGTTGTTGTTGTTGTTGCTTACTTATTTCTCCTTACCTATGCACAGGTTGGCCAGAGCCAAGGTTTGGGGACCCCCGAGTGTGTGTTGGGGTGCCGCTGGAGTCTAACCAGCTAAAACTGGTGCACGGCAGTGTGGTAACTGTGGAAGTATGATGTTTATTTGCAGTGTTCAGGCAGGACAAAGAATGCATCAAAATGCTGACTTGTGTTTGTAATTATCTATATTTATATATACTCGTAGTTATACCTATACTGGTATGTGTACCTGAATTTGTATGTATACATTACCTGTGTACAGGTACACATACAGGACTAGTATAGCTGTGTATGTGTATAAACCAGTTGTCAGTCTGGCTCGATTGGTAGCACGCGAGTCAAGGTTGTGCATTTTTGAGACATCTTTTTGACGTCTCGAAGATGTGAAAAGCGGTATATCAAATGCAAGGATTATTGTTATTATTATTAATATTATTATTATTATTATAAGCCACACTTCGGAACTCTGCGTTCATAATCAGGTATATCACACCAAAGCAACGGTGTAATTGTCGGAGGTTCCGTCATTTAAAATGAAATGATAAACCGAGGCCCCATCCGCTTGTTCAGGTGGACGCTGATGATCCCTCAGCACGACTTAAAAAGAGTTGGACGTCTCTCCTAGTTTCCTGGCCAACAATCCCCCAGATGAAACTGGTCACTCGCTGCACGCCTGGGGGGGGCATTGCTGTGGGCAAATTGGCTGCCGCATTTGCCTACAAATACTTTACGGCAAATCCTGTGAACTGCTTTGAGATGTTTTCCCAATGAGAAAGGTGTTCCCCAAGTTATTATTACATTGAATATTACATGTATATGTGGAAATATACTGGTGTGTGTACACTGTACTGGTTTTGGTACGTGTTTACATGTACCTGACATACCTGATGCCCTTCATCACAATGACTCACTGATCTGCAAAATTGGCCACTTGATACAACTGCCGATGTTTTAAGGCTATTATATTAAAAAAAATGACACGATCAGCACAGCCTTTGGATTTGATTTAGGAAACATTTGTTTATGTTCAAAATCTGTCAGAAATGTATCCCTCCCAGGTTGGCAGAGAAGTGATTTCAACACATTTTTTAAAAAACCTAAAAGAATGTACCTGTAAAGTATATCCGCTTTGCTTCATCTTTGTCAAATCACCCGCCTCTACCTATCTGATGGCCAATGTTCCTGAAATCCCACTGATACATGCAGTACATTTGCACCGTTGGGGGTAAAATTCTATCCAGGTCCAGATTTACTCTGATTAAAGAGCATTTCAGAGCATCCTCGGTTTGGCAAGTTGTTGAATTCAGTCTCAACTTTGAATCTGTTTTTCCGTAGTTCTAAAAAGAACTCACGTCAAAATTAATTCCATAATTAGCCAAACTCTGCACACTCTGAAATGCTACAAAAACAGTAAATCTGGACCCCAGTGGAATTTAACCCTTGCATGTTACCAAGTGCAGAACCTCACTTTAAGGTGAATTCAATGCACGAGACTGAAAATGGTTCATATCTACAACCGGTGTTGAGCGTTTAACGGCTCTAAGAACAGTCAAATATATTCGACAAATTACACCACTACGTGAACTTTTGTAACAAGATGGAGATATCGTAAGACCATGTTAGTTCACAAAAAGCAACCTCAGCAATCCAACGAAAAGGAAGAACTGTCATTTTAATTGTAATTGATTGCTGTCCTATACCTGTTTGTCAGCGACCTTGCTAATTATTAGAAGGCTCGCCTGTCATCCGTTTTTAGGGGCAGGGGAGTTTTATAGCCAGTAGAGGAAAAGGGGAGGAGGTGTTGCTGATGTGGAAGTCCTTGAAGACTTGTGGAATGTGCTTGCTTGTGTTTTTGACATGTGCAAATTGTCAGGATGGAGAATTGCTCCTGTCAGTTGTCACTGTGTGCCTTGCAATTAATGCCATCTGCTGTGCTTCCACTTCCCCGGAGGCAGCTCTCGTTCTGTGCTGACTTCCTGCTGATGACAGGACAGTTCGTCCTTCCCTGCTGACCTCGTGTCACTCAACGCAGGCACTTTGCCCTCCGATACATTCTCCCGCTGCCCCCAAATCTTTGTGATTGTGTGCCGGCTGCATTGCTTAACCCGAAGGAGTGAGAAAATGTAAAATAAGGCAGCGGTGGCAGGAAAATAAATCGTTGCTGGAATTTTTGAAATCGTTCATTGACAAAAAGCTTTTATTTATGTCAGCGCCTCACCTGTTTGCTCTGAATTTCTGGTCTTTAACGTCAGCATTGTTGCTTTTTTAAACAAAAAGGCAACTTAATTCTTATTTAAGACCAAGGTATTTTTACGTTTTCAATTTGCACATTGATGAGAATGGTAGTGAATAGAACAGAATAGAATAGAATAGAATAGAATAGAATAGAATAGAATAGAATAGAATAGAATAGAATATTGCAGTCCTTCTGCATCTGGACCAGAATCATTTCAGGATAAGATTTGGATTGAAATCTATCCAGAATCGACTGTTATTTAGTTTGGCAATCCTGATTTTCTTCTCTCAAACTATTGAGACGATAAATCAGAATGGCGCACATACAAAGGGAAAAAACTTAAAGACTGCCTGATTAAATGGCAACGAAGTAAAAGCTGTTTCTTTAAAATCATAATATAATAATGCTTGCATTTGATATAGCGACTTATCACATTGTCGAGATGTCTCAAAGCGCTTCATGGGATATACTGTAAAGTGGAGTGACTGTGTGTTATGTGGGTGTAAACAGAAAAGCAGACATAAGCCAAAACAAGCCCGTCGTGTTGATCCAATCCCTTTGCAACACCAAGCAGTTCAAATCTCTTTGGCAAATATTAAAGAAGCTTTTATTAAACACTGCCAGAAGCCACGGTTGAAGCAGGAAACATCAATGCACTTAAGAGTCAACTCGTGCTTACATGTGAGAGAGGGGAGTAGAGGAACATAGGAGAGGGGATTATGTTCATGTGTATAAACACTGGAATGGGCTCGTTGGGCCAAGTGTCCTGTTTAGCTGCTGCAGTTTGCACATTATATAATTCTACACAAATTCAGCTTCCACGCCCACATATTGTGAAGGTAGTGAATATCAGAACACTATTTGCAGCACGACCACGAACACATGGGAATAAGTTACGATCTGGTGGGGGGAGTGGGAGGGGTGGTGGTGTTGGGGGGTTTGGGGGAAGGAATTTGTGTCCAAATTCAATCACGAGCTTCATTCTTCAGATTGGTCTGAGGTCACTAACATTTAGCAATGTTGTCAGAGTTGGAATCTCTGAATCTCAGAACGATGTCGTGACTCGGATCTCCACCATCAGCACCTGGACTGTGGCATGAAGCGGTCATAACCCAATCAGATTGTATCACCCAACCTCCACATCCACTTAAACCCATTGACTGCACATTGGTTGCAGTGCAATGCTGATGCACTGTGTGGATTAATGTTCTGAAGGCATTTGACTTTCACTTACATATAACATCCGAATATATCCACGATCGCTCATCTTTCATTGATTTCTTGCAATACTGAGGCCTAAAGTGCCAGGAGAGATTCCTTAATTAGGGAAAGGGGACTGTTTCAAGAACAAATTAGATAGATTTCTACCAGAAAATAATATCTCGGGATACAGGGTACAGTATATAGTTTGGGACACAACATGTCAAGCGACTGCCAAGATGGTGGAAGGCGAACAAGATGGAACTTGGTCTTCCTTCGCTAGCAAATTCTTATCTTCTTATGGTGACCGGAAGTGCTGGTGTGCAATATAGATCCGAAATACATCACACCGACTCCACTCTGAAAATATATTGTGAGGAGCGGAGTTCCCATAAGTTATCGCGATGTACTACTGAGCTGTTACTTTTCCAAATTCAAGATATCGGCTTTTTTGCATCGTGCGGAATTTTGAACCGACACCCGCAGGAATTTGTTTCTTAAAGAAATCTGAACTGTATTGCGTGAATCCCCCCCAAAAAACAATTCCAGTGGTGAAAACATGGCATTCACTACCTACCTTGGATTTGCTAATAGCAATTTAGAGTCCCAAATGGCTTCTGTCTGTCGGGATCCAGAAGTGTATCGTACCCACCAGCGGCAGCTCCCCTCCCAGAAGTAGATAATGTGGGAAGGGAGTTCCCAGTATCTGACAAGTGCACTTGCAGCTGTCATCAGGCATCGCTATTTGCAACTTGACTCACTATTAGCAACTCCTGATAATAAAGAGTCAATCCACTGTATAGTATATTCTGTGCAGCGCTTTGAGACGTCTCCATGACGTGATAAGGCGCTATAACAAACGCAAGGATTATGATTATTATTATTAGTTTAACCGTAATCTAGCATTGTTTTACCAGTAAACCTCATCAGGAATCCTTGGACCCATTTATGCCCGGACAGGCCAGCTCCCCTCAGAGCAGAAGGAGTTAATATGCCACATGAAATAACAGCATTCTTAGCCTTAATTAACAAAAACAGTATGTAACAGAAGGAAATGACAAACCACTTTGTTATTAATGTGATTATTACTAATCCCCATGACTGTATATTGTAATGGTTATATGTTGCCTCCATTGTAAGGATAGATGTTTCTTGTGGGCAGGTTCAGTCATCCCCTCAGTTTCCTTAGTTATAAAACCGACCATTTGCTTCCCGAGGCTGAGCAGATAAAACACACTGCCTGGCCTGCTACTGAGCCATATTGCGGTGTGATAGTCTTTGCTGATCTCAGACCCATATAAACTATATGAGTTCCAAGCACTGATATGGGGCTTGAACGCACAACCCTTTGACTCAGGGTGAGACTACTATCAACTGAGCCAGGCCGACATTTCAGAAAGTTTTTCTGCATGACGATATTCACTAGATGGAGTGTGTGATGGGTTCCATTGAAAAAGCCTCTTGTCATTACCCTCATTATTACTATAATAGGGCCATCGCCTTAGTCCAAGGTGGGTTTCAAGCAGATTCAATTCATAGAATGGTCGGTCGGGGTGAATCCAAGAAGTGTTACAAAGATTTACATAGGATGTACAGCACAGAAACAGGCCACTCGGCCCAACCAGCCAACCACACGCATCTCCACCCACTCCTTACTCCCTCTCCTACCCTTCTATACCCCTCTCCCTCATGTGAAAGTCTAGCTTCCTCTTGAATGAGTCTATATTATCTGTTTCAACCACCACCACTTCAGGCAGTGAGTTTCACAATCTGACTCTACTCTGTGTGAAGTGGTTCCTCCTAAATTCTCTTTCAGATACCCTCATCATTATCTTACACTTGTGTCCTCTGGTTATGGATTCCCCCAACAGTGCAAACAGCCTATCTATGCTAATTTCATGGAACCCTTTCATAATTTTAAACACCTCTATTAGGCATTGATTCGGAGAAGTGTTACGTCTCTATGAATATTTCTTGTGAGACGGCTTCAGTTTTACTGTTTTAGGTTTTTTTTTAAACCACATTTAATCAACAGGAATTAAAATGTGCCTTTAGTTTCCGAAGCTTCTCAGGCACTTGTATCACTGATCACACTTCAAGTGTTTGGAAACCAACGAAAGTATTGAAGGAACTCTTGCATACTGCTTTCTTTGTGCTGGTTGTTCACAGACTGCACTATTTATAACTTACTGAATAAAGTTTTTTTTAAAAAATTGAAATATAAAAACTATTTGCAATAGTTAGTGCTACAGGAGATACTTATGACTGACCGAAAGTAACCTATCTTACAAATCTCTGACACCAACTGTAATAAGAAAATGTTTGACTTATCCCCTGTTCTTCAAAGCAACTTGTCTGGTTCTGTCCTTCCCCATTACTTTGAATTGAGAACTTTCCACCTTGTTAATGCCGTAACTTGTGTCACCACAGAAAATGGTACCACCTTGTCACAAGTGACTTGATCAATGTCAGGACAGATGTCTCAGGTGCCATTGGGTCACCGACTTATGGATTGATCTGTCACTTAAACCAAAGTCGTCCACACCTGTTCTAAACGCTAATTTCCTCCCAAAGTCAATCGGACAACATGTACAGTTGTGTTTATGCTTCCCGCGGCATGACGCAATGACAGGAACAGATAAATGATGTGGGTTCAAAGTGAAACACTTTAGTTTGTTTTAAGAAGTGAATTCTTGCAGCTGTCGTGAAGATCAGTCCGCACTAAACCACCCTCCCCTTGCATTCTATCTCAAGAGCTTTTGCCAAGAATATAATAATGTTCTATCAGATTTATGAATGCAAGGTGTGTGTGCTCTTAATATAGACTCGGGCAAATACTACTCCAGCTAATAAAGTTCAGAGTAAATCCAGCCAGCCATAAATGCACTTTACGTCCCTTGCAATATGAACCATTGCCAAATTCAGAGTCTGATGTTTATTAGAGACGGCATGACACTTACGTAAAATAAAACAGTCACATAGTTAAATGTTATTTTCTCGCAGTTGGTTGTAGGACAGGATATGAATAAGGACACCATCATTCCGGTTGAGAGAATTCTGATTAATTGTTCAATATGGGATCTAAATTACCCGCAGCACATTCCATTCCGTCATTAAGAAACAAGTTTAAAATGGGACGAGGTTAACATGTGATTCGAAATGGCCCCTGCGACTTCTTAATATGGTATTGCCCAAAGCTAGCTGTAAATGTCACTTGGGTTCCTGCTTAGCACGGAGCAATATTTCAGTTGCTGCTTCACAGGATATTTTTTAAGGAGTTGAGTTGATGCCCTGTAAACATATGTGGCCGGTGGCTAGGACTAAAAGGGGGATCTGGACCCTTCATATCTATCTACACTTCACCTCCTGCCCACTTCTGGTCCAGTGAACTGCTCGTTGGGGCATCCTCATCTCTGATTAGCCGATGGCCCTGTCGATCAAGCCAACAGCTCACCTGTCTTCAGGACTGACCCTTTAACTGAGTTTTACTCAGCGCACCCCATCCCCTCCCCCCCACACCCGACCCCCAGAATATTTTCACCTGCCACTTATGGTTATAAAGTGCTATTGAATGGACCCAATGGGGCATCCAAAACTTCAACACAAGTTGCAAAACCTTTCGTTAGACTCCAAGACCCACTTCTTTCTCAGAACCGCAGGAAACCTGCTTCCCCGCTAAGACTGATTGACCACTGAAGCTATCTGGATTTGGATGATTAAATACCGCACAGAATACCGCAGCCCAAAGCCCCATGGGAGTGCAAAGTTGGTGAATATTAGATTGGTTTTCCTCGAGTTTGCGTTTGATGATCTTCAGAAACAGGGAGATATTTTACAAAGCTTTAATAAAAAGAATAAATAAGAATAATAATCCTGGCATTTGATATAGCGCCTTGTGGCGTTGTTGAGACGTCTCAAAGCGCTTCACAGAATATACTGTAAAGTGAATTGACTGTATTTCCTGGACAATTTATTTGTGGTTATTTTCCCTACTCAGGACAATAAGGACCACTTTGCAAAGTCAATGGCGTTTCAAGCCACGTATTGTCTGCTATCAGAGAGTGGACTGAGCAATCTTCGTGACTCTGTGCCTGAGCAACCTTTCCTCGACAAGGGTCCAAGTTGCGACTTGTGCTGTGTTAATTATCAAGGGTGACGAATTATCACATTGTTAGTAAATGCAGTGAATGAAGCCAGGAAATAGGGAAGGAAGTTCATAACTAAAGCCAGGTTGGATGTGTGACTTCCTCCCCACCCCCTATACACACCCGCACAGATAAATGGTTGGACCTGTTACTAACAGCAGCACCATTGGACTCGCTGGACAGAGATAAGTCTAGCTAAGCTCCAGCACAGACAACAACAATTTACCTTTATATAGCGCTCTTCATGCAAGTCAGCGTCCTGGAGCACTTAACAGAGGTGGAACCTGACTCCGAGCCAGGGGAGGTAGGAGGAGTGAGCCTAAGCATGGTCAAAGAGGAAGGTCTTGACGAAGGAAGATGGAAGATTGAGGGAGAGCGTTCCAAAGTTTTGGGGGCAATAAGTGACTGAAAATGCGGCTGCTAATGGTGGAGCAAAGGGGACGAGGGATGGGCAGGAGGCCAGAGCCAGCCGAGCGAAGGCAGCGGGTAAGTGGAGTGGGGAGAAAGCAGGTCAGAAAGGTAGGGAGGTGCCAGGGCGTGAAGGGATTTGTAGATGAAGATAAGTGAATACTAGCCGATGGAGCAAGTTAGAGAGCTAAACTGGTATCCCACTAACCAGCACTCTGATTCCATGTTCTTCGGATGGCAAGTTCAAAAACAACATTCACTTCATTTAGTGAAGGGCTATTGAGCAAGGCGCTATATAAATGTAAGTTATTGTCGTAAAGATCATAGAACTGACAAGCGACTGCTGATTTTACCAGGAGAAAGGAGCTTCACAAAAATTTCTTAGCAGACCGCTCAGCAGCAGCTGCATTGGGTTAGCGTCAAGCTCAACTATACTGTGACCTTTCTGAACGTGTTCGTCAAACACAGCTAAAAGACAAATTGTGTTAGAACTGCGCGGCTTTAAATTCAATCTTATCTCTGAGGAACCTGAGCTGTTCATGGCCTCCAGGGATACCTAGAAAATGAAAAGCTGACAATATGGGATTATTTTCCAGTGGTTGACATGGAGCGATCAGATCTGTTCCCCTGTTAACAGATTCAGGTAGGTTGCTGCCACTGAGGATGCGCAGCAGGTTTGGCTTTCATATTGATGGGACGGCACCTCTGCATATGCCGTGTTCCCAGCGACTTCTGTTTTTATTTCAGATTTCCAGGATCTGCAGTGTTCTGCCTTTTTCCTTCAAGGGGAATCTCATTTGGGATATAATTGAGTGGCTTCGAAAAATAGAAAAGAATATTACTGCCAGCAGTAATAACCTTTATTTTTCACCATCAGATTTGTTTCCGAAATGAGACCCACAAAATTTTGCTGAACACAACTGACCTTATCTTTGACTTATGATGTCCGCAGTACATATAAACACTCGCTTTGGTTATCCATATTTATACCTTGTTTATGTCACAGGTAAAGTTACACAAATTGGTCATTAACATTGACCTCTGCCTTACTCCTGGCAAATTAAAGGGGTAAAGCATTGATTAACAATGCTACTACCTAAGTCAGAACAAAAAAAAAACAATTTGATGTTTATTGATGTCATGTGTATATTTGCTGCCTAAATTTCTCCACTTTACTACATTTTTGGCTGTAGGCTAACACATATACTTTTGACTCACATATTTACTAAACGACATCCTGTGACTTGAAGTTTCCCTTTGGTTCAGCCTTAAGAGCAGAGCATCCCCTGGCAGGAAAATCATACAGCATTGTTTCCTTATGCTTCTTTTGGAAATGTAAAGTTAGAGTTAACCATTTTTTGCTGATCTTGAGTTGAGCTGGAGTTTGTGGTTAGCTATGAGAGATATGTAACTTGCTGACTCAGTTGGACAATTTTCCCAAGGCTGTTGTGTGCTCTCAGCGACCATCGGGGTTCTATTTCTAAGACATTTGCCCTTGTAACTCCAATAACCCAAAGCGTATAGATCAATTGAACCCCAATATGTCAAACAAGAGGATTCAGACTCAAGAGGCTTATCAGTGGGAAGGTGAACAGACAGCTCAGATTTGATTATTCTTATTCTACGCAAAGCTTTGTGAATATTTGGAATAGACTACCCAGGAAGCGACGGAGACAGATGGCCAAGACGTAATTAGATACTTATTTGCTGAAGAATTAAACTGTGTAGTTACTTGATGAAAATTTAATTGGGGAGAGTGGATCAGAGCGGTATGGGATTAATTTTTAACTTTTTTAATTTACTTTGAAATTCTAGTCAGAAGTACCATCATAGCTCTTTTTGGCTCTGGATATAGTCCTATGTTGTGATTGTTTCTGGCTCCATACTGCTGTTATACCACTTCAAGGTAGACAATCCACCTGGATATGAATATTTAAAACAATTCTGAAACTCTAATGTTCTAAAATGCTCCATTCTGAAACACTAATTAAATCGACTAAATCTAAACCCAGGTGGAATTTCTCCTCATAGAAAAGGGAAGAGAAGTAGTCTTCAAATCCTGCCAGAACTTATTCTATTCATGTTATTTTCATGGTCTTTCTCAATCGTTTCAGTTTATTTTACATTTCTTCATAGTGACTTAGCAATCTAAACCGCAATAAATTCATAAACTGGGTCCTCTAATAATACTATGTTATTTGTTACGTGCAAAACCTGAGAGTGATTGTTGCTCATGTTCAGCATTAACAGGGAGGACGTTTCTTCTGGTGTCTTGGCAATAGCCCCCACCCCCCCTACCCCGACCAAAAATGGCTGGCCACCACTGGTCTATGACACCTGGAGCAAGTTTAACCAACACTCTTACTTCACGGGCAATGGAAGTTCCTTGAAAAGCTGCACTTCATTGAAGAGTCTTCAGAGCCCATGCTGAATAACACATGGCCACTAAAGCATGGAATGTTTAACTGCCCTTTGAACTCCGAGTGTAGTTGAGGGCTGGTCAAATGCTGCTAAAAGACAAATTGAGTTAGAACTATGTGGAGCACTAACTCTCATAAACCTGCGTGCACTTAAATCACCTTATATTGGAACAAGATGGTCTTAAATTAAGCAGTATCAGGGAATCTGTCCTGTCTATGGCCTCTAAAATTTATGTAAGGACATATTTAGGGGAGCGGAACTGTGATATGACATTTGAGGGCACTGGTGACTTTCATTGCCAATAGTAATTCAGTCTTAAAGGAAGCATGGAGTTAAAACTCCAAGATGCAGTCAAGGCTGAATCTATCCATCTTGGACAACAGTTACAGGCAATAATGATGGAGGGATTCAAGAGCCTCACTGTTGCCATTATTCTGTGCTGACTCCAATCTATCAGCATTTTGAGATGGTAATAAAACATTTTATACGATGACTTTCACATCAGGAGCACGTCTCAAAGCCCTTTCTAGGATTTGCTGTAAAGTGTAGTGACTGTAATAATATCAATAATAGTCCTTGTACTTGGTACAGCGCCTTATCACTTTGTTGAGACTTCCCAAAGCGCTTCACAGAATACACTGTAGAGTCAATCGACTGTGCATTTTGTGGGCGAAAATCCGGCAGCCAATTGTGCGAGGCGGCGTCCTTACAAACAGTCGTGTTTCATTCACTTATGGCAAAAAAGTTTTTAAAAAAATTTAAAGTGAGACTTTTCAATCATCAGTCCAAGCTGGAGTTCAAAGCCTGAGATGGAGACAGAATTCTCACTCGCTGCACCACCGCCTAGTTCAACTTTCTGCTCATTCGTGTCGATGGTTTGAGTGCGCCTGCTGATTCATTGTGAAAGATCCGAAAACCGCTCACTGTAGATGCCCATCTGTCGATGCTCACCCACCATCACCAGTGTCGTACCTCGGAGGTCAAGCCAGGGGGACGCTCAAGTCAGCAATGCTCTAGTGGCAGCCAGTAGCCCTGTGAAGTCATTAGAAAGTACCACCTCATAGCACGGAGCTCACAGTGATGTGTAAACTGCACCTGACGGTAAAACAGCAGCAATAAACAGGATATCACACCGGAAAAGCGAGCATTCTGCTGTGACCAAAATCTAATCCAAACCAAGTTCTTGTGGGTTGACATGACATAAATGGTGTTTCCTGCAGAGCACACTTTAAATTCTAAGGCTCTTTATCCAGCATATGGTTACTTTTACGCTGCTGTTTCTCCTGATCAGACCTTTTTAACCTCAATGACTAATGCCAGTGATTAATGCAGCACAAATTCTACCACTAATGCAGGTCTATCAGGGTTAGTCAGATGTACATATGTAAGTCGCGATGAGTCTTTTCGTAGCCTCAAAGAATGATAGAAATGTTCAGCACATTGTTTCTGGGCCGACTGTAAGAGCTATCTGTTTAGTCCCACTTCCCCACCTTTACAACATAATCTTTTATATACAGTATTTCCTTTCAGTTGTTTGCCTAGTTCCCTTTTAAAAGCCATTATGGATTGTGCACCAACCAGTATTTGTGATAAAGCATTCCGTATCGCAGTAATTATCTGTGCAAAATAACTTCTCCTAACCTTCTCTCTGCAAAAGGGTGCTTGAACTTTAATATAACTTTCTCTTTCTAAGATGATTTCACCACTTGGGATTCAGTATTCAGTAATTGAGGATTGTGGTGCTCCAAGAAGAAATCCAGTAGGAATAAACTGGACATTTATATTCCTTGCATTGATAAAGCACCTTTCATGTTGGGACGACCTTTCGAAGCCCTTCACCGGTTTTCTCGGTGAAGATGGCACCCAATTTGCACGCAGCAATTTCCCATGAACAGCCATGAAGTGAATGATCAATTTCATCCAGGCAATGTTGGCCAGGGCACCCAGAGAAACTCCCTTCTCTTTTCGAGTAGAGTCATGGGATGTTCAGTGTCCACCTCAATAGCAGACGGGGCTAATGTCTCACCTGAAGCACAGCTCCCCATCCCTGCACTAAAGCATCAGCTTAGTGCTATCTGTTAAGTGGGGATCAACTAGTAAGGAAAAGCTCATAAGTCATTATGACAAGAATAAAACATTAAACACAGACACCACTCGCCACCAGGTGAGCTTGGCTCCAAGTTGACGTGCTTGGCAACGGAACGTCAAACTCGAGGGAACCCTCCGTAGTGGCCTTGGGCTTGGCCAGGCCACTGATGACAACACGGCCAACCTATTCTTAATCGTGGCAATGGGTTTCCGCATGTATCAGACACTCAGCTGACCCAGAAGACTACCTTGCTGGAAAGTATGTCTAGTGAGTAAGGGTCAGGCTCGGCTCTGATATCCCCCTGCCATGGTTGAACAGCCTGCCAGCCCTCAATATCTGGGCGTGTAACGTATGAAAGATGACACACTTGGATTAGGAACTGGACTCTAACAGGAGTCGCCAGCTACAGGCAAGAGCAGGGAATGGGAGGGTTAGCGAAAAGGAAAACAAGCTCCTTTCAAAGATCAGGACGAGTGGGTTAGATTCTTAGCGTCGCTTTCAGATCTCAGCTGCCATCAAGATGCAAGCGGGAGCCTGGGCATCGATCTAAATGAGTTTTAGAGCTGATGTGAATTGTTAAACCTGGCGTGCCCATTCCAGATGTTAGGCTAATCCGTGGCCTCCGGAGACAGGGAATGTCAGCTCCACGGTTTGTGTCGCTCTCAGCAGGTGACTTGACACAGGGCTTCAGACTTTTTTTGGGAGCCTTTCATATCAAAGGGCGTGGGGCCACTCTGGGGCAGGGATGCACGCAGGCAAGGAGCAGAGCCCGCTGTGAATTTCTCTATAACTTTTATTTGCTTAAGAAATTAAGCATAGAAACGGAGCAGTGTGTGTGTGTGGGTGGGTGGGGGAGGTCCCAACACGTGACAGCAAGTGGGACGAGAGGGAGTGGGGGGGGGGGGGGGGTGGTGGTGTTGTTGATTCACAGTTTTATTGTCCTTTTGGCTGTATCCAATGTTTTACCGTCTCTTTTTGACCGTGCTTGATTGCTACTGAAAAGGAGCGGGATTACGGGAAGGATGAAGAACTGACTAAAAACTGATAATGAAACCTGCAAAGACCTTTCTAACCACGACCTACAACTTCTCTGCAGGCCAGACAGAGATCAGATTTGGTTTACGAATTACAAATACTTTTATGAGTTCTCTCTCTCTCTCTCTCTCACTCTCTCTCTGGAACAGTGCGTTATCCGAGTAGATAAGGGCATAAAATGTGGCATTTGCTGCACTCGTTCTATTTGTGTTTCTGCACTCATTTGCCCACAAGGTACACAGTCAATTGACTTTACAGAATAATCTGCGAAGCGCTTTGAGACGTCTCACCACGTGGTAAACACGCTATATCAAGTGAAATGATTATAATTATTATTATAATGTTAAATTGGGCAATTTACTACCAGATTTGCTGAAATAAAAATGGTGATTCCCAACCACTGGCAAAGGCAGTGTTTTGCTTTTTGATTTTATATTGGACTTGACCTTAGCAGAGAAAGACCCAAACGCAGAATGCTAGATTACAACTTCTGGTTTGCAAATGCATCCATGCAAATGCAATTTGCTTCTACTGTTCACTTTTCAAAAATAGTCTTCCAAATGTTTGTTGGTCTGCGAATGCCTTCTGAAATTTATGGTTGTTTGATTTCTGTCTTCTATTTGTCTGTCGTTATGTTCAGTTGTGTGGTCCAAGACTGACTTAAATTGTAAATTTAACGTTGTAGTAAATGAATGTGCTGTTTTGTAACTTTAATGCACTATGTTTAATTCACAACATTTAATACACTTATATTTAACACACTTACTGCACTTTTAATGCACTGGGTTAATGCACTCGGTATAATATAATATATTGCAGTGTAGGAACACACTTGTTTGTAACTTTAAAGTTCTACAATGAAATAATAATAATCCTTGCATTTGATACAGTGGCTTATCACATCTTCAAAGCGCTTCACAGAATATACTGTAAAATGAATTGACTGTATATTTTGTGGACGAAACGCGGCAGCCAATGGCACACAGCAGCGTCCCACAAACAGTCGTGGATTGCGTGACCAATTTATTATTATTTTTTTCTTGAGGGATTATTATCAGGTGAGTATTATCAGTGGAGCAATTGGCTGCCACGGTTTGCCCACAAAATATACCAGCGCTTTGGGACGTCTCGAAGACGTGATAAGGGGCTATACCAAATGCAGGGATTATGATTATTAATAATAATGTAATATTTCAGAAGAGATGAGACAATTATCAAATGTGTTATGAATCGTCACATTTTTCCATGTGTTAGGCTCAATGTGATATATACCATAGGATAAAATTCACAGAAAGGCCACTTCTTTACTTGGTACTTTCATTACACACAGCTTTGCATTCAAAAATGCATTTACATCTCAAAGGAGGAAAGTCTAATTAGAAAACGGATGCTCCCATATTCCAGAGTGGTATGAAATTTTTTCACGTGATACATTGCAAGCCTCTTGCATTGAAGTGCACCTTTTCAACAAATGTTGCAGTTATTTATATTTTGTAAAGGGCTTGGAGATGTTTATTTGTTTGCATCGGGCTTTATAGTAACAGGCACTATTAAGTGCTTATTTTGTATCCGGTTCTATTACCTCGGACTCTCTTGCATCACAACGTATGGATTTTCCCTTCAATCCCTCTCGCCCCATTTCAAATTTGGATTGCTCCTGCTTCTCTTCTCTCCCCCACTGTTGCTTGCCGGATGCTAATAAATCAGCATCCAGCTGGACAGAGCCTGATTAAATACCCGATAACTCTGAGACCACACATGTCATGACATTGAGCCAACGGCGTTAAACGCTTCACTCCTAGTTCACAGCCAGCAAAGGGTGCAAGAAGTACAAGACCAGAATGTACTGTATTCTCAATGTAACATTCGCACCATTCAACACTTTGCAGCTGTACTGACAGCGCGTCCAATGTGAATAGCAACGAGCTGTTCATTACATACTAGCTATGTGGTTTTAGCTGGTAAGACTCCAGCAGTTAGCCCAACGCACACTCTGGGGTCCCCCCAAGCCTTGGCTCTTCCCAACCTGCGCTTAATACTTTCTGGAATTAGGTAAGCAGGGAGAGAGTGCATATTCCATTCCAATAATCTATCTCTGGGATTTCCACATGTGTAGGTGGGTTGCATGGAAATCTCAGCTTGGTTTGGATACTCTTAACCAATGGTGATAGGTTTCCGTGTGTGTCAGATAACTGGCTGACCACAAAAAATACACACATGAACAATGAGATTCACATCTAACTTTGCCCCTCACAAATTTTTAAACCTGCATTATAGGTGCAGTGAACAGTGCATTCTTCTAACTAAATACCCTCCACAGTATATCTAATGGTTGGAGAGGTTTGGACCTGGATGGATCGAGCTTCTCTTCTGCTATGGAAGGTGCCTGGAAAGAGGACCGGCATCCATCACTTAACCATCGGTGTTGTTCAAAGTTAGGTTCCACCAGATGAATTCTGCTGCACCACAGACAGAGCCTGGGGGGAAAAAATCATAAGCAATGATCAATTTCTAAAGAGATCACACTGATCAAACACACAGACAATAGTGATACTGAGCATGTACGCTGTGCACTACATAATAATACCACATCAATAAACAAGGCAAACAGGATGCTGGGCTATACTGCTAAATCAATTGAGTTTAAAATCCCCAGTTGTGGTATTCAGGCTGTACGGTGCTCTGGTGAGATTGCGCCTTCAATATTGCATACAGTTCTGGTCACCACGATGTAAGGGTGACCCAGTCGTTAGAGGCGATGCAGAGGAGAATAACGGCAGAGGAATGAGCTAAAGCAATGATTAGACAAGCTGGGGCTATTCGGTCTTGAGAGAAGACAGCTCAGAGGGGACGTCATAGAGGCGAACGCAATTTTAATTGGGATTGAAAAAGTCAACCCAGATCAATACTTTAGAATGTACCATGACATAGGTTTAGAGTTGTAAGTGGCAATTTTAGAACAGAAATGGGACAATTTAACCCAGGTTTGAGTTATCGGGAGGTTACGTATCTCATTATTTTCGATACGACAAACACAGACTGTTACTTTGAAAGTTGACAATCTATTATTGTTGCAAGTAAGAGAAGTTCTAAATAAAGATCTCAAACAAGCAGAAGTGCTGCAAAATTTCAACACACAAAGCGTAACAGTCAATCTACATCAATGCTTCTTCTTGTGTCCAGTTGGATAATAATTCACGGGCATCTCTCAACGTCAATTAAAAAATATATCAATTAGAAAATTTGAAGGTACAAGTCCAACTTGCAGCGGTTAAAGAAATGTTTTGCTTCTGCCTTCATTTGTTATTGTGCTCGAGGGTGCAGTTCATGACTTATTTAAAATCTCCTCTTGCAGCTGAAGAACATTGGTTAGGTCTGTCCTCGGAAAGCAAGACACTCCAGATGGATGGCAGCAGTAGCTGGCGAGGAAGGTGATTCAAGAAAATAATTTATTGACAAAGGGACATTGGTGCAATTCTCCAAAAAANGCACGTGAACTCACATATTATTGTGAGGGAATTAGTACCGAAGTAGGATTTTACAAAAATTGGCACATGCCCAAACTGAGCAACATGTAACAAAGGGAACAGACTGAAGGATATCTATTTATAGGAACTACATTTATGAGTACACTCAAAGAATTTACAAACATAAGAGGTTTTAAAGTCCAGTTATTGAAAAAAATATATATTATAGGGCCCTCAGTGCAACACAACTTACAACTAAGTTGATATTAGCCTTGCTTCCCTGCGCAGAGGACGTAAGCTGAGATGCTACTCTGCGTAGAGGACATGTGCTTGTGCTGTTCATCATAAACTAGGTGTTGGCTCCAGCACAAGATCACATTGGGGTATTAAAAGGGAAGGAAGATGTTTTAATGACCGTCTGCTTCTCAAAGGTTTTGCGGCTTGCGGGCTCGGCAGTAATAAAATGAGTTCTGGGGAAAAGTGACAAGTTGCAGATTCGCAGAAAAGTGGAATTATAGTATAATGGTCACTCGTCAGTGGTACACTTGTCAAAGAAAGGCCTTCAGTCTCTTTATAGATCCTAGCACTATTCCTGGCACATCAGCAGGACAGCAAAGATATCTAAGTTGATGAGATGAGGTCGGCTTTGTTCAGGGCTGGTTTGGACAAGGTTTTTTCTGGGTGGGAGAAATGTTCAGAACGCTCTGAAAGGTGGCACTTTTAACATTTACCCCCAGCCACTATCTCAGGCATCACACAGCTAAACTGCTGAATGAACACCACGTGTTTATTGCTTTGCTATTAACAGTATCTGGTTTGTTGGAGAACTTCTGCAATATATCACAGCGTTCAGGGTTCAAGTGGGATGGAAGTATCTTGCTCAAGTCCCTAGGAAATTAGAATTGGGTTTGCATCTGCAATCTTTGCATAGATGCAGACATAAATTTATGGGTTTGACGCACAACCGAACATTTAAGTTGAAAGAAGATATTCACATTTGTAACCAATGTCTAAGGCAACACATCCGGCCCCTTGTACATCAGCTTGTATCCATGCTTACGACAAATCTAAAAGCTGTAAATAAATGCTAGTGTTGAAGTTGCTCAGTGGTCCGGAAATCATTAAATAACTTCCCGGTCAGCTGTTACTAAGCAGTTACTATTGTCTTATTATTGATTTTTCGAAGTTACATTTATTTCTCAAGAAAAGGCTTTGGAATTTTACACGTGCATTAACACCGCTTTATTCCTTTTATTCCCCAAATTACACCACCCATCTTATTGAACATTACTAATGTACTGCACGGAAATTCGACCCGGTATCTGCTTGGGTTCATCAAAAGGTTATCTTTTTTTTTCCTTTCAAAAAATGGACTAAGTGGAAACCTGAGAAATCGCTGATTTAATACCAGCCAAATTGGTTAAAATATCTTTCAAGCACAAAGAGGTTAAGGTGCAAAGTAGCGTCAATTATGTTCTTAGTTTGTGGAGCCATTGAACAGACAAGACAGCAACTTGGGGCAAGAAATTCCTCTTGCTGTTAAGTGTAGCAACTGTGACTTATAAGCAGGCTCCCCCTCAGGCCTCTGCGTCAGTTCTGATAAAGGGCTATATGAGTAATTGTTTCACAAATCCACAAATGGATTTCTACCATATCCTATTTAATATCAATCTTTCAAACCAAATTAATCCGTTGAAGTCTAACTTGAGATTTTCTTAAAAAATAATGAATATGTCCAATTATTTTCTAGTTTTCTACCCACCGGCCTATCATCCACACAGCCTTGATCTGGAAATGGTTTCTGATCGGCTACACAGTGCTGCCATTAGTTTTGAAGCCTTCCCAAGATCGACACTCGTAGCCCACAATTTCTCTGGCTCAGAGTTTATGGCATTAAAAAGTTACACCGCCACTTTCCAGGCTCCATAATGGCAGCTCTTTGTGTATAATAGAAATTCAATCCCAATAAACAGACGGGCTAAAACCAGGTGGAATTTCCAGTCTCAGGTGAGGCAGCCACATTCAGAATTTCAATCCGGTTAAACCTAACATGATTCACTCCCCGCAGCTAGTTTAGTTACTATGGTTAATGTGTCCATGCCAAACTCTTTCAATGTAAGCTATAAAATGCTAACCAGTGTTTATTACCACATTACCTCAGCCTGGCTCAGTTGGTAGCATTATCACCTTTGAGTCAGAAGGTTATGGGTTCAAGCCCCATATCAGGATTTTGAGCTCACGTAGTCCAGACTAGACTGGCTCTCCAATGGAGATGCACTGCAATGTTGGGGGTTCTGTCCTTTGGATGAGACATTGAACTTGAACTGAGGTCTCTTCTGTCTATTCAATAAGAACGTTAAAGATCCCATGGCCCTACTTGAAAAGAGAAGCGTGTTTCTCCCATTGTCCTATCTAATAATCCCCCAGATAACTATTCATATTATTGCTGTTTGTAGAACATTGCCGCAGGCAAATTGGCCGCCTTTTTCACCTGCAAAATACAGTTGACATATTCTACAGTATAAACTGTGAGACATCCCCTGACATAAAAGGTGCATTATCGAATGCAAAGATTATTTTTATTATTTTATTAGATTATGGCTGATCTGTAACTTAATACCATTTCTCTGTTGTCTTCTTATATCCTTTGATATCGCAGCCTATCAATTATTAATCCACCTCTCTCTTCAGTCTCAATCATTTGAGGCTAGTTTTCCACAGTTCTTAAAAAGAAAAAAAACTGACTTTTGAATTAAAACCAAATTTAGCAATGTTACCATATTTCTGCACTGAACATTAAGACAAAATGGTACATGTATTACAGACCTGGACAACGTGAACTGCGGAGCTTGAGGGAAATATGATTTGAGAGATTTATAGAAGGGGTACAAAGCATTCGTTGTCACTGCTGAAAGCTACCGAGATATGAAAAATGTCTGGAGGGTGAAATGCCATCTCCCGCTTGCTGAACTACCAGAGATATGCACACTTCTTAGCTGGGTCAAGTACCAATGGGGATTCTTCTTCATAGGATTGTTAACCACATGCTCTTAACAAATCCGTTCCAATGAATGCATTTTTTGTAATTGGTTGACAGCAATTTCATGATTTATCATTTGCAATTAATATAGCCAAACAGTAGACTTGGCCTTAGCACCAATGAGACATTCCAGTCACAGTCGACCAGGCTTGATACTCTGATGCATGGGTGTGGAGACAATTCAAGTGATACCACAAGCAAAATACTGGGAGTATTTATAAGATCCAATGATTAAGGGATGAACTGCTAGCAGGTTCAAAACAACACTCTGCTCATGTTTTGAGGAAACATCTGCTCATCTTTAAGCAATAGCAGAGTGCAAAAAAATAATTAGGGAACTAACAGTAATCATGGTAATATAATTACGTGACCACTTTCATCAATACTGTTCAGCATGGTCTCCTTGTGTTCCGTCACTTTACAGGAGCTTACTATTTATGAGAGCAAAGACAACTTATGACCACCTCACTGTTTGTAGGGGTGATAATAAATGTACAGTGACCCATCAACCACGTGGATGTATCATCACTGGGCCCAGGAGTTAACAACCTTCAATAATGATTATAAATATTAGAATGGAGTAAAATGCCAGACTAATTGATATACTGCTCTTTCCAATATGTGAACAAGATTTGAATCCAGCCTAAATTCAAAGGATTACTTTTATTTCTCTGTTATAGCACAGAAGGTGGCTGTTCAGGCCATCAGCCCTGTACAGTACAATGCAAGCTTAGATTTATGCAATGCCTTTCATATTGGGAGGATATCCCAATGTGCTTGACAATCCTGGTTTTGGGAACTGAGTCGGGCTTGGAGTCCTGGTGGGTGGGGAGGGGAATGATGACTGAAGGTGTGGTCAAAGAGGAAGGTCTTGAAATAGACCTTGGAAAAGGTGAGGGCAGATTTTCCTCAGTGGGGAGTCTGGGTGGCATTCCAGAGAATGGGAGCAGATAGGCAAGGTAGGTAAGGCAGGGGACATGAAGCAGGCCTGTGAAGTGTACTGGCTGTCTGAAAGAAATCTGCTCAGCCAACTATTTTGTTGTTCCCCTAGATCCTTTTATATTTCTCCATTTCTGATATTGATTTAATTCCTTTGCCTCAACCATTGTCCTAAGTATATTATTCCATATTGTAACTACTCTCTGTGTAAAAAAAATCCTCCCAGTCTCTCCCTTTGCTCTTTTGGAAACTCATTTTGTAAATTCAATATTTATCTAAATCAACTATATTCTCATTGGGGATTTAAAAATGCATTGCATTGGGTATGGTGATGCTTTTGGTAATTACAGTACTTCAAATCAATGCCCACAGTTACTGACTCACCAACAAGTGGAAATAATTTCTCCTGTTTATCAAACCCCTATCAAACCTGCAAAATGTTAAAGCTTCTCTGCAGCACTCTCATTGAAACCCTTTCACAAAGGCACCACTAAAAAATTATATACATATAAATTTCATTGAAATTTAGATTGCTGGCAAGTAAATAATAATAATCCTTACATTTGGTAAAGTCAAAAGGATATCCCAAAGCACTTGGCAGCATACACTTTGCTCTAACCCTCACCTTGTTTGGTGAGGGTTAACGCAATCAAACATTATAAAACTGCTGTGCTTCTTTCATCATTAGGATAAAGAATTTAATTCTAAAGAAAAGGGGATATTTTGTTAAAGGTACCAAACATATATTGTCTAAAACTATTTCAAAAATAATGAATCATTAATAATAATTTTAATCATAATTTTCCCACAAAAATAAACTGGTGTTCTTTGTCTACAATGAAATGCTGTGTTTGAATTGAATGAATGTTCCATTTGTAAAATTAACTCCAGTACAGAACGCAAAGAAAGAGTGGAACGAAAATCAATCCCGACTCGATTGGGATAACAGTAAAGACTCCCCTACCCCATACAAGTAGGATGACTGCTGATTATTACGTGAATTGAATTTGGACATTCTCAACTGACTTGTGAGTGGAGTTGGGCTCAGATTCACGGCTCAGCCTGTGCGTAATCTGGCAATAAATCTCATTCATACAAGGTGGGGTCACAGGATAGTTGATGTGGGAAATGGAAAAGGGACACTGGTGAAGTACAGTTGTTCTGTTGGAGTTGGAGTAAGGCAGTGATGGGCGGCCAACCTTTTGGGTCAGCCAACAAAATACATGTTCTTGATTGAATGTGCCGTATATCAAGAAATATTCAATCAAGGAAAAACACGCACTTACCTAGACTAGTGCGAATGTTCAGGGCGTCACCTCTTGATGGCCCTGTGGTCACCATTGGATTAAGACATGTTGGGTGAAGACTCCAATCAGCGTTAGTGCAGCACCTGTCGCCAAGTACAACTGTTATAAAAAATCACAAAATCAGTTTGGATAAAGAAGACCATTGGCCCGTTTGATCTCTCCTTCCAGACCACCCAACCTGACCATTTCTTATCACATCTACAAGCTGTTTACTTTTAAATCGCACCTGCCCTCAACCACCCTTCCTGATAACTCACTCCTGTTGTTAATTACCCTTTGAATGGAAAAATACTTCCTGGTGTCTCCCGACATTGGAAAAGGCCATGCACATAACACTGAATGGAATTTGTACCCCAATGCTGGAGAAATTAAGACTTCACTGTACATCTAATCATTCTGTAACTGACCTAAGAATGCTTGATGCACATATTTTATTGATGCAAATAAATGTTCATGTGCTGATGTGTCTTATCTTGATGAAGCTAAGCATAAGTTACTTTTGTTTATAAACAGTTAAATTTGAACTTCTCTGAAACGGTCAGCATGAAGTAAAGGAAAGTTGCGTATGTAAAGCAAGAATAAATGGTTTTCAAGCAATTTATATCTGCAACTTGACCTAAAGAGAGTGAAAAATCACCAGGTGCATATGTTTTTGTTTCTAAAATGGTCTTTTTGCAGCACACACACTTTGTGACTCAGGTCATTTATTAAATCTGCAAATGCTTTCATTGTCTTTTGCAGTGAATCATTATGTGAATCTTGATGGCTGGTTATGATTTCTGTTTATTTATTCATGGGCCAGTGAAGGTCAGTTGAATGAGAATGGGATTGAACATACGACAAATGCACATTCCCAGACTGAAATTTGGTCTCAAGTGATGGAAAATAAATCCTCTATCGGACGGAAGGGTAGAAGAACACGTTTTTAATCTATTCACCTCCCTGCTCCACTGTGTAGGAGGATTCCATGTCGTGAAAATGTTATTGCCTTTTGTGAATTTATAGGGCATGGACATACTCAAAGTGCACATTCCTGGACTAAAACCTGTTTTCAGGTGTTGGCAAGTAAATCCCCGAATACCACATGTGCTGTCTTGCCTCTTTCTATCTATGTTTTAATACAGCACCAACCATTAGGTTGAAGGGTGACCTGACAGAGGTCTTTAAAATCATGAGGGGTTTTGGTTGAGTCAATGGAGAAAATTATTTCCACTGGTCAGTGAGTCAGTAACTAGAGGGCATCAATTTAAGAGAGTGAGTCGACAAGCAAATGAGGAGGTTCGGGGAAATGTTTTCATGCACAGAGTGGTTAGGATATGGAATGCCCTGCCAGGTGTGATGGTTGAGACATAATCCATATTAGCTTTCAAAAGGAAACTAGATAAACATGTGAAAAGAATAAACTACAGGGATTTGGGGAAAGGGCAGATAAATGGGACTGAAAGAATTGCTCTTAAAGGAACCAACACAGACACGTGGGGCCAAATGGCCTTCTGTGCTGTGCTGTAAATTTCTATGGCTCTATTATAAAGTGCATTCTTTCAAGGACTTGAACACATAATCTATATTGACCCTCCAGTGCAGTCCTTAAGGAGTCTCGACCTGTGGAAGCTGCCCTTCCCTTGAGATATCAAACCAAACTCTTGTTCCAGTGATTCAGGTGAACCGTAGATTCCTGCAACACTATTTCCAAGAAAAACAAGGAAGTCTTCTCTTGTCCCGGCCAATATTCCTTCCATATCCAAATTCACCAGGAATGGTCATTCATCTCGCTGCTGGTTGTAGGATATTGGTGGCAGGAAGGCTCACTGTGTTTCCCTTCATAACATCTGTTTCAATTGTGCGAAGCACTTTCAAATGTTACAACTTGAGGCACTAAATCAAACACAAGTACTGTAGTTGTTTTGATTTATGCAGATACCAAAATCTGTTTTCTAGCGCCAGCGAATCTTTCCATCCCATTAGAAGCGCAGAATGAAAAGTAAGCCGACTTCACTAAACAATGTGTAGGTCCCAATGTCAAGCTATCTGGAAATGCTCCACGGATGCAAGATGTAAAGCCTGTCTACTTTCATTAGGTAAAAGTGAGTATGAATCTCAGTTGATCTCACTGATTTCAGAGCTTTCTGTTTTTTTCCAGCTTTCATTAAGTCAATGACTCTGTTGACTAGTTATAATGGTTGGTGTAAGTGACTAGCTTGTCTGCTTGGGCCTGCTGTTTTCCCAGTGGGCCTTTGGCTGGTTGACTATTTTAACATGGTGTAGCTGTTTGCTCGGAACTGATGTGAATTCCTGGCAACCGGGCTACGGACCGCCCTACAACTTTATTTCTATCAAATTCAATTTCATTTTTCTGACTTTCGCCCGAGCTAACCCACTCGGACCACTCTCAGCTCGCAACGACAAGCAACCACCAGCAAGCTGCGTTGCGTTGTTTTTCTTCTCTGCGTGTTTCTTTTCAGTTTGGGAGCTTTTCCCCCACGTGTCAGCAGCAAGGACCAATGCCGTTGATAAGGTTCGATGATGATGTTTGCTAGAGGTAAAGACCAGAGGCATGAAAATGTTCATCAATATCATAATCATTTCAAAAGACTTTTTTTTGCTGTTACCGTCAGATTACTACTGCAGTACTATAATGCCTTTAAAATCCTGCTGACTATCTCAACACTCGCACAATGTAACAGCACAGATTTAGTCCTAATTTACCTCGGCCGGTCTCTGCCTCCTTTCTACTGGAAGCCAAATGTTGAGTCAGCTTCTCCTCCTCTGCATACCTCTCCACCCATTCACCTCATATTTCAATCTCACATAAAATGCTCCAGAAAATGTTACCAGCTGGCCTTCTGATACTTGTCAAAGGAAATCCCTAACTTTTCTAGTCTTGTGTAAACCTCTGACTTTTTCTTCTCTGTGGTACCAGTTTAACATTTCACAGCTTGAGGGTCGGGGTGCAAACCATGTACTGTCCACTACCAAACATCCCAATCGGTCACTCTAACAAGAAGTTGCCGTAGCAATGGTGTGATGCCATGCTGCCTTTACTGGCCCTGTGCGTGACTGGATTCCAAGGTCCAGTACCTGTAATTAGCATAAACACTTCTCATTATCATTTGATCTCAGCAGGGACTTCGTAGAGTCAGACTGGGCTCTTTGTGTGAGCAAGGCATAAACGTCCCCGACAATAATACCATGACTGCATGACTGATCTCTTTTACCGTGCCTTCATTATGGGTGGGAAGAAGATCTAACGTGTTGTTAACCTACCCTAGCGTGATTTTAATTCCGTGCTTCCAGTCGGATTTCCCATTAGAGATGAAAAAGTTTGCCAGAATGAGACCCCCTGTGGTATCACTGCTCTTTGGGGATGAAAATGTAGAAGTTTCGTAACAGGTTTTATCAGGTCAAATCTGTTACGGTGCACAAATTGTCCCCCCACTGATGTGAGAACCAAGGTCACAAAGTGTCCTTAGCGCCTTGAACGTGGATTGTGTCGGACCAGAGTTCCAGTGAGTCAGCATGACATCCTTCCTGTTTTCCTAGTAAAGAATCTACTGGAATTCATCGCGGGATAGAACCCATTATGCCGCAATGCCATTCCACACAATCTCCATACTTCTTATGGATATGACAATGAGGGGAGGGGCGGTGGAGGAGGATTTGACCTGTCTAGTTTTACTCTATTTCCTCAGAACACGCAGAATTGGCCAAATTGTTGCATTCATTCAGTCTTGTCTTTGAAGTTGCTTTTAAAATTAAGATTATTTCTTCCCTGTTTTTAAAATATTTTTTCAAAAATAGGCCTTTCGCCCCGCAAAATACACAGTCACTCCGCTTTACAATATATTCTGCGAAGCGCTTTGAGACGTCTCAACGACGATGATTGGTGGATCGTTTTTCCGGGGATAATAATTCCTCCAAAAGAAAATTTTAAATTGGTGACACTGATGCTCGGATCGATTCCCGACAGGGCGAAACCTTGAGCAAGTTTCCTTACTCCACACGCCTGATAATAATCCCTCAGGGGGAAAAAAAATAATAAAATTGGTCACTTCAATCCACGACTGTTTGTGGGACGCTGCTGTGCGCAATTGGCTGCCGCATTTCGCCCACAAAATATACAGTCAATTCACTTTACAGTCTATTCTGTGAAGCTCTTTGAGACGTCAAATGCGAGGATAATTATAATATGATTATTATTATTCTTTAAGAATTTGCCAAATTCTGAAATGTTATGAAAACGAGAGTAAAGCTAAACCCAGGTTGGTATTTCTTCTTTAGAGCTTTCCTCCTCCTCAAAACCTCTCACTCAGCACCACTTTTTTTTCCCTCCGGTTTTAGGAATGCAGAAATGCACTTGCCGTCAATACTGGTGTTATTCTGATCACCCCCAGCCTGCTTATGTTATACATCTCCAAACACAAAAAGGAGACATATGAACGAGAAGTAGAATTACGAGTCTGCTTGATGCTGAAAGGAAAGGATAACGAATTCAGGTCAGACAGCAGGTCTTAAGGGTAAACATCACGGCCCTTTTAAACTGTCCAATTGTGTGAGGAACACCAGGCAAGTAGCATTACCATGCATTGTGTCAATAAGAAGGATTTTAAAGGTTGCTGTCAGTGAGAGATTGGTGACCTGTGATGTAAAGGGGAGCAGGCGTCATGCAGCCTATAATTAACACGAGTAATGTGTATGTAACACTGAGTCCATTCAACCAGAGCTTCACTTGCCCTGGTGTTAAACAGGCTATCTGGAGCATCTCGACTTTCCAGTGTTCATCTAATACTGGCTCTGAAGTGCTGGTTTGTATTGTGATAACATTTCACCTTCAACAATCAAAGAGTCGCCACTGGGAAAGCCTCCCGAAGGTTAAAGGTCTCGCCCACCAGGGCTGAATGCAGCCACGGGCCCCGATGTGCTGGAGCTGAGGAGGCCGATCACCTTCACTGCAGTTTGTGAAAGGACAACTGCGTTTGCTCTGTTTGTTTGGAAAACCCTTTGGAGAAGTGTTTGGAGGTGCTACCAATCTAACCAGCAGCGGTTTAAGAGGGCAAGGTAGTGGGTTAATAACACAACACAGCCTGCATTTATAAAGCGCCTTTCAAGTCAGGAGACTCTCAAAGCGCTCAACACCACTGGCTGGGATCCTGAGGTGCAGGTGGAAGCCCAACGGGGATAGCGAGGGGAAAGATAACCAAAAAGTGGGATTAAAAAGGAATGTCCTTGAACGAGGGGAGGGAGTCAATAAGGGACTGCAGGATGGAGTGATAGAGAGTGGGGCCAGAATGGCTGAAAGCCCACCCGCCGATGGTAGGGCGGATATGGACAAGGACATGGTGATGTACTGCCTCAGAATCAAGTCAATCCTCTGTGTTTTGTCAGATGGGTCTGCCTTGGCTCATCAGCAGGACTTGGAGATGGAGAGGTGAGAGGTTACTGGCAGCAGGGATTTTTCTCACTCCACTCCTGCTAACCTTGAAACTCAATGTCCTGACGGGCGGGGTGGTCCTCGCTGAACAAGCAGGAGGAAGCAGCATGCTTATGAAATATTGCAAACGTTTCTCCGATGCCTTTTCTGACTGAGCATCAGGCACATTACCCCAGCCCCTCGGCTTCGCCTATCTTCTCCCCGACTTGGGTTTCCCATTCGACTGTCTGACCTTTGAGATGGCCTGCTAACGGGAATGGTATTGTCCATCGATGTAAATTGTTTATTTCCATCTTTGGCAGCAGAAAACTGTAGGCATTGCCATTTTACTTCCTTCGATTAACAAAGGATATTTTTTAATCTCCCTTAAAGACAGATGAATAGAAAACTAATCACTTTTGAAGGGCTTCGTTTCAAAACATTTTTTTTCACAAACGGCAGTGCTTGGACACGAGTTGCGGACGAGCAGAAAATCTCCCATTGATACAAAACTTCTTCCAGAGTCCGTGACGTGCGCGACCCACCCCCAAGTGCTGTGGAAAATCATTACAACCGAGACTTCCAGATTTGGAGTGTCATGCAGGCCTGTAACATGACCCCTCATGACCTCTCCCGCCACACTCTCACACCACTGCATCATATTAAAGGCTTCAAGCGGGGGAAGAGTGAACTCGTTCTGGTTCAGGTCATCCCCAAAATCGACCCCATTGAACTCCTAGGCAGATCAGAGCCACTTACTGTGTCAAAATCAATAGTGGAAGTGAACATTTCCCTTTGGCTCCCCGCGTATTATTTCATGGCCTGCTTCAAATGTCATTGTCTATCCTTTTCTTATCCTATCTCCTATTCCCCCACCCCCATTTCCTCCGGCCACCCCCTCCCCTACTGCCTGGGTTCAGGCTTTCTGAGCCAAGTTTGTATTGGTTCAACAATTTTTTGTCCTGATATTGGATTTTTCTCCCGTGTTACCCTTTGAAATGTGTAGTAGCTTTCAACTTCTCCAGTAATTTATTCAGTGCGGTGTTGGGCGGGTTTGGGGTGGGGGGGGGGGGGTGCATTGTCAGAGGTGCTTTCGTTCAGATGAGCTGTAATTTGTCTGCCTGTTCAGATGGAGATTAAAGATCCCACCGCACTATTTGATAAAAAGCAATTTATCCCACTGCTCTGACCAATAATCCCCAGATACATTGTCCTTTCACTTCATGGCTGTTATTTGTAGCTCGTTTGCCCTACAAATGCACGATCACTACACTTCACAATGAAATCCAATGAGACACTGTGAGACGGCTTGACGACATGATCAGAACCAACATCAAATGCATGAATTATTATTAGTCATATTTATCAAAAAAAAGTCACTGCATTTGACAACGATTGTACGTGAAACACATCGAGACGTTTCTGAATGTTCTTTCACTCTCTGGGTAGATCAGTCTGTACATTTTCAACTGAAGAGCATAGTCATGCTGAAAAATTAATAACATTACAGGAATAAAGCTTCTAAATAATCCAGATAGCTTGATTAATTTAACAGGAAACCCAAATGCACTGATAAGGCAAAATAAAAATAAATGTAATAGTAACAATTGGCGATTCTAAATCTTTTCCTGCCTTCGCCCTTTGTTTTTCTATTCTCCTTTTTTTATATAAAACAATACTTTAGAAACATTCTACTGTTTCTGCTATTTAGTTCTTACTTTAGAATAGCAAATGCTACACGTATCTGAAGAGATCACAGACTGGCCTCTGGTATTTTGTTTAGATGACGATCTTTTGCTGGGCAAAGAGATCCTCTGGGATGCTCTTACACTGCACTCCAAAGCTTCGCAGAGATCCAGAGAGTTGATGCCAGTCACATCTGGGTATTTGTGGGACATGTTCTTTATAAATCCTTTTTCCAAATCTTGCAAATTAGACCCCAATTATTACAATACTCTCAGGAATCCAGTGAGAAATTGCTCTTTTTTTGGCAATGTATCTGGGTCCCCTTTGGTGGAGTCCTGTAACTTGGTGGGTAAGAGCCCTCGCCTCACAAGCGAGAGTTCTGGATTCAATTCCCAGGCAAGGTGAGACGTTGGGCAAGTTTCCTTAGCAGTAAAGTAGAAACACAGTTGTTAGTCGATTGGGGGTGGAAGCAGATCCAATAACACTTTTCAAAAAAGAATTGGATAAGTACTTAAAAAAGGAAACATTTTCAGAGCTATGGGGTAAGAGTGGGGCAGTGGGACTAGTTTGATAGCTCTTTCAAAGAGCTGGCACAGGTATGTTAGACGGAATGGCCTCCTTCTGTGCTGTAAGATTCTATGATTCTATAAGATATAAAACAGTTGTTGGATATAGAATAACTAGCATAATATTGTCATGACATACAACATAGAGAGTGAAGAAAGGTACACTAACAAGGCTCAAAATACTGCCCTGATGTTGGGTGGGGTGGGGAAGGGGAGAGATGAATTGAGCCTGATCCCTGTTTTACTGTCTCGGAGAGAAGAACAGCTTTCTTCCCACAGCTGTAAACAGATTCTAACTGGCTCATGGCTTTGCTTCTCTGAATTTTTCCAACCAAACACAGACCAATTTTAACCTTCCAAGCATTGGAAATAAAACGTATGGGGTCGGGCAGTGCAGGGCCTACGGAGTTTGTGTACACGGTCGCAGGGCTGAGTGTGTGTGTTTGGGGGGGGGTTCGGATCAGCAGGACTTGTCTGGGTACACTCCTGGGCAGTGCAGGGTTGAGGGGAGTCTACAGTGCAATTTTACGAGGTTTCATTTTTATGAATCAGTGCTTGCTATGCATTTTTTTGTTTGCTAATGCGGTAATAAAAAAAAATGCCCTTTGGCAGTCTTTATAACTGTAACCTGCAATGTGCTTTTCACCAGCTATCAAACTGAGCGATTCTGTAACTATGTCTTTAATATGTGTTGGCAATGATGTGAGAATGCTTTTATGCATTCTGTACTTTATGTTAATTTATTATATAGCCTGAACTAACTTGCTGTAACTTTACACACTAAATTACTCTGTGTCCTGTTCTAATTTACTGTATATCCGTCACTAAGCCACTGTATGTCACGGACTAACTTACTGTATAAGCTCCATTAAATCACTGTATATCCTGCAATAGCTTAAACAGGAAATTCAGGTATTTAAATAAAAAGCTCTTCGTTGTTACACTGATCTAAACTTTTCGCAGATGTCCATTACCTCAGTGTCATCACACTGTAATGTTTACCACAAACAAAGCAGAAGGCTATTCGCCGTAGCAATTGGGATGGGGAGTCAAACTTTTCTCCCCCCAAATGATAATAATCATAGAATCATGGAATTATACAGCACAGAAGGAGGCCATTCGGCCCATTGTGTCTATTCCGGCTCTTTGACAAGAGCTTCCAAATCAACCCCACTCCCCCACTCTCTCCCCATAGCCCTGATCAACCCCACTCCCCCTCCCCATAGTCCCCCACTCCTCTCCCACAGCCCTGATCAACCCCACTCCCCCGCTCTCCCCATAGCCCTGATCAACCCCACTCCCTCGCTCTCTCCCCATAGCCCTGCAAACTTGTCCTCCCCAAATAATTATCTACTTTTCTCTTAAAAGTTGTTATCGAATCAGCTCCCACCGGCCTTTCAGGCAACGCTTTCCAGATCCCAACAACTCGCTGTGTGAAAACATTTCTCCTCACCCCCTCTCTGTTTCTTTTAGCAACTATTTTAAATGGGTGTCCTCGGGTTACCGACCCACCCGCCAGTGGGAATAGTTTGTCCTTGTTCACCCTATCGAATCCCCTCATAATTTTGAAAACTTTGATTAAGTCTCCTCATAACCCTCTCTGACCAAGGAGAATAATCCTCGCTTCTCTCGCCTCTCCTGATAACTGAAGCCCCTCATTCCTGGTACCATCCTGGTCAACCTCCTTTGCACCTTCTCCAATGCCTTGACATCCTCCCTAAAGTTTAGTGCCCAGAATTGAACACAGTCTCTCGCTGAGGCCTAACCAGTGATTAAATAAAGGTTCATCATAACTTCCTGACTTTTGTATTCTATGCCCTATTTATAAAGCCTAGTATCCCGGACGCTTTTTCAACATTTTTATCTACCTGTCCTGCCACCGTCAAAGATTTACTTACATGAACCCCCAAGTCTCTCTGTAATAATAATAATAATCCTTGCATTCAATCGAAACAAACATCTCTAAGCGTTTCACATTTTTTCTTTAAAATGCATTCACTTTGTATTTGAAGGCAAACGCGGCAGCCAATTTTCACACAACAATGGCCTACAAGTAGCTACGAAGTGAATGACCAGTTTGTTTTATCTGCAGGATTGTTGGCCAGGACACTGTGACCAACTCCCTTCTCTTTATGAATAGTGTCATGGGATCTTTAATTTCCACCTAAACAGACAGGGTGATCCAACCTTACGGATTTTTTTTTAGGGATTATTACCCCCGGAAAACAATCCTCCAAATTGACTAGCAACCAGGTTCCTACTTACTGCTATGGTAAATAGAGGCGTGAGGAGTAAAGAAAATTGCCTAAGATTTCGCCCTGGCCGGGAATCAAACCCCAAGCCTCTCCCGCTTAAGTTATTAAATTGATGTCATAACATAAGTCACCTGTCACTTGGTTTGTAAGAGTTAATGTTGTTTTATGCGTCAATCTGTGACTTTGAGCTCACACGTCGTCCAGTATTAAATTGGCAGAAAGAAACACCGCACATCTTGCTTCTTCTGAGCTCCAAGAAATGCTAAGAAAGTAGCATTCTTATAGAAAAACAGACACAAATGATCTTTCCTGGAAGCTCCCAGTCATTCAATAATCAAGCAAACCCTGTAAATAACAGTACGACTTTTCTGAACGGTGACAATTCAAGGTCACGTCAGTATATCTGTGCCTTTTATTCATCGCTCCCCTTACAAAGTAGCGGATTAGGTTAAATGTTCACAGTTTTGTACCTTTTTCAATTGAGAATAATCTTGTAAAAATAAATGAAAATGCGTAGCACGGCAAGAGAAACCTTTAGCAGTTACAGTTTTGCAGCTGCCCAACATGAAATAAATGCCTTAGGGAGAATCCGCAGAAGGTGTGTCTGCCTGGCGCAGTTGGTACCACTTTCGCCTCTGAGTCAGAAGGTTGTGGGTTCAAGCCCCATGTTAGGATTTTGAACTTACGAGCGTAAGATAACACACCAGTGCAGCGCTGTGTGAATGTTGCATTGTTGGAGATGCCGACTTTTGGTTCAAACAATTAACCAACGTCCCATCTCCCTGTTCAGGTGGATATTAAAGATCCCAAGACACGGTTTGAAAAGTGAAGGGAGTTTCTCCTGATATCCTGGCCAACAGTGAACCTGGATGAAAGTGGACATTGACTTCAATGGCTATTTGTTGGACATTGCTGCGCACAAATTGGCTGCCACATTTGCCTCCGTTGGCTTTTAGAGGATCGTGAAGTTGAGTTGATTCACTCGAGCTCCTGGGAGCCAGGGAAGCCTAGCAACGATGGAGTTAATAAGTGTTTGCAACCTTAGTTGTAAAAGTTTTATATTATACATGAATATAGTTTGCTTTTGTTGGTTAATTTACAAGATTTTCGCCAACTCCTTGACAGTATTGGTATGCTATACACATATTCTTACAGGAATAATTCAGCTATAAATAGCAGTCTATATAACAGACGCTGGATAAGCAGAAAATACTAATCGACAATAGCTGGGTGCGAGCCAAAGGTGGCTGGTGCGGTTACTTCCATTCACTCTGCTAAATGTTCTGCTGGCACTGATCCATCAATGTGAAATATAATTCGTATTTCTTGAAATTAATAAGAAGCTGGTTATCAAATCTCTTCCGTTGCGAAGAGAACACCCGGAACAAAATAAAATGTTCTGCCACGGTCGTGTAGAAACGATTAATTCACTGCCGTTTTGTCATTTTTGCTTTTCGCTCCCCGAAACAGCAACAGGAAGCTCAGAAACCACAGAAAGGGGCTCGGGAGGGTTCAGAGAAAAGAGTTTTTAAATCAGTCATTAATGTTTCAGAGGTCACTGCAAACCCAGGACTCGAAACAAGGGTTAAAATATCAGTGTGTCTCTTCTGTTACTCTGTTTCGCCGTTTACCAAAGATCGAGGGATTTGGCCCAAACCTTTTTTCCACCAGCACTCTCTTTTTTTAATCCCGGAATGACAAAATACATTATTCCACAAACTTCCTTGGGTTGTCAACCCAGTTTCAGATTGAAATAGCAACCGACTCTATAAGTCTGCTGCCAGTTGTGTCCTTGCAAAAGTAACATACTCCAGATGGGGGGAATAAAAAATGAGTAGGAGGCCTGATTAATAACTTTATTAACGAAGGCCCTCGCAGTGAAAATGTCAGAGAAAGAAGTAAGGGACGTTTGTGTCAATTTGTTTATGTAACATTTTATGAGGGTGTCTGTGTAGACAGTTATACGCGCACTAAAAGAGAAGAGATGGATGATTTCCTCCGTGACGGAGGGGTGCGGTGAGGGTTTTGGCATTGGCAATGTTTGCCTTGCCAATGGCAAAGAGTATCCGTTTGTTCCTATCACAGAGAAGCCATATCTTCTCAAAGATCCATTGTGAATACCCAAGTAACCATTGAGGATATTTTGTGCTGTTTTTTTTTCCAATGAATCAGTCGGGGTGAGCTGTTTCTGTTGGACAGCAGTTCTTCACTGTGGAAGCAGTAGATGTTTGCTGTTATTATTGGCATTTGTTCCTATCTTTCATTTATTTTTTTTCCACTTCAGTTACATGAAGCAACAGGTTCTTTCATTCAATTTTAATGCACGTCTGTCTATCTAAATGTTTTGTTGCAAAATCCCTCCCCATGCATGTTTTTCATTCTTTCCAGCCTTGTGCAAAAGACAAATCTCTCAGCAAGGAACCCAGACTCTTAAAAGAACTTTTATCCCTTTTTGACCCCCTCATTTGCTAAGGATTAGTGCTAACAGTCATTTGCAATTCATCTAGAATCCCTGACTGACAGCCTCCTTCTGGTTCATGCTGTGGTATTTTTAGAGTTAACGTTTTTGTGCCTTTGGTTCAAACATCGTTCTGAAACACGTGGTCAATCAGCTTAAGACCAGAGAGACTGCAATAAACAGTCAGTCGCAGCGTTTCATCATTTGTAATGAGAATAGGCCACTTCTAGGCAAATATTTGGATACCTCAGTTTCCATATCGAGCTTTATAGACTCGTGTAAGGCATGCAGAAACTTCCAAGAGAAATGGAAGCATTTGGTGACACATTTTCTACAAATGTTATTGTTATTTCAGAGGATGTTTTTCCATTTTTCTCTCCTCTATTGAAGGCGTGAACTCTTGCTGTTTCTCGGCAGCCCTGATCCCAAGAGGCCGCTCATGTGTGAGTCTCACAACATACGCAGTCAGTACACTTTACACTATATCCTGTGAAACATTTTGAGACGTCCTCAAGACTCGAAAGGCGCTATATCAAAAACAGGGAGTATTATTATTTGAAAGGGAGTGTCAAAAGGCTGTTTTAACTTACAGCCAGGACTGATCCCATCTACGCCCAACCTCCCCACCCTGTGCCTGGCTAGCTTTTAGGAAGGGGAGTAGTAACGGCTGCATTTTTGTCTTCAACAAATCAGTGAAGCTGAGGGAGCCGGAGCCGCTCCCTACTTGACCGTGATTAGATCTCGAGGTCAAGCTGGGACCTCGCCGGTCTGTACGGTTCAGTGGCAAATTGAGCCGCCCATTCATCCGCTGAGCCAGTTCGGCAACCTGGGGAACATGGGGTTCTAACAGACGGAAGTACGGAATAATAAGTTTATAGAGCTAGATGGACACCCCCCCCCTCCCCTCCCAATTTCAGATAAAGTGCAGTCAGCACGCCAATAGTGGCCGAGTGAAATAACGGGTGAGCAAATATGGTTTCACGGAGGAAGGTGGGATATAAATATATTTTGTATTAATTTTAGAAGCGTAAGGATGAAGAATTTAGGTTTGGCCAATGGCAAACTTTCCACCCATACAATACCTCTTGCAGGCAGAATATCAGGGGATGTGTTCAACTGCAAATTGTGTTTGAACAACAAGGATTATATATGCTGAATTCCTGCTACCCAGACATGTTCTATTCACTTCATTAATGAATTGCATACTTGATGCATACATAAGGGAGAAGGGAATAGAGGGTTTTGGAGAGGGGATTAGTAGGGATAGGGGCTCGTGTGGAGAAAAAAACAGTCATGGGCTAGTTGGATAATGCTCTATGTAACACAAGGTGCATACAAGCAGTGGGAAAAGAGTATCCAGGGAGCAAAAGCACATATAACTACTGGCACAATCGATCTCAGGGGCATGGCACGTTCGTCTGCTTGCAAAATTATATAACATTATGATCGGGGCCATGATTGCAAGAAAGGTTTGGATGTAGCAACAACAACAACAACAACAAGATTCCATTTATACTTTGCAATACTTTGTACCTGTCCTAAACTTATTCTTTACAACCTGAAACTGTGGCTCTTGTCCTACTGCCTTGGTGTATTTTACTTATTGTTTTCTCTACCCCATTTAATGTTCTATATGCCTCTCTGAGGATGCCTCTGATACGTCTCGTTTGTAGCTAATTCCTATAATATTGAGTGTAAGTTTTCTTGCTCTGCTAAATATTGCTCCTAAAACTGGAGAGCCCCCTAACAGTTTAGTGCTATAACCAGAGCACTGTACATTTTGAGACAGAAACCCAACTAGACAGTGAGCACTCCAATAAGACCTTGAAATACCAAGAATTAAATCTGATGCACTGGTAACTCAAGCAGTAAGAGAATCATTTAATTTTCACAAGATCACAACATAGGTTTGAACCTTAGTTCCTTCAAAAAAATATATAAGTGGTCACTCAGTCTAGGACTGTTTGAGGGACACTGCTGTGCGCAATTGGCTGCCGTATTTTGCCCATAAAATATACAGTCAATTCACTTTACAGTGTACTCTGTGAAGCGTTTTGAGATGCCTCGAAGACGTGATAAGACGCTATATCAAATGCAAGGATTATTATTATTATTACGCAATCTCATTCTTCCAGATTACTCATCCTACTGCCTTTCCATCACAGCATTTAAGCTGTTATTTAAATGAATCGAGTGTCCTGGCCTCAACCACCTCTCCTGGTAACCTAGTCCAGTCATTAATTACTCGCTGGGTAAAGGAAAGCTTCCTGGTGTTCCCTTGTTCTACTGAAGTAGTACCCTGAACATTTGGAGGAGTCTAGGCAAGTCTGCGTTCGATCCAAAATGTGTTTTCATTTTTTTCTTGATTTATGGCATAAATCAAGAAATATTCAATCAGGAAAATGTATTTTTTTTGGCCGACCATAAAGGTTGGCCACCGCTGTTGTGATGTCTTGGATCAAACTTCTCAATCTGATTAAAAATGTTAAATACTTCTAGAAGGTCCTCTCTGAGTCGTCTCTTTTCAACATCGATGAAGAGTAGGTCCCACCAGAGTTCACTACCAAAACATTCTCTGATTCAGGAAGAAATATCTTTGTTTCAAAAGTATTGGATTTTAAAAAAAAATGTTTTACTGTAAGTAAAGTCCAGAAACAATATTAAATATTATAATCAAAATCATTGAAATGGACCCGATTTCTTGCCTCACTCGTTGGAAGTTTTCCTTGAAACTGAGGCCGGTATGTTGAGTTGTGTATTTTTTTTTTGCTGGCGATGTAAGTTTCCAAGGATATTATTCTTGGATTTTTCTGTTTCTTTGACAAAAAAAAACAATCTTGAAATAAGAAAATGTTGTTCAGCCATAAAGTTATCTTTGGCTGAGGTTCCCTGGGCGGACTGCCTGGCACTGCAGCTCACTGGTTTTATGTGGGTGAGCTTTACTAGCTCTTTGTATGGACTGGTGAATGGAGTGTTGCTCATCTCGGCGAGGACCAAAATCCGACCCAGATCAGCGTACACCTTGGATCTGACACCCTGCAGGCTGTTGCTTCGAGGGGTTTCGACAGCAGAGGCCTACGCTGTGATCCCTAATTGAGTAAAATTACAAGGAGTAGTTCATTCATGATAATATCTCTTATTGTATAATAATGTTGACTTTTCTCGGATCGGATTTCCCTTTTGAATTCTTATTCAAAATATGAGACGTCAAAACTGGTTATTCCGATTGGCCTGATACAAAATAGAGGTGAGACTTTGTGGCTGGTCTCTGAATAACAGCCTGGATATGGGATGAAGCTTTCCTCTGTAATGAAAGTAAGGTTTACAAGTGAGATGAGTTTGTGATGATTCAGTCTGGTACATGGTGAGTCGCATCTCAACACAAAACTGGCCATCATTTGACATTTATTTGGGTACCTTGCTCTCAAGGTAATGAAATGTGGGTCAGCCATGCTTTCCATTATATCTACTAACAGGCTATTCATTAAGTGAATTAGACAAGGCATCAAAACTATCGATTACCAACAGTAGATGATTCAATGTACTATATAATGCAATACAGTAACTATGCAAAGTGACAGGTGTGAAGATATGTGTCAGACAGTGGTTGGTGAAAGTGAAGAGGGGCTTCCATTGTCCCATTTGCAAAATCCTGGATCAAGCAGTGAGATGGATTTGTGGCAAACGCGGGAAGTGGCTGCGAGGAGGGAGAGCTCCTGCTGACCTGTCGCTAAGCACCCTAGAAGGAGAGGCAGTTTCACAGTGGGCATATCTATTTCTCAAAGCCCTCACATGAGGCCCTGGATTAAGCAGCTGGTGCTTTGTACATTGCATTGGACAAGGACCTCATCAAGATGGCTAGCACATCACAAGCTGTCCAGTAAAAGTCGTCCCTCCACGGCCTTGCTCCTTCCTACCTCTGTGACTTGCTGACTGACTGAGTGACTCTGTAACTCCGCTCAGCAGACTCCGACCTCCTCCATGTCCCCCGTCCGGCCTGCCCTACCATCAGCAGTCAGGCCTTCAGCCTCTCTGCCCCCTTTGGAACTACATCCCACAGTCCCTTTGCTTCATTCTCTCCCTTGTTTCCTTCAAGGCACGTCTCAAGACCCTCCTCTTCGACCGCGCCTTCGGCCATCCCCCTACCCCTACCCTCGACCCTGAAGGTTTGAAAATCCCTGACTGTCCAGCACCTTGGGATGTCCTGCTGATGTGCACTAGTTCCAAAATGACATATTTGTCAACAGAATGTTGGAATCGAACCAGCCCCCTATGGCTGTCTCAATAGCCCGATTCCTGAGCCAGGCAGGTCCGCAGTATTCCAGGGCACTGCTGATGGCAGCACAGCCGAACTGGCTCATCGACAAGACTTGGAAGGGCAGAGCAGTCGCTGGGAGTAGGGAATCCTCCCACTCAGCTCCTATTAACACTGCAAGCCAAAGCTCTAACGGTTAGGTTGGTCCTAGTTGGACAGGCAGTGGGACAGCTTGCCAGACAGTGCTCTCAAAGACAAGCAATGCAGTTTTAGCTGGTTAGACTCCAGCAGTTACCCCAATGCACTCACTGAGGTCCTCAAACGTTGGCCCTTGCCAACCTGCGCCTAATACTTTCCAGAATTGGGTAAGCAGGGACAGATTGCGCATTCCATTACAATAAATATCCCTGCAATTTCCATGTGTAGGTGGGACGCATGAAACTTTCAATTTGGTTTGGATAGTCTCAAGCACGGTGATGGGTTTCCGCATGTGTCAGACACCCGCTGACACCAAAAAAAAAAGTGAAGACCTCGTTGACCTTAACTCTTCCTCTCTCCGCGCTCCCCCTCCGTCCCCCACTTCCCACCCACCCACCCAGCACTAACATATGGAACACAAGGATTAAGGCCAAGTGGAAAATGATGAGAGGAAATAGCAAAAGATTCTTAACCAGCTTTTTCCCATTATATTGATAGCGCTAATGCTAAGATTAGTCTCGAGAGGCTTTCTGGAATCTCGAAAGGATTGACTGAACACATCAGCTGCAGGAATTAGTTCCTCATTGTTAGCGAAGCCTCCACTTTTTTTTTGCCCGTGCATACAGTTAGTAAAGCTAGTAGATAATATCTACCGAATGTATTTGATAGGAGTATAATATTATAAGTTGGGGAACAATATTTTCATGATAATCGATTTGAACTTTAGAGCATCGACGAGAGAATTCTATCCCCTAGGTATGTCCAGCCATTTGTGTTAGCATTTTCACCTCATACACCATGAGGCTCAGGAATCACTCAATGTTAAACCTGTAGTATTAGTACCAGTCAGATGCTAAGAGTATTACTGTGTCTTTGATGTATATTTCTAAAAAAAAAACACATGAAACTAAATGTTTACAAAATCATTACTTCTGCTAAAGCTGCTCTCTTTCATCCAGTCTCTAATTTATTCTCAGACTGCGACTGCTCATTATTCTCCATGTCTTTCATATCTTTATTTCACAATTTAAGTTTAGTTTAAAAGTGTTGTACTTAAGTTAAAAAGTTATTTGGTTAAAATATATTGTATGTAACTTTCTTCCCCTCTGTCTCCCCCGCCCCAATTCCTCTCCCATGCAACTATCCATTCTCTGAATAGCATATATATTAGCAAAGTAATATATTTATTATTATATAAAGTACACCATATTGTCTTAGTCTATAGCTTCCAAAATACTGTAGTATATATGTTGCAAATGTGTACTATTAACCAGTGGAAATTATATTTGAAACATTGATTTTCTTTTTAGTGACATACGTACATATTTATTAGGCCCTTTATAATAAATTATTCAAAGCAAAATGTTCTTCTTGGATTAATAAAGCAGTAGAAATAGGTTATAAAAAGTTTACAAGTAGTTCTGGAAGTTCTTAACAGTTTCCTCTTTCAGATCCCCTGCGTAAATACAGCCATTTGATCCTGAGGAACCTAGAGCTTTGGTTTCAATTTAGGCTCCACATGAAATTTTCGTTACCCCAAGGAACCAATGAATGCTTCTTAGTGACACTCAATTCCATGCATCCAACCTACACATGTAAATTCCCATAGACTGGTGATATAAGATAATAACAATAATAATAATATTAATCCTTGCATTTGATATAGCACCTTATCACATCTTCAAGAAGTCTCAAAGTGCTTCGCACAATACACTACAAAGCAAACTGACTGTATATTTTGTGGGCAAAACGCGGGAGCCAATTGCGGACAGCAGTGTCCCACAAACAGTCGTGGACTAAGTGACCAATTTATTATTATTATTTTCCTTTGAAGGAATTATTACCCCCGGAAAAGTGATCCACCAATCGACTAACAACCAGGTTCCTACTTACTGCTAGGTAAGCAGAGGTGTGTCGAGTAAGGAAACTTGCCTAACTTTTGACTCTGGTGGGAATCGAACCCAGGTCTCTGGCATGCAAGGCAAGCGCTCTAACTACTGAGCTATAGGAGTCCACTACAAGATGCATTTTATGCAGAGAATCCTATGGACTTAATGCTGTCTCACAATTCTCGATACCAAGAAGAGCAGTTTCATCCTCAATTTGACTGGTAGCAACGAAGACCACATTGAACAGGAACCCAATCACTATAGGTTGCCCATCTAGGAGTACTTAGCTTTCAGTTCTATAATGATATGGCAGTCTTCTTACAGAAAGGTCCTCAGAGTCAAACCAAAACTAGGATTGGCTTCAAACTAGCTTGCAGTTACTTTAGATGCCAAAGCTAGTACCGTACCTTGTTGGCTGCAGCTGTATTGCTCTTTATCCACTACGGTAGCTGTTTCCTCATAAAATCTCTGAATCTATCAATACAATGGCTCCTGATTGTTCCATACCAAGTGTGGCTATGCCAAAAAGTTTTTAGTACATGTGTTATATAGCCCAACAAAGTGCTGTCCAACTATAATTCCAGCTGAGCTATGAAAAGTCTGAACAAAATACTGAACCAGTTGGATGTTTTTCAAGAAGTTAATACAAATAAGATTTGTAGGAGATATTATTCTTCCTGCCCTCAGCAGTACCACAGAGGAAGCTGTGCTTACATTGTGTTATACAATACTATGTTGTCCATCTCAAGACTTTCATTATTACAAAGTTCTTACTGCAAAACAAGCCTTAGGATGTACGGATTAATGGGTAAACATCAACGACAATAAATTGCATTTGTATAGTGCTCTTCACGTCGGGATGACCTCCCAAGGCGCTGAGCAGTCAGTGATTTGGACCCGAGCATGAGTCTGGGATCAGGAGAGGTGGAGAGGGCGGGGAGGGTAGGGTTAGGAGGGTGACCGAAGGCACTTTCGAAGAGAAAGGTCTTGAGATGGGTCTTGAAGGAGGCACGGAGGAAGCAAGGGAGTGTGGGATGGAGTGCCAAAGGGTGGGGGCAGAGAGTCTGGAGGCCCACCCGCCGATGGTGGGGCGAGCCAGGTTGGGGACATGGAGCAAGCTGAGCAAGCCTGCTGAGCGGAGGGAGCGGACAAGTTGATGTGGAGTTAGCAGGTCACAGAGGTAAAGAGGAGCAAGACCAGGGCTTGCTCCACAGCCCTGCTCCTCCAATAAAGATTGCTTTCAGCGTTTTGGCTCTCTTGGCTACAAGTGAGATTTCCATTACAGCTGTGTACAACCAAAGATGCTACACGAACTCTGAATGGAATTTTTACCCTACTTAAATTGTACCTGCTTATACTTTTAGGGCAATTTGGCAAATCCCTCTTTTGGCAGGGCCTCGGAAACACTGAATGTGTAGTAATTAGTGCTGACATTCGTAACAGTACATAAAATAATGATAAATCCAGCTATTGGATTCAAATACACTTATGAATAGCTTCTATTGTGATATAACATAAGATAATATAGGACTGTGTTGCATAATGAGCCCATGATGTAACTATGAAAGTTGCAGCTTATGATTATCTTGCAGTGTGTCGTGTCGTAGACTTAACTAAAGAGTAGCTAGAATACCCTGAATATTTATGTGAATTTGAGAAAGAAATCCTTATAAATAATTTGCATTTATACAGCACCCTTCACACCGGACCGTGTCTCGAAGCGCTTAACAGTGGCAGAGCCTGATGCCGAGCTAGGGGGAGGGAGAAGGTGACCGTAAACACGGTCAAAGAGGAAGGTCTTCAAGCGTGACCTGAAAACGGAGAGGGGGTGGGGGGGGGGCAAGGCGAAGGAATTGAGGGAGAGAGTTCCACAGCTTCGGGGCGTAATGGCTGAAAGCACAGTTTGCAACAACGTGTTCCAGGGGTTTGGCCAGGAAGGGCAGTGGCTTGAAATGGGACAGTAGTGCACGAGGTTGAAGGAATCGAGAATAGGCTTTTAAGGAGCGGAGTGATAACAACAACAACAACAACAAAATTACACATGTAGAGCACCTTTCACGGCGGGAGGACGTCCCAAGGCACTGGACAGTCAGAGTTTCGGACCCAAGCTGGCGAGTCAGGTTTGGGGAGGGTGGAGGACAAGGGGGGAAGGAGGGTGACCAAAGGCACGGTCGAAGAGGAGGGTCTTGAGATGGGTCTTGAAGGAGGCAAGGGAAGGGTTCGCGGCAGAGGGACTACGGGATGGAGTTCCAGAGAGTGGGAACAGAGAGGCAGAAGGCCCGCCCGCCAATGGTAGGCCGGGTAAGGGAGGGAGCGGGCAGGATGGTAGGGGATTTGGACAACCTTTACTTTTCAAGATAATTTTCTGTAGTAATCTGCTGTTACAACCCGATGTCTCCTGTTGGTCGCAAATTGAGGCCACATTTTGGCTTGGACTGCTTGTATTGCCGCATATATGTTTTATCATTATTGCTATGCGTTCCTTACAGTCGTGGGTTATTGCAATGAAAAAAATGTAGTGAGTTGCACCTCTACTGTCACACTTACAAGACGTAAAATATAGTGCAGTGTTTGGAAGTCAGAACAGCAATCGACAAACACGTGACTGGGCTTCTGATCAAAATAATGTCAAATCCAGCACAAAATGTGAGAAAAGATATATTTAGCATAAGCGTCTGTGCAAGGTGAAGATCCCTCTCTGTTTTCTTGAGAATGATAAAATACAGTTTTTTCATCCGAAAAACAAGGAAGGAATGTATTAAATTCCCAGGCTAACCAATGAGCCACAGTTTACTGATTTAACTCACTGGCTAGCGCTTTAACATACTGGGTGTCTTTGCTGCCTGAAACTCAAAGTGGCCATAATAGGATCTTTGAGAAACTTACAAAGTGTTTGGTCAGACACAGTACCTGATCTTTTTCCAAAATGTTGGTACCGTTAAGACCTAGACTCCCAAAGGAAGCCCTGGAAGTGTTTACTGCCAAGATTACTCACTTGGTGCATAATGCATTCCTAGGGTATAGGGAGGCACTAATCCAGATAGACTGCTTCTGATATTTTGTTGCTGGCTGGGACCCATCCATCTAAACTATATGGCATGAAAATGGAGCTGTAACTTTAGGAGAGATACTCACTGCAGCCAGTCAATGGGACATGGCATGAGAAGCTCTGAAAATGACTACTCATTCTGCAATAACACAAACAGAAACCATGCCACCAGCAGGACCTGAAGCCTAATAAAGACCCCGTTTTGGTTCACGTTTGCCATCTGGTGAAAAGTCATAGCAGTTTCTTACTGCTTCAAAGAGAGGAGTTTGTATATTCTGTGAAGCGCTTTGAGATGTCTCAAAGTCGCGATAAGGCACTATATCAAATACAAAGATTATTATTATTAAAGCCACGGCAGCAGAGGACTATTTTCAGCAAAGTACTAAAAATGATAAAAGCCACTTTTGGTGAGACGAGTTTGTCCAATTGCGTGGTAGATCCAGTAGGCTACCCTACATGAAGGGCGCTATTTAAATGTAAGTTCTGGTTGTTAATGCTGTTGTTGTTGTTGGCAGCTGATCTTGTATTCAGATATACAGCAAAACAAGAGGGACCAGGTTTAGGTTTGCAAAAGGGCAGACACCAGGAAGTATTTCTTTCCCCAGAGGATGGTAGAGTGGATGGAGAATAATAAAAAACAATCCTTGCTACTGATAAAGTGCCATTCGCGTTGGGAGGATGTCTCAAAGAGCTTTGCAGGATTCGACGACGACAACAACAACAACTTGCATTTATATCGCCCCATTCGTGTGGAATTTCTAACACACAATTCCTTTATTTAAAAGGAACTACCTACATTACCTACAAAATGTACAACTTTTACACCAGGTTACAGGAGTTCTCTCTGACAAAATCTACTTTTGAACTCAAAACTCAGAATCACCGTATTTTAGACTCCAGACTCCAATGTTCATGGCCAATCTTAACCATTGGGTGAATATCCATATTTTTTTCCAAACTGGAATCCTTCATATGGAAAGCAATTTAAACAGGATTTCTTCTTAGAATCATACAAATTTACGGGGCAGAGGGAAGCCTTTCAAACTATCAGAGCAAGCTGTCCATTCAATTCCACTGCCTCTCCCATTCCCCATATCCCTTCCTGTCTACTTCCCTATTAAAACCCACAATGGACTCTGCCTCCATCACCTCACTTGACACTACCCAACAACTCTCTAAGAAAAAAAATTCCTAGCCTCTCCATTCGCTTTTCTTATGACTATCTAATATCAATGCCCTGTAATCACTGACTTCCCCACCAATGGAGATAGCTTCACCCTATTTACCCTGTCAAACTCTTTGATCAGTTTACACACGTAAAGAGTTGCCAGAGGAATATACAGTGTACTTTTTGCCCACAAAGTACACAGTCAATCCGTTTTACAGTACATCCTGTGAAGCACTTTGAAATGTCTCAAAATGTGATAAGGTTCTACATCAAATGTAAGGATTATTATTATAATAATTACACCTCTATTTGTACACTTATAACAAACTGTTATTTCTGAAGGACACACTACCACAGTGGACAGCAGCCTTGATGGGATTGGAGCTAACATGAACAAACATGTGTATGAACCCACCATCATCTTAAGAGGATATCCATTTAATTTTGACAATACGGATAACTGGTTCAAATATCCCTCAGGAGAGTCATCGCATCACATGCAATGACAGTAATGATTTTCAGAGCAGGACTTCTCTCAACTGTCAGATGTGTATAGCTCTGGTCTTAAGAGCTCTAGGTCTGGTCTGAAGAATTACGTGAACTTAACAGCTCATATACACAGCAAGCTTCTGGACTTGTTAGGCAGGGCGAAACCTTGGGCAAGTTTCCTTACTTCACACGAACATAATAAATTGGCTCATCTACGACTGTTTGTGGGACAGCAATCTTACTGTGTGTTCTGTGAAGCGCCTTGTTAGTAAAGCGTCTCTTGCGAATGTGGAAAACTGCACAACAACAGTGAGAATCACAAAGTCAGCCAAAGGAAATATTGTGCTATTGGTGATCAAGCAAAGGGCACTGTTAGTTTTTTATTCAATTTGGCTGAAGATGGGTTTTCAGCAAGGACAAATGTCTTTCACCGCATAATCACATCACACGATCAAAATCACAGCCAGGGTAATAATACTCCCGAACTGAAAACCAAGTGACAAGTAGTCACCAACAGATAAAGGTTTAGCTAAGATTTATTATTGAGAAATCTAGGTGACAACCCCAAGAACACCTCAGTAGTAGCTCAAGTGTTCTGTAGTCACACATGGCTTACACACCTCCTATTAAGACTGATAATACAATTCATCATCCTTACAGCGAATAAGGATTCCGCCCGCAAAAATACACAGTCAATTCACTTTACAGTATATTCTGCGAAGCGCTTTGAGACGCCTCAACAATGTGATAAAGCGCTATATCAAACGCAAGGATTATTATTTATTATAATAAACTGGAATAGACAAAAAAAAGACTTATAAGTTGATTTACAAATAAAAAGATTCAACTGTAAACCCCACTAAATACTAATCTCACTGGTTCATGACTTATTTGTTGGAATGCCACTGCCCATCTGTCTACATTACATCACACGGAAAGTTTAAAGAAACAAACTGCCTGAGAATGTTTTACTTAAGCTTAAGACCTAGCCGCTACAAGGGAGCTGTTTGTCCTTTAACTCCTCCTCCATAACTATCTGCCAGATTACTTCTTATCTCAAGGCTGTTGCCAGCTGGTTCACTTCCTACATTCAAAGCTTGAATGCCAAAAGGGCTGTTGGCTGTCACAACTCGTGTTCGTTCTTATCAAGACGTTTCACAACTTTATCATTGTACAAATAAGCAGCTACATCCTTCAGGAAAGCTTCCTGTTCAAGAAGTTGGGCAATGTACATTCAGACTTGCACCATAAGTCAAACACGTAATATGTTACCTTCAAGACTCGAAGTTACGAAATGGGGCTTTGAACAAGCAAGGCTTTGTTATTAGTCAATGTAACGCTGCTTCGATATTTTTTCTGTTCCATTTTTTTNCGTACGTAACAAATAACAGTCAGTTACGTTTTTTTTTCGCAAAACAAATGTAAAGCACCGATGGCTCTTCCAGTGCAAAAGAATCCAACTCGCTGCAGCGCTGCGATTTGAGAGGCTGGCAAAACAGCAATGGAATGGAAGGTCACAAACAAGGGCAAACTAACCTGTGTATCATCGGGGTCTGGTTATACCATGAGTAAAACAATGTCTAAAATGTGTGTGTGTTATGACCGTGTGCAAGCCACGTGTAAACATTTGCTCCTGTAATTATTTAATCAACAACTAATGAAAAGGAACGGGTTGTTAATTACACATTGCATTTTAGGGCACTTTTAATTCCCTCTATTCATATATTTAAACATATTTGTGGCACGTAATACACATATGTTTATAAATGGTTTGCACATGGCACCAAATAGAATCCATTGTCAATACTGAACCTGCAGCTTTCATCTTTCACCTCTTCAACCCCAACTATGGTCACGTCCTACCCCCAACCTCCCCCCCCCCCCCCCCCCCCATTTGATATCCCTTCCCACCACTGTAAAGCACTCCAAGATGTTATTCTATATGAGCAGTGCTAGATAAATACAAGTTATTCTTACAATATAATTGACAATATAGCATCTTTCTTGTTGGAAGGACGTCTCAAAGTACTTTAAACATTATTAGAAAAATTGTTCTTATATGAATTGCTTAGTGCCAGTGATTATACTCCACAAAGGTCCACCCTTCCTGATCTGGAGTTCTGTAGCTCAGTGGTCGGAGCACTCGCTTTGCAAGCGAGAGACCTGGGTTCAATTCCAGGCAAAGGGCGAAACCTTGGGCAAGTTTCCTTACTCCACACAGAGCCTAATGATAATCCCTCCAAAACCAAAAACAATAATAAATTGGTCACTTCAATCCACGACTGTTTGTGGGACGCTGCTGTGCGCAATTGGCTGCCGTGTTTCACCCACAAAATGCACAGTCAATCCAATTTACAATATAGTCTGTGAAGCTCTTTGAATCGTCTCAACGATGTGAAAACATGCTATATCAAATGCAAAGATTATTATTATTATCTGTACAAAATATTCTGTTTGCATAACTGAGCCTGTGCTCAATAACATGACGTAACCCTCTGCAATTGGTTGGAATTTGCTGCAATTATATTACAAGAGCAGGGAAAGGAAGGACTAAGGACACACATATAGGGGATGTTCACCCAAAAAACACCCAGTCATTCCACTTTACAGTATATCTTGTGAAAAGCTTTGAGAGGTGCAAAGTGCTATACCAAATGTAAGAATTATTATTATTATTATTAAGTGAAGGGAGCTATTTGAAGAAGTATTTTTAAAACGTTTTTATTCTTTAATGGGCCCTTTTTTGAATAAAAAAAAGGTACAACTGTATTCACAACTCTAATTTAGCTGTTGATCAAGACTGAGCGAAGTAGAAGGAGTTCAAAGGCTCAGCTCAAGCCAAACCAGAGAAAACTCACTCGATACTGGACTTGAGTTCTACCAGGTTACCTCTTGGAACGAAACTACTGAACGGCAACAAAAAGAATGACAAGAAACTCTGAAAAAAAAACAGTGGTATGAACAGATTAGCCACTAATACATAGAGGATGTAACATGGACAGCTGGGCTGAGGCAAATCATTCCTCAACAAAGTGGTTAACACCATGAGTTGAAATGTATTATGTCGCGTGGCTCAACGTTACATATTTCTATTCATACCACTTGAGATGAAGTGCCGACTATCGAACAGTGTTGTTTTTATATATTTACAAATCACCGTATTCAGAGATTTATTAATATCCTCTGTGTGTGTGGGGGGGGGGGGGTATGGGGTGGGATGATCCGCATTTCAGTAAATTTTACGTTTTAACAATAAGACCTCCCCTCCTTGTGCGTGCATTCTCTGTCACCCCTGCCAGAAGCTCAACACCTTTTTGTCTTCTACAGTAAACTCCTGATAACTCACCCCTGGTTTACCCTGTCACTACCGCTTAAGTGTCATGTGTCAGCCTGGCTCACTCTGGCCTCTGAGTCAGAAAACTGTGGGTTCAAGCTCCACGTCGGGACTTGGAAACACATCGTCTCAGATGGCAGTCCATTGCAGCGCTGGGGGGCATGGGGGAAGTGTTGCATTGTTGGAGGTGCCGTCCTTCAGATGAGACATTAAGCCTAATCATGCCAGGGTCTAAACTCCAGCCATACTCAACGCACACTCTGTGGTCTTCAAGCCTTGGCTCCTACCAACTTACGCCTAATACTCTCTGGAATTAGGGAAGTAGGATGTATCCCTTCAGGGAGGAAGTGCACATTCCATTCCAGACATCTGGCAATTTCCGTATGTTGGTGGCACACATAGAACTCTCAGTATGGGTTAGATATTCTTTAGCATAGTGATGGGTTTCAGACACTTGGCTGACAACCCACCCCAAAAATTCAATTGGTATTAGGCTTCCACTTGTTCTGAGCATTTCAAAGGACTGGGAGTCCAGATCCATCTGTAGGAAGGTCTCAGCTTCTACACCTTGCCTCGTGGAGGCAGCGTTGCAGGGAGCAATCCTTCAAAGTTGGGCAGCCCAATAATAGTAGCTGTAATTTAGGAGGCTGATTCCAACCCTCTGTTTGAAGAGCTGCAGGCACTTGGAGATACGTAATGTGCTTTGCCCGCCTGGAGGAATTGCTGTGCCAGGAACTCTGACAAGGAACATCTGGTTCGGAAAGAGGAGGTGGGAAGTACATTCATCTTTATTAAGGTAGGCCTTCCCAGAAGTGCTCTGCCCATGCTGTCCAAACTCCACAGCTTGCTGTGAATGTTGGCTAGGAGGCAGGATTTTACTTTCTGAAGCAGATCGAGAGTTAGGCAGCACTGTAACCAGGGGCTTGTGCAGCGTATGGAGTTTGAGTGCAGTGTACCTGCATTGGAGTGGAGACACCATGTGGAAAGCAAAGAAACAACTTCCATTTTTGTAGCATCTTACCACATTGAACTGTCTCAATGTCCTGGTGTAGTAATTGCTCCATTGACTGTTTTTGGAAGCAAATAGACTCGCCGCGAGAGTACAGCGAGATCCTACAAACAGTAACGAGGGAGATGAATGATGTCTGATTAGACAAGAGCATTTGTTGGTGCAGACACTGTCTTGTTTTGAACAGCCTCCTGAAATCTTTAATTCAAAAAACAGGCAGACAGGACCTCGGTTTAACATCTCATCTGATAGTCAGTGTCTCCAACAAAGCAGTAATTCCTCCAAATACATGTCTTTGATTTGAAGGTTTTTTTTGGGTGGGGGTAGGGGGAGATTTTGGTCAGACCGAGGGTATGACATCCGGAGAAATCCATCACTGTGCTTAAGAGTATCCAAATCAGACTGAGAGTCTCACAAATTTCACCACTTAGGGTTAGAATTGATGAAAATCCTTCAATTCAGTCTCAATTTGGAAACTGGTCCTTTTTAAGAACAGCACGGGGGAAACTGACTCCATGGAAACAAGACATGTTCACTGATAATAAGAATAATTATAAATCTGAAATAAAACCCATCGAATAGCTGCTGTTTGAACAAGGACTGCATTTAAGCAGTAACCGTTCACCTGAGGCTAAAAATAGAACATAAAGATAATTTTTTTTCAGAAGAAAGATGAAATTCTCTCATTCTTTGATATTCAGCGGAAGTGTTTTGGAACTGTGCTCCTGCTTCTTTGAAAAGGTTTCACCTGAAGGAAGACAGAAATGAATCACTTAATGATTACCCGCAGTGCAGTATGAAAGAAGTTCCACCTGAAACAGCTGGCTGGAGGGGCAAGCTGCAAGCAGTAAGCTATTGCCAAACAGCACCCTGAACTGGGTTTAAAGCGATGCACCGCCAATGAGATTTGCAAGGCGGAAAATAACTTCGAGATTTCTTGCCGGTCCCAATCAGTCATTCTCTAAAAATACCCGCCCAGCCAATCAGATACGGGATACACATACTGCAAGATGTAGTTCTGATGTGAACTTTGCATGTCTAAACAGAAGTTCTGGCTTTGTTTATTTGTCTGAAGATTACGGCGTCAATCTGTGCTCGTTCTGATTGATATTAGTTTCTTCACAAAATTAGCTTTCGGCAGCGCGTGGCTTAAAGGGGCAGGGGAAAGCTTGAAATACGAGGGTGAAATTTACAACGTTTCATTAAAAGTGTGCCGTTATCACAAGGCTGCAAATTTCAAGCCTTAGAAAGATTGGTGTATGAACTCCAGGGTCAACAGTAGCGTCGAATGGGAAGAATCCCTGCCATTCGTGATAAGTACTATTCAGTAATAGGTTTAATAATACAAAATAATATAATAATATATATATATATACATATTGTGGTCTAGGCTGACACGCCAATGCAGTGCTGGGAGAATATTGCAATGTCAGAGTTGTCGTTCTTTGGCCAAGACATTCATCCGAGCTCCCTGTTCAATTGGTTGTTAAAGGACGTGGAGTCCTGTAGCTCAGTGGTTAGAGCACTCGCTTTGCAAGCGAGAGACCTGAGTTCAATTCCAGGCAGAGGGCGAAACCTTGGGCAAGTTTCCTTACTCCACACAGAGCCTAATAATAATCCCTCCAAAACCAAAAACAATAATAAATTGGTCATTTTCAATCCATGACTGTGGGACATTGCTGTGCGCAATTGGCTGCCGCGTTCGCCCACAAATATACAGTCAATTCACTTTACAGTATATTCTGTGAAGCGCTTTGGGACGTCCTCCCGACGTGAAAAGCGTTATATCAAATGCAAGGATTATTATTATTATTATAAAGATTACGTGGAACTATTCAGAAAGGGGAGGTAGTTTCTCCAGTGTCCTGGCCAACAATCACCTTGATAAAATTGGTCATTCACTTCATGGCTGTTTGTGGGACACTACCACAAGTGTGTGCAGTTTGGTGGCCATGTTTGCTTACAAATCATACAGTTATTACACATGTCAGTAAAGTGCCTTCAGACGTCTTTCCAACTCGAAAGGTGCAAACATCGAACGCAAACTTGAAGGATTGAAGAATTTTTGCAATTCCAAGATTAAGTAAAATTTCAGGTTTCCATCAATGGAACGGAAGGATTTTTCTGAAACAAAAGCAACATTGAACCCAAGAAGCATAGAAATTTACAGCACAGATGGAGGTCGATTAGCTAATGTGCATGTGCTAACTCTCTGAATTATTGTTTGGGGTCAGCCGGGTGTCTGACGCACGTGGACACCCATCACCACGCTTAAGACTTTGCAAACCAAACTGAGAATTGCATGCATCCGGTAGTGTAGCTCTGAAACAGCTATGTTATCCATCTGGTCCTATTCTACTGCCCTTTCCCCCCTTACCCTTACACATTTCTACTTTTGATATTTATCTCGTAAAATCCTGAAAGGCTTTGAGACACCCTCCCAGTGTGAACGATGCTATATATCAAATGTAAGGATCATTATTATTACTCAATTTTAAAGTTTTTTTTNCAAGAACAGCGGAAATGTGGCTTCCTAATTAAGACTCAATTATACACGAATTCCTGCTGAACGGAGATCATTTGTGAGTTTCAAAAGCTCCCATTCCGATCTCATTCAGGAATACTGACCAAAATGATTAGGGTTAGGCCAGTGACAGTGCTTGAAAATGATTACTACTGCTCCAGAAATAACAAGAAATACAAGTGTAGTGCAGTTAGTCGCAATTACTTTTCGTTTCAAAGTGTTTATTTTGAACGGCATTCAATTTTTTAAAGCAAAGATATGGATAGTGAGATTCCCTCTTCAAGCACAGCAATAAATGGAACGTTATTTAATAATGTTCAACTGCACTTTGTCACCAGTTGGTTGGAAGTCCATCAAAGCAATCGGAAAGAAATGACTTTCAAGGACACAGTTGCAATAAAGAGCCCTTTTATTTCCAGTGAAAAGAGGAAAAGAGCAGAAATATAACAGCACAAAGACAATTTCTAGGTTGCGTCATGTGAGCATAATTTTAAAGTAGGAATCTCCATTTAACAGCTCATATAAGCCTCTCCTGAAGTGCTGTGTAAATTATGGCAACTGGAGGCAGTGTGAATCTTTTTCCTAACTCGCTGTTTACCATCTCGGATTGCTGTCCATAATTGACCGTCCAAGTTTCCTTACTCCACAAGCCTCTGTTTACCTAGCAGTGAGCAGGAACCTAATTGTTAGTCGATTGGCAGATCGCTTTTCCGGGCGTAATAATCACTTCAAAAAAAAATCTAATAATAATGAATTATTCACTCAATCCCTGACTATTTGTGGGACGCTGCTGTGCACAATTGGCTCCGCGTTTCATCCACAAAATATACAGTTCATTCGCTTTACAGGATATTCTGTGACACGCTTTGAGATGTCTCAATGATGTGATAAGGCGCTATCTCAAATGGAAGGACTATTATTACTATAATACGGGGAAAAAACATGCAGTTCATTGTTTGTGAACTTTAGGCAATAGAATGTGTCAGTTATCACTGTACAACTGTTCCGTAAATCAGACAAAAATGGACAGATACTACGGCTAAGAAAGTGTTCAAACAGAATAACTGTTTTGTTATCTCCGGAAAGGCAATGACAACATAAAGTCTAGTATCCGGAAGGATTGCAGGCGATGTCCCCTTGACTCACAAGACCTCGGCACTGATGAGATCTCGAATCTGCACAGTGTACAGTGAATTCCCTGTAGACAACACAGTTCATGTCAAGGGCACTTTTTAGCGCAGTGGTTACGCCATTCAGGCACATTTTTAGCTCCAGTGTCTCTTTAAGACTGCTTCCTTGGGTAAAGCAACAAAATCAACACTCTCCCTGTAAAATCCACTCGTCTAAGTGGCGCAACAAAAGAACAGCTTTGTCCCTGAGGGAGATTTCCTAAGCAGAGCAACAAAAGACACACTGCCTCTTTAAACCCGGGGGCCGGAGTGGACGAGTGCTGTCTCTTTAAACATTTTTGGAACACGTTACTTTATAATATTTAACTACTGGAGCAATACTGGAGCAAGATCAAGATAAGAAGTTGTTCAGTAAAAGCTCTAAATTGATTAGTTCCTTCCCTCTGTTTACTTATCATGCAAGCTTGAGGTTCACTTCCGAATATCAGCACCGCACAATGACCTTATTGTGCACAAGCCAATTACGAAAGTCCTCCAAGGTCCAGATTAGGCACGTAATGGTTCGTATGCAGCTGAGCAACAGGATGATCAAGTGTTTCTCTTTTCAGTTTCTTTTTCCTCTTTCCCCCCCACACCCACCAAAAAAAAAACCAACAAGGAATAGCAACCGGTGTCTGAGACAACCATTAAAGGTATAACGAGATACAAACTCGCACGATACAGTGCCAGAAACGGATCCTTGCTGTGCCAACTTCCAGATTATGTAGGCTTTCTTTTTTTCTAAAGAGCCCCGTAGCATAGCTATTGAGTGCATCTGGTAATAAGTAACCAATTGTTTGCACGAGACGATTCTAGGTTGCCTGTGTAGACATTTCATAAATCATTAACAAGCGGCTTATGCAACCAGCCATTGGTGGCTAATGTAGCCTGAATGTCAACTTGTTAGCTACAGTCTGCTGAACTTTTGAGCAAGAATGGCTTTTAAGTACTGCTGTGGAACTAATGGTGATTAAAAGTTGTAATTTGATTTGAATTGAATCACAATATGCAGTGATGTAAAGCAGGACTGTTTGCCCTGATACAGGTCTGCCTGGCTTGAGCTGCGGGGTACAATCCTGCCGGGGGCGAGAAGCCTCCTCGGTTTCACGTTAGGGTCACCGGTGGAAACACGTCGACTGTGGCTCCGAAAAAAAAAAATGAAACGGCGGCTTTGGTGTTTTGACAGAGGACGCGTCGAGTACAAAGAGTCACAGTATTCCCCTTGTAAACCCTCTGAGCTCAGTGCAGTGTCTTTCACAGCGTGCAGTGTCCATAGTGGGCTAACAATGGAGGACAGCAGGATATGCACTTGATCCTGCCAGCGTGGAAGACATTGTAACCCACAAATAGTAAAGTCACAAGTCGATCTGAAGGTCTTATCTACAAGCGGAACAAACCCCGTTTCTTGTTGATGCCCCTTCCCATCCTCCCCGCTCCCCCCACCCACCCATAACAGCCCCCCGAACTCTCTGTTTAAACCATGGTCATATACCATGAAGAGATTGTTTCCTGAAAGCCCAGAATTTGCCTGCAGAGAAGTAACAAACTATTATTCAGTGGGGTGCAAGTCCCCCTGCAATGACTTTTGTCCGAAAATAAAAATACTAGCATTTCACATAGAGTCTGTAGCGTCTCGGAGCACCTAACCAGTGTCGGTGACTGTGTATTTCGTATGCAAAAGTAGCAGCCAATTTGAACACAACAATCCCGCACAGCACAGTGAAGTGAATGACCAGTTATATCTGGAGGACTGTTGCAGAAACTCCCTGTTATTTTCAAATAGTGATGGGATTTCAAGTTTAACATCTCACCTGAAGGCTGGCACCTCCAACATTGCCATGCCCCCCCCACCCCCCACCGCGCCCCCCTCCCACCCAGTAATGCCCTGGAGTGTCAGCCTTGACTCTCGGCCCTAGAGTATGACACTGGTGATCTTCCAGCTGCTTATTCAAAAGAACAAGATGCGTCAAAGGTTTCAAAGGAGAGTACATGTAATGTTTGCCTGTAGCTATAAGCTGGAACTGCTATATATGTAGCTGCACACTCATAACCGCATGTCACATATACAAATTCGAAAGGTTTCCTGCTAGAAACATGCACATAGAGAACACTCAGTGTAAGGTAACAGTGATTGAGTGCAAATCGTAGCCTGCAAACTGTTTGCGCACAGTAACTACCCATGATATCTATGTATTAGAATAGAAACTGGGCAGTGTAGTCATTCACATGGGGTAATGAGTGGACAAAGTAACACTCGGTGTTATAATTCTCACTGCGGTACAAATGGGCCTCAGTGAATGTATCTGCGATTTCACAGATGTACCACAAACTGCCCGGGTAAACTGAAGCAAACCCAAATTAATGTTGGTTGTCCACAGCACCCACTGGAATTCTACCCAGTGCTTCGAGGGCACTGGCTGTTCACCAGGTCGGAAGAGCGAGGAGCAGCAGAACAAGTGATCAGAACACCGCACTCACGCAACCTACTGATATTTTTGTAATGCAACAGTGCGTATTGGCATAATTTATTACGCACCACTGCAGTTCGACAAAGACAGAAAAAGAGTTTGCCAAAAACTTTCACTCACAAAGGAGTACTATCTCAGTTTGTCAACAGAAATGCCTTCATCTGAAGGCTTACGTCATACCCTCTGGAAAATATATTTTGTATCTTCAACGGGAAGATTGAATTGGGTGTGATCCACATACACATGCACATTAATTCCATGTCTGTGGATGAGATCGCTGAATGAGAGCACATAGATTAGTGAAGAAGAGAGGAGCGAGGAATACAACATGTTACAGTGCAGGGGCTGGAAGAGAAGCTGTCAGAAGCGGCTAAGTGGACATGTTGGCATAGGTGAGAGTGAAACCAGGTTAAGACAGAACCGTGGAGCTGGAGGAGAGGTGGCGGAGAAGCATAGGGTGGTCGACAGGATCAAAAGTGGCAGAGAGACCTATCAAGGAAGATAGGGGTTCAAGTGGAATTTGAGGGGATACACATGATACACATACAAGGAGCATTTTAGGATCTGTGGAATCCTCTGTGGAATCTTCCAAATGTCTCCTGCTCAGCAACTTTGCGAGGACAAAATTAGTAGCTTCATCAATTTGGACTGTGTGATGCCACTCGAGGTTGGATGGAGTGGGGCAAATGGAGAGGTTCATAGGTTATATAATTTGCCGTTGCTCAGTAAGGCAGCTTGGGTTATCCCATCTCTTTCGTTACTAAACTAGTTCTTTATCCAGTAAATTCATGAGTGAATTTCTCAATTCCAGGTACACACTGGAAGTTGTAATTTAGTACAGGGACTTTGGGTTTGCTGCAATATCCACTGTGGCGTAGGGTGTCCTGTATGTTGATTACAGTGGCAGCATATTTGGTATTTTTGTGCATGTACGTAACAGTCCTACCACTTATCTCAAGCCCAGATATGTCGACTTCCCATTGATATTGCCAAAAACGTGCAAAGGTTTCGCCCACAAAATATACTGTCAATTCGCAGTATATTCGGTGAAGCACTTTGAGATGTCTCAATGATGTGATAAGGCCTTACATCAAGGCACACCATTAAAGCCATTGATTTAGTACCACTTATGTTGACAGGGTTCTCTTAAATGACTATTTTTTTACTTAAGTGACTGTTTCTGTAAATAAACAAAGTGTCTGTAAATAAGTTAATGAAAATACATGTATATAAATGGTTCAAGAATTTTAATTAAATGTGTGATTATTTTAAAATAAATGAAGGAAAACACATGTAAATACACAGTACACAAATTTTAATCACAGAATACATATTGTCCACTTGTGAACGTCTATGTAGACGAAACTCGAATGGTCCCTGACATGTCAACATAAGTGGATAGGACTGTATATCGGAGTATATATAGTCATGCTCCTTCCATGGAAATCCTATCCCCTTGTGAACCCCCCACCCGCCCCCAACCCCCACCCCCAAATATAGCACACCCAGATTTCACAGAGATTCCCTTATCCCCAAAGGCAATCAAGTAAAAATTGCAGCATATTCATCCATTTTCACATCTCCAGTCTTCAAACATGATGAATGACATTTCTCATGGGTTTAGTTAATAATAATAACAATAATAATAATAATAATAAGCCGTGTATTTGACGTAGCGCCTTATCACGTCATTGAGACGTCTCAAAGCGCTTCCCAGAACATACTGTAAAGTGGAATGACTGTGTTTTGTGAGCGAAATTAAGACTCTTGTCTTAAAATTCCAACACCACCCAGAATTTGTTTGGCAAATGCTTAGCTTCAGGTAATACTTCGGAAGCCGGGTTTTGGAACCGTGGGCGAACAGTTTCCAAATTAAAGCTGAATTATAGAATCATGCGATCACACAAAAAAAACCTGTGCATAATCTTAGAACGTGAGAAGTGTGGTGTCTCGACCAGTCTCCTTTAAACCCTCTCGCCATTCCTTCTGATTAGATCGGGTGTCAGCAGCCCCCAAACCCTTTGTGTCCCGGAGAACATTCGTTCCCCCCCAAGTCTGCACCTTCCCTCCGTTGTCTTCCTATCGTGAAAGGAAACAAGTCTCTGCAATCCTCCTGCATTCTGTCCTTGAAGCGTGAAATACAATCTGAGCACAGCGGAGAAGAAAGCAGCAATACCGCTGCATTAAAAGTGAATTATGTGGGATTTGTAACTTTAATCCTCTCACTTTAACTTTACAATTTGCTGTGAGGTATAACATTCAAAGAAGGAGCAGTACAGACATGCTCCAGCCACCTTTAATGTACTCAGTGCTTATTATTAATTATCTAATAAATCATGCCCCGATACATGTGATCATTTAGCTGCCCGTGTTTCGTGTACTTTTAGGTACACTGGGATCTCTTCAGATCATGTGAACCACTAAAATAAAAGCGTAAGCCTGCGCGTCAAAAGAAAAGTGGTAGAATCATTCATTGTCAGACAGTTACTAATTTAAGGCTTTCCTGATTTGCCAACCTTGCATTTCTCCTTTCTCGAGCAATCGTTCACTTGAAGCGGTGAAAACTCACGATAACGATCACATCACTGAACATCTTGATCAAACCAGACTTCAACTAATGAAAGTTTCATCCATCTCTCGGACCTGCACCCCTTAGCAGCTGTTATTTGCAAGCGCTCCAAGACACGATCCTGCGCGAAGGGCGTTGTATAAATGCAAGTTGTTGTCGTTATTCATTTTTGAGTCTTGAGAGTAGGATTGATCAAATGTCAACCATTCAAAACACAGATTTTTTTTTAGATTACCAGTTTATAATGGAGGCTCTCGTTCTATGCACTTTACATAACGCTGCTTGCCGTGTTGAGGGATAGCGAGCGCGGGATGGCTGCTCATCACAAAATCACAAGAGCGGTTTGGATGGGGACGGGCCTTCGACCCATTTGATCTGTTCCTTCCCGAATACTCACCTTGCTCTCCGCCTATCACAGCGTCGAGCTGCTTCTTAAATGAGTCCACTGTTCTGGTTCTGGCCTTAACCAATCCTTCCTGGTAACCAATTTAACCTGTTGTTAAAGTGAAGACATTTTTTGGATGTCCGTCCTGAAATTGCCCTTTGCAACCCTGAATCTGTACCCTCTTGTTTTGTTACCTTGGCGTATCTGAAGGAATTGTGCTAAGTTTACTTTATCAGTGGTTTAAAATAGTATAATGTCCCCTCGCCAAGGCATCCCTTTACAAAGCTGGACAGTTTTACTTATCTAATCATTATTCACAGCTCATTCCTCTAACCCTGAGAATAATCTTCATTGCTCTCCTATTCATTGCTCCATAAGGTGTTTGCAGCCTCCTTTATGTCGTAAACCTAGAAATATACCCATTGGCTCTTCGTCCCTCGCAGATCAAGTTCAAGATCCTCGTCCTCACCTTCAAATCCCTCCACAGTATTCCTCACCTTGCTCTACCATTTCCTCAAACCTTCCTTCCCTCAGCAGCCACCGGTCTGCTTCACGTTCCCCACCGTGCTCAGCCCACCAGGCCTATCTGCTCCAATTCTTTGGAACTCCATCCCGGAATCCTTCCAACTCACCCCCTCCCTCACCTCTTTCAAAGACCGTCTTAAGACCTGCCTCATTGACCGCACTTTTGGTCATCTTTTCCTTCTTTTTTTCTTTTTTTTCCTGACAGTCCAGCGCCTTAGGACGTCCTCCCGACGCGAAAGGTGCTCTATAAATGTAATTTTGTTGTTGTTATTGTTGTTCTCCACTGCACCCCCCCCCATCCCTCGGTTCCCATCCCCAGCTCCAGTGCCGAGCCACGACTGTCAAGTGCCTTGGGACGTCGCACAGCATCTGATGGTAACGAGGCAATCGGCAAAACAAGGTTCTCGAGGCAAAATGTTACGGACTGCTCCAAGAATTGAGCCTGGTCTGAACATCCTGTCAAAGAGGGCCAAAGGCACCTTTATTATTGAAACCATGAGAATGAGCAGCGCGTTTGAGTGGTGAATGTGCCCGGGAAACCCTGTGAGCCATTGTTTGCTCACAGTTGCCGTCTGTTTCCAGCTTTGTGTGGTGGCAACTTCACGAAATACGAAAATGATTTCCTGGGCATGTGACACCAGACCCAGTGGTGCATCATACACAGCGAGTCCTGCTGCAGTTGATGCGGAGGCTTGACTTCGTTCGGGTTGGTTCTTGCAATAGAGCAGCTGTCGCTGTGGACACAAGCTGTCTGCAACTCCCTGTCATCGGTGTCCGACCACATTCGCACAGGACGTTCGACAATTGGGATCAGCGCTGCGTATTTGTCAAGACATAAGCTGCAGTCCATTGCCCGGAAGTTTGACATCCAGTTTACATTTCATGTGAATGCTGAATGACAGATATCTATTGTGCAGTGCATCCCCCACTCTCATACGTTCGTATTCCTTTAATTTGTATGCGCTCCGTAACAATATTGTCGACAAGGTGTTTCACAGAAAGGAAGGTCCCAGGTTTCCATTCCCACCTTCGTCACGTCTCGATTTCTTTTAGGTTATCTGAAGGAAAGAACTAAGTAAAAGCAAGCTCGTTTCCCAGAAGGAAGACAGAGACGGATTTTTTTTCAGTCAGCCGGGTGTTTGACATGTGCTCATGAGTATCCAAACCAGACTGAGAGTTCCATATATGCATTGCCACCTACACATGGAAATTCCCCTGTATCGGGAATAGAAGGCATACTCTCTCCCTGGAAGGATGTACACTGCTTATTGAATTCTGGAGAGAATAAAGTACAGGTTAGCAAGAGCCTTGGAGAGTGTGCGTTGGGGTAGTGCTGGAGTCTAACCAGCTAAAACTGTTTACCTCATCATCGAAAGTACTGCCTAACAAGCTTCCCACTGCTTGTCCAGGTAGAATCACTCCACCGGTAACAACAACAACAACAACAACAAGATTCCATTTATAGAGCGCCTTTCACGTCAGGAGGACGTCCCAAGGCGCTGCACAGTTGGGTCATGACCCGAGCAGGGGGGAAATGGTCAGGTAAGGGCTTTGGCCTTGCAAAGTTAGGCAGAGCAGCAGGTGAATCATCCTGGAAGCCAGTTACAGAGCAACATTGGCAGAGATCATCGGCTTATCGCTTTGCAGGGTTCAGTTAATAAAGGGTTAAATCCGCAGTTGTTTACCCACAGGATTATCATTGAGACGTATCCCAGAGCACGTTATGATTCTGTGGGAGGGGAGTCAGTTTTCTTTAGCGTCTCCCGATTGACGGGATTAATTTTTCAGCCACCCAAGCGTGCCAAATGCTACTTCTGTGAAAAGAAAGGATTTAAAAGTCATTTGAGTTGAAGCTCAGATAACAGTGAGCGAGTGAGCGAGCAAGCGAGCGAGTGAGTGAGTGAGTGAGTGAGTGGGCTGCGCTGCCCAGAGCGACCATCACTTCAAAGCGAGGAACGGGTGAAGCAACCCGTGCTATTGCATTTACCACTTGAATGAAAGGCCTAAACCACACCTGAAAGGCTCCGATAAGTTCCTCTCTCCCGGCTGGGGCAGTGCAACAGGTTTGTAAGAACCCCTTTGAGTTGCGGCAAGTTAATAGATGGCTTTGGACACCTGGTCTAGCTATATCCTGTGAGAAAGTTTATAGCTGGAAGTCAGTAAACTGTGCTAGATTGCCTAAAGGTGTTCAGTAATCTAGGTTATAGGGTGCAGTGCAACAGTTGCTCAATCCCTCTTTGCAATAAATCTTAAGCAAATGATTGCTTCAGCCAGCCTCAGCTTCAGTGATTTAATACAGGTGGCCTGTTTTTCCCCTTCTCAGCAAAACAGTTTCCAGCTCAGTCATAATTCATCCCGGGTTAAATATTAAAGATTATCACCATGTGTTTAGCAACACCGTTATCAGTCCAACCTTGCTGCCACACTGGCAAGATTCGAGAATAAGCTACCTTCCACCACCATCGTTTCATAGCCTGTCTTACTCAGGTAAATGACTGAGAGTCAATCAGCTGGTAATAATAATGATAATAATAATAATCCTTGCATTTGATATAACGCTTTTCACATCTTCTAGACCTCTCAAAGCGCTTCACAGAACATACTGTAAAGTGAATTGACTGTATATTTGTGGGCGAAACACGACAGCCAATTTGCGCACAGCAGCGTCCCCACACACAGCCGTGGATTGAAAATGAACAATTTATTTTATTTTTTTTCTTGAGGGATTATTATCAGGTGTGTGGAGTAAGGAAACTTACCCAAGGTTTGGCCCCCCGCCGGGAATCAAACCCAGGTCTCTCGCTTGCGAGGAGAGTGCTCTAACCACTGAGCCACAGGACTCCACTAGTAGGATATCCTGGTAGTAGGATATCCTCATGTAGCAAACTTTATCAAAGGGCAACTGAGTCCTTATACTACATGCTTGGGTTGCCAAGAAACCTGATCCTTTGATCAGACCTGGAATGGAATTGGCTGAATGGAAATTAATAGAATTAGTCAGGAACAAGCTCAAATGATCAAACTTATGTGAAGGTCAGAGTTTCTTAAATATTCCAGTTAATTCGCATTTGATTCACCCGCACACTCAATAGGCAGCATCCACTTGGCCTGCTTCATGTCCTCCCCCCTGATCCTCCCCACCATCGGTAAGTGAGCTTTCAGCCATTCTCGGAGTGCTCCATTTCCGGAGTCCTGTAGCTTGGTGGTTAGGGCACTCGCCTCGCAAGCGAGAGGACCTGGGTTCGATTGCCAGGTCGGGGAGAAACATTGGGCAAGTTCGCTTACTCCACACGTCTCTGTTTACCTCGCAGTAAGCGGGAACCCGGTTGTTAATCGATTGGCGGAAATTTAAGATGTCAAATTAAGAGCTCTTGAATTCAATCTTAATTTGGAAGCCAATCAAAGAGCCGCAAAAAAAAAAACAGCTTCTCAGATACAGACGGAATTTAAGAATTTTCCACAAATGTTAAATTTCAAGACAGTGGTCCTAAGGCTAAAACCGTAAGAAATCTCGAGTCCCGGAATGTGCGCAAGCAGCGGGGCAAAGCTTAACCACAACACACTTCACTACGTCTCGCTCAGTCTTCTTGACCTTATTTTCCTAGGCAAGAAACTGGAGAAATTGTGTACAGTTTCACTCAGTGAACTAATCATTCCTCCTCCCGTTTGTTTTCTTGTTGAGATTTATTGTTACCTTCACCATTAGTCACTCATAATCAATCAAAGAGCAGTCTGGGCTCTTTAAATCCAGCCATAACTGATTGTTGAGATGTATTACAAAATGCAATTACAATTGCCAGTGTGTCCTTGATCTGGACACCCAATCTCTTTGTGCTGCGCTCTCCCTCAAGGGGGAAATTGTCAAGTGTGTGTTCCCAAACAAGTCAGTGTCCTTTTTTTTTCTTCGTTGCAGACAAAACAAGTCCTTGTTGACATTTTTCAGCACATTTCAGGGTGAAAAATAGTTTTTCAACTGAATCTTAAAGTGCCCTCAGTTTTTCGTCCTGCCGAGAAGTAATGTGGGTTAGAGTATTTTCTTTCCGTCTCACCTGTGTCAGCTTCAAGGTATCTTAGTTTTGAACAATATTATTTATGGGTCGTACGTTCTTCAGAGAGAAAACAGTCATGATGTGTAAAGAAATATGACAGAAAAGTTTGTCAAACAGAATCACAGCTGAAGCAGTGAAGGCAAGATCAACCAGTTTGTTTAACCCAGAGCATAACATTTGGTATGAAGGTAAGTTATGCAAAGAGGTCATCAAATGTTGGGTGGAACTTAACAGTTGCTGAACGGCTGAGACCACGACCAATGTCACAGGAAGGAAAGCTTAAGGGTCTTTTTTGTGCATTTGTAGGAATCAACAACAACTTGCATTTATGTAGATCCCTCCATTGGGAGCACTTAAATCAATGGACAGCGATCTTCCAGATAAAATTGGTCGTTTGCTCCACAACCATTTGTGAGGCATTGCTGTGTGTAACTTGGCTGCTGCGGTCACAGGTAAATGCACAACCCAATCACTACGCCTTACATTAAAATACCGCAAAGCACTTTGAGAAATGTCGAAGATATGATGATGAGGCGCTAACAATAAATATTATTATGTACAATTATAATGTCTTTTTTTTTAACAGCGCAAATTCAGTTTTAGCGCAGATGCAAATGTGAACCCCACTCACGCCGAGGCCAGTCTGTTCTTCCCTGCACGCCATCCATATCTTGTACTGTAATGTCCAATGTCCAGGTCTTCCAACAACAACAACAACAACAACAACAAGATTCCATTTATAAAGCGCCTTTCACGTCAGGAGGACGTCCCAAGGCGCTGTGCGCACGTGCACAGTACACAAGATGCGACATCATTAGTGACCCTAATGACCCATGGAATGGCCTTTTTTTATAGAGCATGGGAACCAGCCAGCATTGCACATGTACAGTGACAACACCTGTTGTGCTTTAGATTTTATGGGTTCCGAGCAATGTTGTAATGAGGCTTTACTGTACTTCTCTCCTGTAGGTTTGGACCCAAACGTCTCTAACACTGGTACTGCTTAAATATCAGTTCCCATTTAATAGAGGGCGTATATGTGATACACCAGATCATGTGTCACATTTCTGACATGTTCCGGTGGACGTTAAAGATCGCATAGCACTACTTGAAAAGAGGAGCGGGTGTCTCCCTGTGTCCTAGCCAACAATCCCGGCCCCCAGATGAAATAGATAATTCACTTCATGGGTGTTTGTGGGAACAACGCTGTGCACACATTGACTAGCATTCACCTCTAAAATACACTTTACGCAAGTTTCACTTGTCACTTTAGCAGGTGGCGGGTGGTGGCTTGAGGAGTGAGGAGGTCGGGGAGGGAGGGAGGTACCAGGGAGTGAGGGATTTGAACATGAGAGTGAGAGGATCTTGAAGTCCATCCGTTCGGTGATGGGGAGCCAGTGGAGCCAGGGCCAGAATTGGTGAGATGTGGGTAGGGAGTTTGTTCCAGATCAGTACACGGGCGGCAGAGTTCTGAATGAGCTGATTCTCGTGAATGGTGGAGTTGGGGAGATCGTCGAGGAGTGCGTTGAGTAATCCAGGCGGGAGGTGACAAACACATGCACAAGGGTTTCAGCTGCATTTGGGGTAAGGTACGGTCGGAGGTGGGCAATTTGGTGGAAGTGGAAGAAGGCGGTCCTGCTCAGGAACCAGATGTGGGGGAGGAAGGACAGTTGGGGATTGAACCGGATGCCTAGGTTGCGCAATGGTTCGGTGAGTCTGAGGGTGAGCCTAGGGAGGTTGAGGAGTTTAGATCCACAGGAGTGAAGGCGTTGACGGGAGCCAAGGAATATAGCTTCCATCTTGTCCATATTCAGCTGCAGGAAGTTTCCAGGCCCATCGGTGGACCTGGAAGAGGCAAAGTAGATAAAGTAGATCATCCGCACACATGTAGAAGTTTACCTCGTGTCTGCGGATGACACCACCCACAGGGAGCATATAGATAAGGAAAGAAAGAGGGCCAAGGATGGAACCCTAGGGTACCTCGCAGGTGACCGGGCAGGGCCGGGAGGAGAAACCATTTGCCGGTCAATCACTCAATGGCTATTTGGTAGAAGAAATGTGATCTTACTTTACAACTATGGCGTCGATATGGACCAACTGTGCAGGATTGGGTTTACAACCCGTGTGTAAAATTAGCGAATTGGGCTAACCAAGTGCAAATACATACAGCTGCCTGCAACTTTATAATAATCAACGTAAAGAATGATAGGGTCAACAGGAATTCTTTATATAGGTTGTTACGTTAAAAAGTAGGCAGTGGTATTTCTTTGCGTGTCTGTGTTAGCACACGGTTAGCCATGCTCGTGTGTTTTGTAACAATCCACAAATTAGACCCCATTAAGTAAAGAGGCAGAAGCTTGCAGGATTATGATCTATCTGTCTGTGGTTTTTTATTTGTGCGGCTTGTTCTGGCATTTCCTGAGGTCCTAATGATACTAACTTTGCTCCCACACTTCGGTGCTTGTTTACATCCGCTCCTAATCCTGGTTTCCAATCTTAGATTAGTTGCTATGGCAGTCGTACATTTAGAATGTGCTTTCCACAGAGTTGTGGTTAGGGCATGGAGTGAAGTCAGCAATTTGTTCTGCAATCAAAATGTATTACTTTTTCCACCTTCTTCCTTATATACTGACCACCCTATCTTTCGCACCTCACAAAGCCTGCAACACACTATAACAATAATCCTTGCACTTCATACAGCGCTTTTCACGTCTTCTCGACGTCTCAAAGCGCTTCACAGAATAGACTGTAAAGTGAATTGACTGTATATTTGTGGGCGAAACGTGGCAGCCAATTGCGCACAGCAGCGTCCCACAAACAGTCGTGGATTGAAGTGATCAATTTATTATTATTTTTTTTTCTTGAGGGATTATTATCAGGCGAGTATTATCAGTGGAGTAAGGAAACTTGCCCAAGGTTTTGCCCTGCCAGGACTCAAACCCAAGTCTCTCGCTTGATCTAACCACTGAGCTACAGGACTCCACACTGTTTACAATGCCCCAAATGCTACCCACCTTGCAGCATAGACCATGTGCACGTAGCACCAGATACTATACAACTTGCAATTATAGTGCCCTTTTACGGAGGGCGGTGTCTCGGAGCGCTTAACAGTAGCAGAGCCTGACTCCGAGCTGGGGTGGGGGGGTGAGGGGATACACAGTCAAAGAGGAAGGTCTTCAATTGTGATCTAAAAGAGGGGAAGGAGGGGAAGCAAGGTGGAGAGATTGGGGGAGAGCTTCAGCACTTAGTGGCTGAAAGTACGACCACCAATGCTGGAGCGGAGGGGGCGAGGGACAAGCAGGAAGCCAGAGCCAGCCGAGCAGAGGCAGCGGGTAGTCGAGTGAGGAGGTACAGAAAAATAGCGAAATGCCAGGGCAGGAAGGGATTTGTAGACAAGTGAGATCTTGAAATCCATCTGCTCTGTGATAGGGACCGGTGGAGCCTGGTGATGGGGACATAAACTTTAATATGCATGAGCATACAGGCGGCAAAGTTCTGAATCAGTTGTAGCTTGTGGGCAGTGGAGCTGGGGAGACCGGCGAGGAGGGTATTGAAATAGTTGAGGTGGCAAATATATCCTTTACTTTAGAGGGCTTCGGCACCGATACACAATAAACCTCACACTGCACAATGTGGATTGCACCATAAGCCTTTGCCAAAAGGGACAGGGGAACCTCTGCTGTGCCTCTGTAGTTCGTTGGACACTCACAGGATGATTTTCTTCTTACTCGCTCACATCCTCTTGGGAACTTGATCCATCTCTCCATGACATGCCCCTCAGTCAGCTATTCACTCAGTGTGAGTGTTTTATCAACGTCTCTGGACCTGCCTCCTAAAACGCTACACTTCCTGAGGATATGGCCCTTAGTTTCAGCCCGTTACTCTCCGTAAGAGGCTTTTAAAGTACAAACAAAACCCAAAAGAAACAACATTAGTAAGTAGTCAACTAAAGGAGCTTTCCATCAGTCTTGGCAGTTATGACCGGACTAATAGATTGGACAATTTAGACCGGGCCTGTGAAGCAGATGTCATTTTCTCATTGTGCCATATCTAGTAATGTAATCTTTTAAGCTCAAAGTGCTACTGATACCTGTAGGGAAAGAAAATAATATTTGTACAACTGGATTTCCAGGCTACTCCAACATGCAGAGAGAGAGAGAGAAGAGAGAAGAGAGGGGAGGGCTTGTGGGTACAGTCTTTGCAGAAGTGTGAAATTGAATAGTGCATTGAAGGCGGAATAAATTTAAAACAAAGTTTACGAACATGCTGCAGAGGCAGAGTTTAAGAAAGTTCAAGTCAAATCAGTTAGTCACAGCAAAGGCAGGCCTGACTTGATTAAAACTGAGGCCACTGCAAACCTTCGAGGAAATGGGATAATCTCTAAAATCAAGACCTAACATTAGATGGGTAAGATCTGTATGTACATACTTAGATTGTATCAATTTTCAAACTAACCCTTGGAATAGGAAGTGAATTGAAAGGCAATGAAACCTATCCTTGTGGGCAGCTGGACTGAAGACACCTGCCCTCAGCAGCCAGTTTCTCTCCAATCCAGTCTATTGAATTGAACAAGATCTCACTGGATTAAGGAACCAGCTGCTAACACGGCTACTGCCACTGGTAAAAAGGGTTACTGTTGTCTGGGAAAGGGTCTCGGGAGACACGTTACTGGATTTATAAATGGGGGTAGGCAAGTGCGCCGCGATGCAGCCGGTGGCGTCCTCAGCACAGGGAGCTGGCAGTTGCGTTCGTCACTTCACATTTTCCAGCAGTCACGTCGAAAGCTCCGCAAGAAGCAAGACTGCCGAGTGGAATTTTCATGGAAGCTGGCGCAGAAAGTTAGACTCACCTCATTCACCCTTCCACCCGTACAGCCCTCCCTCAGCACAGAGACAGAGTGAGGGTTGAGTAGGCAGCCAGCTCTCACTGTTCAGACCGGACTCACGAATGGAGGAATGGCCACTCAGGCAAGGCAGTGGAGGACAACCACCACATATAGCAAGTGTCAGTGTCTTCAGGTGAGGGGGCATTTCATTGGAACCATATAAAACACCTGGAAACCTTACCAGTGTTTGAGTAATGACAGTAGTAACTGAGTAATGACCTCCCAGGGGTTAGAACATTGAAACAAATCCTTAGATCCATAACAACTTTCTTGGTTTGAAAGCGAGAGGACTTGGGATGAAAGCTTAGGCAAGTTTCCTTACTCCATGCACCACTGTTTATCCGGCAGTAAGTATCAACCCAGTTGTTAAATACTATCCCCCCAAATACTATCAATTTGGTCACTCAATCTATGACTGTTTGCGGAACGCTGCTATGCGCTATTGGCTGCCGTGTTTCGTCCACAAAATATGCTGTCAATTCACTTTACAGTTTTTGAATTACTCGAATCAGGTTTAGTACAGTCTTATTTTCATTATTATTATCTCCTTCTCTTCCTCTCTCTTCGCTCCCTGTAAACTTCACTGTGTTATTTTCTTTAACATATCTATGTTCCCTCTTGGTGACATCATCCGCAGACATGGTGTCAACTTCCACATGTATGTAGTTGACACCCAACTGTACCTCTCTGCCTCCACTTTCGACTCCAGGACCCACTGCTGTCCTGACAGAATGTCTGTCAGACATTAAGTCCTGGATGAGAGCCAACTTTCTACAGCTGAACGTCAACAAGACCGAGGCTCTCCTGTTTGGCTCCCATCAGCGCCTTCTCATCAGTTGACTGGCAGCATCACCATCCAAAGATGCACACTCCACCTCACTGAGCCAGTCCAGAACCTTGGCGTCTTGCTTGATCGATGTCGAATTTGCGGTATTTCTTAAATTTGCCTTGACGTCAAAATTTGTGGAATTTTTTAACCTGTTCCTTAGCTAATTAAGACAAGGAACAGGAGAAGAAACACAGCAAATCTTTACCCCAATTTTTCAATTAATCAGATACAGACATGTGGAATCAGTGGTAAAGTTGATCCCTTCTGCTCTCTATTGCACTTCACACTACTCTCCAGCAAGGAACGTAGCAGGAGGAAAAACAAAAGTCATTTGGGAACACTCAGCAGGACAGGCCGCATCTCTGGAGAGAGGAAAGTGAGTTAACGTTTCAGGTCGATGACCTTTCGTCAGAACTCATGGGGGAGCAGCCAGTTGGCTGATTCTGCCAATGAATACAATGAAATCCCACCCCCTCCCATTTTCCATTTTTCACTGAGGACACTTCCAGGCATTCATTCTACCCGACAAAAAATGAGCCGGTTGTTTCCTTCACAACTCGTTCCAAACAGTAATGATCCGATGGGGTGGGTGGGAGGGTGAGAAAATATTCACTGATATTTATAATGTGAATCCTCGCTGTTGCCAGAAGTCGTGGACTGAGAAATGGCTATAATGAATGGGGATACTCCCTCAGAGAAATCCACTTTAATATTCAATTTCCTGACTCCTAACAACATGATGTAAGAAAGCCCTGATATATACATATGTATTTTATTATATATTGGATGCAGAATCTCTAGTGCGGGATTTTTATATTGTATGCATTTTCGTATGTAGTTTGCTTTTATGGCAATGATCTATGCATTTCATTGGATATAATTAAAAGGTCACGATAGCATGCATATGCAGCTCCAATAATAATAATAATAATAATCCTTGGATTTGCTATAGAACCTATAAAGTCTCAAAACACATGAAGTAGAGTAGGCCAACAGAGCAGCCAATTTGCACACAGCAATGTCCCACAAACAGCAATGAATTTGTCGACCGAGCACAGTCTCGCCTCAATCCCCATGTCGGGACTTGGAATCACAAAGGCTAAGCTGACACTCCAATGCAGAGCTGGAGGGGTGTTACGTTGTCAGAGGTGCCGTCCTTCAGATGAGACCTTAAACCAAGGTCCCGTCTGCCTGTTCTGGTGAATGTTAAAGATCTCATGGCACTGTTCGAAAAGAGGGAGGTTCTCCCAGTGTCCTGCTAACAAATCTCCAAATTGAATTGATCGCTTACTCCATGGATGTTTGTGGAACATTGCTACGTGCAAATTGTCTGCCTCATTCACCTCCAAAATACACAGTCAATTCACTTTACTAAGTATTTCGAGATAACGTGATAAGGTGCTATTATCAAGCAGGGATTATTATTATTATTATTAAGTCAATAACCAATTTTTTCTGGAGGGTTCCTTAAAGTATTCCTTAACTTATTTAAGGAACGCTTCAAGGAACGCCAGCAGATGGCGTCCCTCACCAGGTGAGTAGTTTGTTCCTCTCGGGGATCGAGCGCCATCTTATTGTGACCGCGGGGCGAGCGATTATACTTTGTAAATTTCAGGTCCTGCACTGGGCTCTGGGTTATTTTCGATCCAGTTTGGCATTACCGGATGGATCTGCTGAGAACAGATGGAATCCCTGTTCCCCAAGACCGAAACCATACCTTTCGGTGATGAGGCAGCCGAGGGGCCGATCACTGAAATGAAGATACGAGCAATGCTGCAGTATCTTGATTTCATCATGGTGCGAGCGAAAAATCTGCGTGCCAGACTCCAGCCAGTTGCGCCGCAGCAATCTACGAGAAATAACATTTGTGAAGTGGAGGGAAAGCTCGAGGTGGCACGGCCGTAGCTGGGCCTGGCCTGGCCTGGTCCAACATCGAGCCAACAATAAGCAAAACCAAATGGCCAACTTCCCCGTCGTCAAGTGGTCACTGGTGAGCCGCTGGTCGTCAGATGTATCCTTCCAGTTAGTAGGATCCGATGCCTCACATTCAATATACACCAGCAAGTCGGCGCTAAAATCTGCAGAGGAAGGAGCAGCGTCCTCCGGTTACAGGGCTTACCGTACGTCTGCTTTATTCAGCGCGCGAGTGGAAGCGTTACACTATGAGGCAAAATGCAACACGTTAGGCCACAGAAGCAGCACAAGTGCCAACAAGGAGCGGAGTGGGGTGCGCTGCTCCTTCATTCTCCTGCTAGACACAACCATAACATGTATTTAGTGTCAAAAATGTGTCAATCTCTGAATTATTCATTGTTCCCGAATCAGTAAATCTCGGAATAGACCCAGGAGGGACTGGAAGGTACGTGGGTCTCAAGGTCACACTGTGGTGAAACCAGTAAATATCATGTTCTCAGACATGCAATTAGAACATCTGTTTGTGCCATGTATGTCTAAAATGTTTATTCTGCGAACTCCAGGCATAATACGGCTGAGCTCTGGTATGCAGTTTGCACTGAAATATCAGACAGTGATGTTGAATGCCTCAGACAGTCATATTTAGCTATTTATCAATTGCCACGTTATCAGCAAGAATGCCTTTTCTGCTTCCAGCGAGAGGTGGAATATTTGTGGAAACTTTGGGCACGTAGCAGGATTACAGTTGTTAACTTCAGAAGGTAAGAAGTTAGAGCTTAGGGCTTCGTGACCCGTCACCAGTCAACACCAATTCTGAATTTTAATGACGGGGTTCTAAACTTCCTTTTCTTTGCTTCACTTAATTCCTTTATTATAATAATAATAATAATAATCCTTGCATTTGATATAGCGTCTTATCGCATCTTCGAGATGTCTCGAAGCGCTTCACAGAGTACACGAGATTGAATTGCCTGTGTATTTCGTGGGGGAAACCCGGCAGCCAATTGCATACAGCAGTGTCCCACAAACATTCATGGATTGAAAGACCCAATTTTTTTTTTCGAAGTTGATTATTGCCCCCGGAAAGTGATCCGCCAATCGACTAACAGCAAGGTTCCTGCTTACTACTAGGTAAGCAGAGGCAAGTGGGAGCAAAGAAACTTGCCTAAAGCTTTGCCCTGCCCGGGAATCAAACTCAGGTCGTCTCGCTTGCGAGGCGAGCACTCTAACCAATACGCGACAGGATTCCACAATTTGTTCTGTGAATAAATGCTGCAGTGACAATGCTGCGGAGGCCGTAAAAATGTAACAGTGCTCCCTTCATGTCCTTTGCGTGGCAAACTTAGATGTCAATATCACGAGTGAGATAGCAGTGGCAAAACTGTGTTCGTGAAGCACTGGGGTGAACACCGCGAGAGCTGGCAGTCCGGGCAACCTTGCAACAAGAGTCATCCTCACTGCTTTGATGGCTCAACATGTTGTTCGAAACTCCATCTAGTCTTAGCCTACGAGGCCGTTTTGCCTTAAAATTTACGATCGCAAATCATCATGGAAAGTTGGTATGTTGGAATGTTGTCCTGACAAACCCAACGGGCGTGAAGGACAACATGGCATCCCGCAGGTGACAGGTACGCTGTCTAGATTTGCGTGTGTGCTATTGGGTTAGGCAATGTGCTTCGACTTTTTTTTAAAAAAATGATATTAAACAGCACGTTTTTAGGATGCTTCACTGGACAATGATATGCAAGCCGATTGAAGGCATATAATTACATGCTGACTGACTTCCTCTGGTTGGCTTTTGACCCCACTGTGGTAGAAATTGTAACCTTGCAAAGTGAGTAATGGGTTTAAAACATATCTCCCTCCAAATGCAACACTGCTCAAATAAAACACCACCAGTGCCTGAATTAACCTATTATGGGGTGATTATAGTGCAGATGATACTGGTAGCTTTAGGAGGGTTTACCAACCACGTTGTTTACCTAATCGTACATTTACATTTATATATATATATATATAATCAAGATATAAAAATTAGCTGTTTTTCAGTGTTTAGTTTGAAAGCTTTTTAAAAAAAATGTTCTCTTCAAATACAATCATTTAAACTACAGTATTTGATCTCCAATTCCAAATTGTATTCAAATGGAGCTAGAGAATAATTCTACTGTGGAAGCAGATTAACCCTTATGTTTTTCTAGCTGAAATGGTGTAAGCAGCAATGAAAAACTTTCTAAGATTTCTAATTGCAAAATGATCCAACCAGGCACGGGCCGGCAACAACAATAATAATAATAATAATAATTCTTGCACTTGACATAGTGCCTTATCACATTCTTGAGACGTTTCAAAGCGCTTCACAGAATATATTATAAAGTGGATTGACTGTGTACATTTGGGGTGAAACACGGTAGCCAATTGCACACAGTAGTGTCCCACAAACAGTCGTGGATTGAGTGACCACTTCTTTTGGGGGGGGAGGGGAGGATTATGAAATTCAGGCCTTATTTGGAAGCATATTTTCCATGAAACCGACTTCACGTTAAGACCGAGTTTACGAACTTTCCATGATGATTTGAGATCGTAAATTTTAAGGCAAAACGGCCTCGTAGGCTAAGACTAGATGGAGTTTCGAACAACATGTTGAGCTATCAAAGCAGTGAGGATGAAAACAAATCATCAGTCCTCTCCATCACCTCTTTCAGAGTTTGTTGTTTTTCCTTTAACAAGAAGCAGCTCAAGTAACGTGAAACATGCAGGGCTGAGCCACTGGGTAAAGTGCAGTGACCCTGATCACACAGAGGACAGCTAAAATACACCTACTTATCTTCAATATTTTATGCACTGACTTATCTTAGGTCTTTGGAGCAGCATTTGACACTTGTTGAACTTGCATGCTCTCCTATACAATTAGCCAGTCATTTTCACCACATCTAGAAGCACCACATTCACAATAAATAATAATAGTTTTTTGTGTTTGATATACAGCGCCTTACGGAGGACGTCTCAAAGCATTTCGCAGGATTTACTGTAAAGTGCAGTGACCGAGTTTATGAATTAAATTTTATTTTATTGGTCAGCACGATGATCCATCAACACATGGAAACCCATCACTGTTCTAAAGAGTACTGGAGCACACTGAGAGCATTCCTCCACAAGTCCTTGGTGAGCAGAGAGTTAGCGTAGTCACGTCTGAAAGCATGGATAAGCATCCTTGACGCGGCGGGGCGGGCCAGGAGGGTGTGGTGGTGGTAAAGTTGCGGAGCTGGGGGGGAAAGCTGAACGGGTCAAGGCACGGATGTGGACCCTCGACAGTCCAGCTCCTTCATTGCTTATTGTTGTTGTATAATATCTGAGACTTCTCCTTTCAAGACTGAAGAGCCCTTGCTTCATCCTTCGTGCTATCCTCTGCATTGTTGATCACGATCGACCTCTTGGAGCGTCAGGAAGTGGCCTGGCAAATACCTGCACCAGTCCAGGCAAGTCAACGCCAAGGTTCCAGTAGCGACCGAGTCCCAATACCCATGTCCAGGAAGGAAGAAAAATTCAACAAAGAAAAATGTCTTTGTTGGCTGATCATAAAGGGAGGTGCCCACTGCTCTGGAGCCTGGCAGTGCCCTAGTGTTGGGGGTGTGCCGCATTCTACATTTTACAGCACCTTGGGACGTCCTCCCCACATGAAAGGCGCTATACAAATTGAATCTTGTTGTTGTACATCGGCAAGCTTGGTGGGAAAATGACATTACAAAAAGGACCGCAGCAGCTATTGATGATTATAAAGCGAGTGTGGACCCCATTTAATGCACGCGTGCACTGCTGAGCTTGGGACATCCTTCCGACATGAAAGGAGTCATATGAATGAAATTTGTGGTCGGTGTTAGCCTTCTCTCTTCCTTTGTGCCGTCCAGTTTAATGCCAAAATGGTTGACTTCGAGGTCACCAGTTTTCTGAACTTGTCTTTCCTAGTTTGTGCAAGCGCAGAAAGTAGGAAGTGATGTTCAGTGAAGCCCTTATAACCCGGAAGGCGGCGTTTTTTACTTTTGCCTGAAAACGGCGGCATGAAAAGGGTGTGACCCACTTATCGTCGCCTCACCTTATTGGATCCCAGCCACTGCGTAAGAATATAGCTCAACTGTACCGTCAGCCAGTTCAAAAACAACCGGTGAACAGATAATTGCTTTTTAATGTTCTGCAGATAAAGTCCAGGGCAACCAAAAAACATGGGGCGAAAGCATATCGTGACAATGTCACAGAGGTATTCAGTGAATGAGTTCACAACCCAGCATGCTCATGCCATAAAAATGTTGGCAAATGCCAGCACTTTGGAACACTTCTCTAAACATTTGCAAAAAAAAAAGACTCCCGGTTGATTTATCTGAAATCTTCAGAACATTTTTATGTGGCAGCTAGTGTCTGTGGAAGCAGAGCAGTACCTGACAGTGCTAGGTGATGTGATTAGACACACCGCACTGTTCTGGTGAGCTGAAAGACATGGACACAGACCACTACCGCCATGATGCATCTCAAGGTCACGAGTGGTTCTGTTTGTCGTAACATGTAAGTGCGGCAGCGTTTTTGTTTAGGGAGGGGGGACAGTTCGTGGTCTAAAAGCAGATTCCGTCAACATTTCAATGATGAATGATGGGAATTGTATTTAGAAGGACTTAATTGTATTCAGTACAAGTGTTTAATTGTAGTTGAGGTCCAGAGGGTCAGTGTGTGGTGTGCGTGTATGTGTGTGCCGTGTGTGTGATTGCTATCATTTTCTTGGCACGTGTTCGGTGTGACATCTTCCTTAACTTGGATGGAGTGACGGGGAAGTTACCGGTGTCAGACATTAGTACACTCGCTTTATCTGCAACAGAAGATAAAAGAATCATTGTAAGAAAAAAAACAGTGGGTGTGGTGGAGGGTGATAACAGGACTTTGTGAACACTCTGTAGGCAGGATCCACAGTTGGGAGACCTATTTCACCTGAGAGCCTCTGTTGGGAGAGGACATTCAGCCAGAGCTTCCACTGCAGATAATTATCCAGAGACCCCAACTATGGGAGGTTATTAACCCTTTAACGGCCGATTCCCTCTGTTGAGATTTCCCTCATATTGAATAGTTTCTGTTAACCTACATTCATACAGTCATAACTGTGCCCCCAAATCAATAACAATAATTCTAACGTTTAATATAGCACCTTATCATGTCATCAAGATGTCTCAAAGCACTACACAGGATGTACTGTAAAGTATAGTGACTGTGTATTTCGTCAGCAAATGGACAGCCAATTTGTGCACAGCATTGTCCAAAAAACAGCCATGAAGTGAATGATCAAATTTATTTGGGAGACTGATGGCCAAAACATTGGGACACAGGCCCTTCTCTTTTCAAGTATCTTTAAAATCCACCGGAACAAGTAGACAGGACCTTGGTTCAGTGAAGGACAGCATCTTGGACAGTGAAGCACACACCAAGCACTGCACTGGAGTGTCAGCATAGACTATAAGGGTTTCAAATCCCAACATGGGGCTTGAACCGGCAACTTTGTGACTCCGAGGTGAGAGTGCTACCAACTGAGCCCAGCTGACACACAAGAATAATGCAAAGGTAGGCGCTGTGGCTGGTTCAATGCATTTAATGGGTTCTTCCAAACCCTTTCCCTCTCGCATTGTACAGACCGGTCGATATTATACCTCGCAACCTGGTTGTTCAATTCATCCAGGATCATCAACAAAAAAAAACAGGGAACATATGTTATAAAATGGATCCATATGCAGCTACAGAGATAAACGTGGCAAGATGACTCACTACGATTTTGGTATTTTCCCTGTCTCTCTCGTTCTCTCCACACCACTGGGCTGGGAACAGAGAACAGGGATACAAGAAACACACAGCTACTGAGGGTCAAATGTCAGAAGGATAAGGACCGGAAACGGCCCTAAGGTCATATTTTGAGTACCACTGAAAGTAGTAAGGTCCAATGGTATTATTTCCCAGACTAGGTCACATTCTTATTTGCAATAACTTCACAGTGATTTTCCTCCTGAGAGGAAATAGACAAGCGGAATCTCCTTGGGGTTGAACTGCCTCCACAATGTTAACTCAAAATCCAGGCAATCCTCTGTGCCCGTCTTGATAGTCTGGCTCCTGAGCCAGTTGATCCGCAATACTCCAGTTCACTATCGACGATCGCTGGAGGCAGGGATTCTTCCCACTCGGCTCAGGTTTATCCTGCTAGTCAATGCCTTAATGGGTAGGGTGGTCCCAGTTGGACAAGCGATGGGACAGTGTTTTCAATGGGCAAGTTACGTGGTTTCAGATGGTTAAACTCCAGCAATACCTAATGCACTCTCTGAGGGCTATAAGCCTCACTTTCACCAACCTGCATCTGAGGTAAATATGGTGTGTCCCTCCAAGGGAGAGAGTGCATTGCCTTCCAGGGAAATGCTCACGTGTGTATGTGACACATGTACATGTAATATATGGAACTCTTCACAAATAATAACTCCATGCAATAACTTGATGCTTCTGTGAACTATGCAGTAGGTGTTAAGGGAGAGGTGCAGGAAACAGTGCTCCAGCTTTAGGATTGCTTCAGTAATAACTGTAGTAACAGACCTCACAAAACACTTTGCAGTTAAGATTCGAACAACATTGCATCCACAGAGTTTGTCTAATCACTTTTGGCAGATTTGCCAGGTTTTGCTGACCTGGCTCTGTTTATAAGAGGTTGCACATCACATCCTCCCAGGAGGTGTCAGGAGTATATTTTGCCTTACACTGATTGGATGCCAGCATGAAGTATTATACATTTGGGATCTAACACCTTCGCTGCTTACTAATGAAGTGAACTTGTTGTTATGCACTTATAATGGGATTTTCCTGTGTTGCGTCCATACATATCTGCCAAACCTGCCACGATCGTTGCGGAGGGTCGCTTTGTGTTTCCTGGCAACACCACGACAACCATGAAGGGACTTGCAGCGATCTCTCTCCAACACGCACTCAAGACAGATGCTGATGCTTTTGCAATTGACCAGCTGAGCCCGTGTTGTGTCCCATCTTAAACTGATGGGACGTGTATGGTGACTCTGCCCCCCGTGCGCTGTGTGGGAAGTGATGTTTTTTTGCACGACTGGCCAGATACCCCAGTCAAGCTGCCAAAGAGTTCAAACCCTGCGTGCAGTATTTGGCTTGCCTGCAGCTGAGGCGCAGTGCTGTGAAGTGCCTATGTTGCCTTCATTAAAGCTCGATGCGGACAACGATTGGGACTCTCCACATAGCAGTTGTACTTATTGCTTGAGCTTAGCAGATGGCAGCCGTGTGCCTTTCCATGATGAAAGAGTAGGCTTTGCCAGCCCTGCTCAGTTGATAGCCCTCTGGCCTGAGTCAGAAATCTTGGGTTCACGCCCCACAACGGCTTCTTTGAACTCACGGTCTTGACTGACGCTGCGCTAGAGTGCTGCAGGAACAGTATAAAAAATGCAAGTTGTCGCTGTGCATTGTTTGAAGGGCTGTCCTTTTTTATCAGATGTTAAAACAAGCATCCACCTATCAGTTCAGGTAGACTTTAAAGAGCCCACAACACTATCTTGTGCTGATGGAAACATTCATTTCCGCACTTCTTTGGTACAATAAAAACGGAGCTCTTTCTTATTCAAAATCTTTCTGCTTGATATATAGTGCCCCACAATCGTTTCATAATATTTGACAGGGAATTGGATAAACATTTGAAGAGGAATGAGATGAAAATATATGGGGAAAGAGCAATGAATAGGGATTAGTTTGTTCCAATGGAGTTGCTGGAATGATCTCAGGTTAGATGAGTCTAGTGGCCAGTACTTAAGATCACAACAGCACCATAATTGGGTATGCTGACCTCAAACAGGGAAAAGTAATATGTAGACAGCTTTGCTGGTTATTTAATGGTGGGCAAGGGTGTAATTCAAACAAGCCTTATGGAGACTGTTGTCTTCTGTGATTGGTCATTATTCAAACAAACATAATGTAACAGCTCCTAATAGACCCACATAAAATGTGCTAATGAAAACATCTGTATCGGAAAACAGTGGCCTATGAATCTTGTCTCCTGATGAGCATTTGGAAACACTTTCCTCCTATCAGCTGAGACATTTTTGTTGCAAACAGCAAAACCTTTGTACAATAAATACCACAGAAGTGCCCCATATACACCACAATTTACCATCCCTTTACCGCTGCAGCATCAATTGGAACCACTTCCACTTTTAACTCATTTTTCACTAAGGATGTAAACACATTTGCATTGTCTATCTATCGGGACTTAGGATCAGGACCGGATACTGCAAGGAATTCTTATGTGCAGAGGAAAACTCCTCTGCTACAGAAACAACTGCACTCAAGCACTTGTGAGCTCTCCCACTCAGGAGCAATGGGTTACCATGGCACTCCGGGGAGGGTAATGTTTGCAGTATAAGTTGCTCTGTGCGGATATCATTGGTCACAAAAAACACACATCAGAGAAATCAAAACAAAACATGTGGGAAACCCACAGCAGCTAGACCTGAGTGTCAAAGACAAAGGCGGGCTAACAGTTTGGGTGTGAGCCTTTCACCAAAACTCACGAAACATTTCTGACAAAGTGTCACACCCGAAACGTTAAACTGTGTTTCTCTTTGAGATGCTCATCGAGAGCTCGTGGATTTGCAGCATTTTCAGTTTCCTTTTCACCGCAGCCATATAAGCCATTCGGATTTTTCAACAATGCAGACGAGTACTTATATCCTGTCTTTCACAAAGGATCGCGTCTCGAAGCTATTTACAATGTTGACGTGATTGTCTGGAGCAGCACAGGGGAAGATAGGGGGAGTTTGGGGAGATGTGGAACAAATATCTAGCAAAGTATCACCACAATGGCAATGTTTCCTTCCGATTTTCAGGCCATCCGTAGTTTCTGAAAGCACGCAGGAAATATTGCTTGAAGCTACATGGCAACATGTCGGTGCAAGACTGTTCAGGAGAGGAGAGTCCTGAGGGCTAGTTGCAAAATGACTCTGGTAGTGTTACAAGGCTTTGAATGGAATCTGGGCACTACAGTCCTAATCCTATAGCGAACGCTGTTATCTCTTTTACCTTCTAATATTTCTCCTTTGTAAACCCTTTTTTACACGTTGCTTCTCTTACATTGCGAGTCTTTTTGTCTTATGCACAAGCTTCAACTTTTTGAGCAGAGATGGGATTATTAAAAGTAATAATGGCGAACTAATTATTGTACGTAAGCCAACGTCCTACAATAACAACAGTGTTTGCTCTGCTCGTAAATGTCATGCACACAGTGAAAATGAAACAATTTAAAATGATTAGCCATTGCTGGAAATTTGTTTACTTGGATATGATGTGTCTTAAATAACACATAAAAAACATAAAAATGTCAGTCTGCAAACCAAGTAGATGAGTAGACAGAGGGGGTAAATTGATCAAATCAATTTTAACATGCACATTTAGTCTGTGAAATACATGGTATAGCGCTGTTAGTCTAAAAAGCATTTGTCTCTGTCTTGTTGCATTTCCCCAGCACTTAGCTGAATACACCCACAGGCCCCTTCCCTGGCTCCAGTCAGGCTCCATGTCTGATTAATGGCAGCTGGAGGTGTCCAATAAGTTCCTTACCTTATAATAAACCTCACAAAAAAACAGCACTGCAGTACCCCTCAGGTCTCAATCTGCCCGACCGCATTTACGACCACTGGGCAATGTTTTATTTCCTCTGTCTCTGCAGACCGCAGAGAAGTGAACCAAACGTCTCGCCTGCGTTGGATTAGTGTAGACACCAAGCCATCAGCTGAGATAGCCAAGTCTCAGCAGGAGTGAACAGCTAAAGTCGACTGGACTGGGTCCTCGTGTAATGCGACCAAAGTCTGCAGACAAGAGAATCGGATACTTTATTTTCCTGTGAGCGAAGGTTCCAACATTGTTCTTATTTCTCTGTGTGAGCCCGCTGCTGCGACTAATTGCACTAAAGAGCTGCGGTGTAAAAGAGGATAAATGTGACTTGTGAGTCATGATGTTCCATTTATTAACAGTCATTATGATAACCTTGACCACCATTACTCGCGATGGAGAGAGCGTTCACATCAGGTTGGACTGGATTCAGCATTGTTCCCCCACCCAATTCCACGCCCCCAAACCCCCTCTCTCCCCGCACCCCCCAAGTGGGGTGGGTTTTTTTCTTGATCATCCAAGAGACCTTACTTAAGAGTAATTATCCAAACTAAATGACTGAGAGTTCCAACTATGTATGGAAGTTTCTGTTTGTCTGGAATGGAATGCGCACTCTCTCTCCCCCCTGAGGGACGTACCCCACTCACCTCATCCTGGAAAATATTAGGCACACTTTGACAAGAGCCAAGACTTGGGGACCCTAGAGTGTGCGTTGAAAGAGTGTGCGAACAGCAAAGTTACTGCATTCCCAGCCCGGGATCTGTCAAGTCTCAACTTGGGAGTCAGAGCTCCCATTGCCTCCACAGGCAGGATATCCAAGTTTATAATGAAAGTGCTCTGGGCCACTACCCTGCGTGAGGGATGCTATATAAATGCAAGTTATTGTTGTTGAAATGGTCAAGTCAGAGGGAGCGGGCCTGGGATGATTTGTGCCTGCGTCTGTGTCATCCCGTGGATATTGTGATGACACAGCGACTTTCCCTTTCATAAAACGACCATTACAGGGTCTCTGAGATCTCCACTGCCCAATAACTGTACTGAAATCATGAAAACAGCCAGGAACAAAGTTGTTTTCAGATTATCTCCTGGCCTCTACTGATGTTATTTAAGTAGCGGAGATAACCCCTGAATTTTCCAATGCTGGTTCCCACATGCAGTTGTGCTTTGACATCATCACAATTCTCGCGCAAAGATGTCAAGATGTCTACACATAACGTGAACACCATGTGCTACACCAGTCTCTGGAGGCTTAGGCTGTATAAAAGAGTCGTGCCACACTCTGGAACCGCCTGGAGATGCAAGGTAAAAGTTGTATCCAACCTCGAGCCATCAGTTGAGACCTTTAACATCCTGATTAGTCAGACAGAGCCTTGGTTTAAAGTGTCATCTGAAGGAAGCCACCGCCAACACCGCAGCTCACCTGTCACACCGCTTTGGAGTGTCACCTTAGACCATCTGAGTTCCAAATCCCAACATGAGGCTTGAACCCATGAATCCCAATGATGTTTGCAAAACTCAATGCCCGGTTATAACATTTTCAGGCACCCTCTCTACCCCGCTCCTCCCAACCCCCATTGCATTATTAAGGATTATTATTTTATTTTTTATTTTTGTGTAGATCTGGTTACTGGGAGGAAATGGTGGTGACACTTGAGGGCCCATAGTGGTCCACAGCCTCCACTGATACTATTTGTTGATCAGCTGACAAGGGTCTGGGTCCAGCACTGTTACATCATCGCTGTTTTGGTTCAAATGTTTTAAGAGTGAAAGGTTCACTGGCCAACGTTAAACTCAGTCGAACTTTGTGGACTTCACATAAGTCTGTTGGACTGTGTTAACCTGTGCAGAGGAGTTGACATAAGTCACCTGAACTGTATTAACCTGTGTGGAGGAGTTTAGACATCTCCCAGACAGTGTTAGCTTTTGAATAGTTTTTATTTTTTTTCTAATGTTCGCCCCACTAGTGGATGTCTCTCTGCCCCCACTCGTCTCAGCTTCCTGGTTGCCCTCTCGTATCCCACTCAAGTGGTCTTTGTTCACGTGTAAGCCTTGGTATAAGCAAAGCCACTTGACTGTGGAGGACTGGCAGAGAGAGATAACTTAAGGCTGGTGTCAGTTTAACCTCCCCGTGTAGCCCAGGCTGAGACCAGGAGACTTAGTGAGATCCTGATCCATAGGCAACAGCTCTATCCATTACAGCATCTTGGCTGCCTGGTGCAGAGTAGTTTAACTAAGTCCCCCCAGGCTGTAAATCTGTGTGGACAGGGTTAAATGGGTTTAAATATATATATTTATTTAATTAACTGGCTTTTTTTTTACACACATTGAAAATTTGAGCACGCAACAGTGAAATTGGGGGAGCAAGGGGAGAACTGAGGGAGAGAGGAGGAAGTGAGGGGTGAGGGCAGAGGAAGGCAGAGAGATCGACTAGGGCAATACCTGGGAAAAGGAGTGAAGTCTACACACCCTGTCTGACCCAGGATCCTACAGTTATGTATTTCAGGTGTACTTGTGTGAAGGCTCCGATGGGGAGTTACAGCAGCAGAGGCACAATGGAGCAAAGAGCCTCATTCTGTGAATATAATAATGATCCTTGCATTTGATATAGTGCCTTAGCACGTCTTTGAGACATCTCAAAGTGCTTCACATGTGTACTTTGTGGGCGAAACGCGGCAGCCAATTGTGCACAGCAGTGTCCCACAGTCTTCGATTGAATGACCAAAATTATTATGATTTTTTTTGTTTTGAATGGATTATTGTCCCCCGGAAAGCAATCCACCAATTGACTAACAACTGGGTTCCTACTTGCTGCTGGTAAACAGAGGTGTGTGTTATAAGAAAACTTGCCCAACGTTTCGCCCAGCCCGGGAATCAAACCCGGGTCCTCTCGCTTGCGAGGCAAGTGCTCCAATGACTGAGCTACGGGACTAAATTTAGTCAATTTAGGATGACAAAATCTGGAATTTTAATTTCAGTTCCAACACATAAATTTTAACCAAACAGCGATTAGGATAATCTCCTTTCAAAACTGTCACTGGATTTTTAGAGGGAATCTATGAATCCTTCGGACAGGATCAGTGTTGTCGGAAATTAAAATACGTTCGTAGCCCGAAATCCACAAATACAAGCTAAAAATATTGCACGTCACCTCCGATAAGGTAGCAGAGTGGTCAGTGCTTTTGAAACTGAGAAGTAAAGGTCTTCGGGGAGGGAGGGGGAGGAAATGTTTTGCAGGTTTAAATGATAAAATTCTAAAAATGAGGCACCCACCCAATACAACAAAAACACACCCAACTGGAGGCCAACCCAGCCAATCTGACGATATGGGATGAGATGTTAATCGAGATCCCGTCTTGCCGTCCAGATGCACGTTAAAGACCCCGCAGCGTGATTTGAAAAGAGGAAGTGTCGTGGCTAACAACCCCCCAAATAAAACTGGTCATTCACTTCATGGCTGCTTGTGAGACATCGGGTTCACAAATTGGCTGCTGCATTCACCCGTAAAATTGTTTGGTCACACCACTTTACAATATGACCTGTGAAACGCTTTCAGACTTCCTCTCCGATGTGCCAAAATGCAAGGATTATGATTATTATTATAAAATGACCCTCCCTCTCCAACAGAGAGCATCTGGTTTCCTGTCAGCCTCTCCCCAGAGAGCTATGGACAAGATGGATGGCCAACCCCAAAGGCGGATTGAGATCTGTCTGGCCTCTGTGTGACAGGCTGATAACTCAGTACATCAACTGTGTGCGATAGTAAAGCACCACAGTATAGACATATATATTTTCAAAACAAGAAGTTAAACATTTGGTGTTTGTGGGTGGGTGCACCAACTTCATGTACTAAATACCACTTCCTGATAGGATTAACTATCCACTTTGTTTACTGAGTGATCCCGTTCACCATAGCCTGGGCGCCAAATTTACAAGGAGATGCATTCCCAAATTCTTCCCCACCCAAGGTTCCTGCTTTGTATTCTCAGCCGCCAAAGGAAGACGACAAAGCTACAGCAAGAAAAAAAGATTGCAGTGGCTTTAAACGCAGGGAGGAAGCCCAGGCCACAAAGAGAGAGAGTTGGCTTATCCCAGCAGCTCCCTATTTTTAACTCAATTGCAAGCGATACAAGTGATCAAAGGCCGGAACCCCTGGAACCAGCTTAGGGGAACAGTATGGTCGTCAGAACTGTTCCTGGTGATTTGTGAGCAGGAAAAGACTTTTGACATGAAAGACAGTTTAAGCAGGAGAAGAATAGCAATAAAGCAGCTGTAAAATGTCTTACATTGCCCTTGAACTGTTGAAGCATCATTCCAAACAATTTTTCGCAGTAATCTTTGAGTAACCCTGCTGTGGTATGTGTGAAGGTCACATGCTTATAATGCAGAAACTGGAAGTGGAAATGCTGAAGGAGTGGGGGGGTGATACCCTAAACAACAACAACAACAAATTACATTTGTGTAGCGCCTTTCACATCAGGAGGACATCCCAAGGTGCTGTACAGTCAGGAATCCACACCCGAGTTGATGGTTGGGATCAGGAGGGGTGGAGATCCGGTGGGGGGTGTGGGGGAGAGGGTGTGGGAGGGGTAGGAGGCACAGTTGAAGAGGAAGGTCTTGAAGGAGGCAAGGGAGGGGGTGAGGCTGAGAGACTGTGGGATGGTGTTCTGGAGGGTGGGGTGGGCAAGAAGGGGGATGTGAAGCAGGCCGGAGACCGCTGAGCGGAGGGAGCGAGCAGGCTGGTAGGGAGTTAGGAGGTCACTAAACATTGTACAGTGGAAACAAAAACTTTGGTTTGGGATGGAATGTAAAGTATAAAAATCAGTGCATGTGCTCAATATTGATCTCCCAGCCCCCACCCATCCCCAGCCGGACAACAGGCCACAGAACATAAAGCTCGCATCAATTATATCAAGGATTCAGCATCATACATTGGTCTATCACCCAAATAATAGGCAACACAGGGTACTGTGTCACAGCTCTGGTACTGAGTAAATTATATGGCTATAGTAAAGAATTGGATAAAGAGTTGGATTGCCAGAGGACAGCTTCTCATTTCCTTGGGTAAACACTAGGTTAAGTGGTCACCACATACCATTCCAGACCGCTACATTAGGACACATCTGTCAGTGCTTTAACATACCATTATTTTATATAGAGTAGAAGTCTCTAAATGGGAACCCCGTTGGCAGACAAAACATTCCTTTTATTCAATTGTTTCTATTAATGGAACATGGGGAATGAATCATTGCTCTAGCAAATGTTCCCTTTCAAAGACTGTTCCCATTAACAGAAGGGCTGTTAACTGCTGGCTACTGTACTGGGTGGCCAGCTATCCTTTATTCCAGCTATTTCCTGTGTTAAATGTAGACTCAAAGACCTGGTTTAAGGGACTAGTCATGTTCTGGTATTGTGCCTAATCAACAGTGTATCATGGAGCAATTCAGTGCAGCTGAGGGCATTCCTTTAAGATTCAGCCTGGTTCAGTTGGTAGCACGCTCATCTTTGGGTCAATCCCCATGTTGGGGACTTGGAGCTCATGGTTTAGACTGACACTCCAGAACAGTGTTTGTAGGAGCGCCACATCGTCAGAGATGCCATCCTTTGGACGAGATGTTAAACCAGCATTTTGTTTGGCTTTTCAGGTGGACCTTAAAGAACCTATAGTGGTTATTCAAAAAGAGAAGGGAGTTTCTCCCAATGTCCAAGTCAACAATTCTCTATGTAATTGGTCATGGCTGTTTGTGGTTAACTGCTGTGAGAAAACTGGCTGTTCCATTTGACTACAGATATGGTCATGACACTTTACAGTGACTTCTGGTGATGCGCTTTGAATGGTCCTCCAACATTAAAGGCACTATATACCAAATGTAAGGATTATTATCATTATGTCATATTCTGTGAAGAGCTTTGAAAGGTCTCAACGACATGATAAGGTATTATATCAAATGCAAACATTATTATTTATTTATAAATGCAAGACACTCGTTACAAAGATGAGACTTTTGATTGGATATATAAATGAAAACTTTCCAGTCAAATTCATAACAACTTGCATGTAGGTAGCGCCTTGAATGTAGGATAGACACCGTGTAGGATTTCACAGGTATGATGGAGAGTACCAAGCGTGGAGAAATAAAGAATCATTAAGGATGTTGATGAAAAGATAGGTTTGTAAAAGGTTTTGAAGAGTGACGTGAGGAATCAAGGCAACGAGATTTTGGAAGAGTGTTTCAGAGAGCGGAAGGTTTGATCACCTCGGCAGCATCTCTGGCTTTCAAATAGCATTAAAATCTGTCCTCACTTATAATCCTTGAATTTAATTTAGCACCTTTCATGTCAGGGGGACGTCCCAAGGCGCTGGACAGACAGAGTTACGGACCCGAGCTGGGGGTCGGGATCGGGGAGGGTGGAGGGCAGGGGGACACGCAAGTTAACCGAGCCAGGTTGACAGCTGTAGGGGAGCTTGCTGGCCTGGCTTTCTTCCTGGGATCGAGTCAGATGAGCCCAGGCTCCAGAGACTCTACCACATTTACCTGTGTTCATATGGAGGCAGAGACGGTCTGACAAGAGATCTGTACTTTTCCCGACATGATTTTGAGTAGTTTTATCACCACCACATGTGTGAGTGACACAATGATATTGTTTTGTGCTAATGCTGTTTATGGCAGGCACCGTGCGTACCATAAAGGGAGTTAAATGACTTGCATGGGTTTTACGCACAATGACACCACCTGTTTTAACACCTATTACAAGTGGTTCAGGAATGTCTTGCTACCACTTTTGAATAGAAGCCTGTGAAACACCGGTTTTGTCTTCAAACCACACTGCTCCCACGCATTATCGTGTTTGTATTAAAACAATATGTCAAAATGTTAGTGTATAGAATAGACTGACAGTGACTGCCACAAGCTTTTTACATATGTTTGTGAGACAAGGTTGCCTTAGTAACAAGAGATACCACGAATGCAAGAATGTCACCAGTGTGCGACCTTGGTTTTGAGTTATATTTGAGTCGCTCCATTCAGATGGATTTTCAGGCTGAAAAATGAACGCTTTTCCCTCTGTTTTGCCACGTTTATTCTCAATTTATCGTTCATACGTGAACCTTTCACTATAATAAATTGCTGACGGTAAACTGACAAATGTTTTCTTCCCGGAATAATGGCCTCGGCTTCAGATCACAAGAGAGGCCCATTTGATCTCATCCTTCCAGAAAAAAAAACACCCTAATAGGGGTTAAAATCTCCCTTCACTATCAGAACTGTTACTAGCACAGATGATCTGAAGTGACCAACCTACCTCAGTTGGTCGCACTCTCACCTCTTAGTCAGCCAGTTGTGGTTCAAATCTCACAGTGGTGTCTTTGAACTTGACAGTCTTAGTGGAGTTCCAGTCCAGTCCAGTGCAGTGCTGGGGGTTGTACTGCGCTATCAGAAATGCCGTCCTTCAGATAAGACACTAAACCAAGGTCCGGCTGCCTGTGAAAGTGGACGTAAATCGTCTTTACACAGAGGGCGGTGAGAATGGGAAACTCACTGGCAGAAGCTGTGCTTGCAGCAAGAATCAACCTCTTTAAGAGGCTCTTTTTTAAGCGGTAATTTGATGTATATGTGAGGGAGAACAGGATACAGGGATATAGGAGGGATGGGGCCTATGTGAATTATAAACACTGACATGGATTAGTTTGATCGAATGTCCTGTTCCCGTGCTGTAACGTTCTATATAAGTGACTGTAACCAATGATTTAAGCCCTGTTAAGCTATTTTGCCTTCAGAATACCATCCCCTTTCCACCACTGAAGCAGTCTGAAGGCATTAACTTGATTTAGCACAAAATACTTTCTTCCGCTAAACAGCAGAGCTTCTCCCTGGCTTTTCTAAATACAAAGCTGTTCAATGTCCTTTTGTCAAGAACAATTTCCTCCTGGATCTAGTCTTATCCTGTTTCCACATACCGTAATTGTGTCCCTCAACCCTAGTCTAAATTTCTATCTCGGGGACACTTTGGCACTGGAAATACAAATGTCTTTTTAAAAATCAGCGATTGGGGAAGGAACTGAAATGGAAAGAGTCTCCCAGTCACTAGTAGTTAACGATAAACTGATGTTCGGCACCAATAATGTTTACTTTGTTCCTTATCGTATTTAAAATGCTGCAGAAGTCACGGAGTTGGAAGTTCAAACTAGTTTCCTGATGAATTACTGAGTTGGTGGATAGGCCTCAACCTGCTCATATAATTACGATGTTTTTACTAACCGCTTACCACAATATTTTAAAAGATATTCTGGAGAGCAGTGAAAAACACTTCACGTGAAGGCAGAGCCCTCAACATTGGTGATCATCAATCCATCATCCATGACCGTGCCTACGGTCACCTCCCCCCCCCACCCCCCCCCTCCGGCTCTTGAGTCATTCTCTGCCACGGTCAAGCCCTCTGGGTCGCTGCCCAACATGAGGGCGCTGTATAAATGCAATTTTTTTTTTGTCGCCGGCGTTGTTAATCCTGGCCAAAAGCAATTTGTATAGAAACACAACCTTCAGATTTTTGTTGAGTTACGTGTTACGACACTCGAGAAACTATTGACTGCAAGTTATTACACTGTTGAGTGAGAGCCACACAACCCATTGTTGCTCACACCCACTCGGTTGTGGGATCCACTATGGTTGCAACAGGTTTCGATCGAGTATTCTTTCTGGAAGAAACCATGGTTTAGACAGGGTCACCTTCCCAGGTAAAGAGAGACAAGAGACATCAAGGTAATAAAAGGGAATGGAAAGCAGTTATAATTGGTGCTCTTTCTTTTTTTTAAAAAAAGCACTAAAATCCAGGTGTACAGTTTTTTTGAACAGACTGGGTTTATTGTAGCTTGCCCTTTTAGTCTGTACTGCAGTTACTGTCTTCTCCACATCTGTGCTGTCAAGTGGGTTTGATTTCCTCTGCAGCTGGTAAGAATAGACCTCACCTGGCCAGCGGTTCCTGCAGCAGTCTGGATTACCTTGCAGGGCCTCTCTCACGATGCATACGAAAAAAAAACAGGACTCAGTTTTCCCATAGTCTCCAGACATCATTCTCTCTTTTTATCAGTAATGTGCAATTTAAAAATCCCGTTAAAGGGAAACTCTCTCCCCTAGTTTAGTGGCTAGCTGCTCGCCTCGTAAGCAAGAGGACCCGGGTATGATTCCCAGACAGCGCGAAACCTTAGGCAAGTTTCCTTACTCCACACGCCTCTGTTTGCCAAGCAGTAAACAGGAGATTGGTTGTGAGTCGATTGGCGGATCGCTTTCCGGGATAATAGTCCGCGACTGTTTGTGGGACTCTACTGTGCGCAATTGGCTGCCGTGTTTCGCCCACAAAATATACAGTTGATTCACTTTACAGTACATTCTGTGAAGCGCTTTGAGACGTCTCAACAACATCATAAGGCACTAGATCAAATGCAAGGATTATTATTATTGCTATTATCACATTGCTCAGCCCTTTTAACATCATCAACAACTTGAATTTATATATCGGCCTTCACCAGGGTAGCGTCTCAGAGCGTTATCTTTAATAGCCACTTGGTTCATTTATTTCGTTAGAACTGATTGCATCATATTTGCAAGTCAAATGTGTGTCACCAAGACAAGAACAATAAATGCACATTTATAATAATCTTGCACATCAGACGAGCTGTGAAACAAGAGAAAATGGGCCCCAAGTTCCACTCAGTCTCATCTTGCAAGACCATTTGAACTTAAAATTATAATAATAATCCTTGCATTTGACACAGCACCTTATCACGTCGATGAGGCGTCTCAAAGTGCTTCACAGAATAGATTGTAAAGTGAACCGACTTTGTATTTTGTGGGCGACACTTGAAATTTTTGAGCAAAACTTAAATTGCTCAAAATTCTTAAATTCTGACTGAATTTGGAAGCTCGTTTTCAGAAGTTCATGAAAAGAACCCATTTCAAAATAAAGACACTATACGGTACAACGTACGTTTGTGCTGTGCCTTTCACATTGGAAGGACGTCTCAAAGCGCTCAAGAATTTAAGCACTTTCCACAGTTCAGCACCATCTTTAATTTTAAGCCCAAATGGTCTTACTGGATAGGATTGGATAGAATTTCAGGCCCTAACAAGAGAGGAGAAGCAGGTCTCGAAAGAAACTGGAGGCACAGGTATAATTTAAAGAAAGTAAAACAAAGTGAGGGAGAAAAGGTTCGCAGAGATAATGCAAAACAGGTGCACAGCGATTAAACGGATTAAAAGATTAACTGGATGTTCACGGCAGTTCACATAAATGAATGTGTGGGGATAATGGAGCTAAATTGCCACCTCAGCTGAAAGTGAAGAGGTCCCACATTGCTCCATGTTAAACTCAGGTGAATTGTGATTGCTCAGATGCTCTAACTCGGGAAAACCAGATAACACTAAACAGCCACTAATCCGAGATAGAGGAAACTAATCAATAACTGGATAGAAATGCAGATAAAATATTCACTGCATCAAAATGCAAAGATTTTCATCTTTGAAAAGCGCTCCGGATCACGTCTTTAACTTGTTATCGTGAGCTACGTGTTACTGCAGTTGAGGAAATATGCTGACATCTGCTCCGTTGAGAAGTTAAGAAGTTCCCTTATTTCCACAGTAATTCCAGTTGCAGCCTTGAGCTCTGATAGTCCAGGTAAATAAGTAAGGGATTCCAGGGTGTAATTCATACTGTGATATTTAAATACGTGCCTGAAATCTGGAAAGTGCCTACACCACAGTTTTTTACATGTCACAATGGTACTGTCGGAGAGTTTCCCTTCTTAGTCTACATTTTGTGGGCGTTTCGAGACTTTTGAAGACGTGATAAGGCGCTATATCAATGCAAGGCTTATTATTGTTATTATTGTTGTTACATTAAGTCCAATGTAGGTACTCTGGACTGCAGAAAAGCAAAGTAATAATAATAATTATCATCATCATCCTTACATTTTATATCACAACTTTCGTGTTGAAAGGGCTTCTCAAAACGCTTCACAAGATATACTGTAACGTGCGATGACTGTGTATTTTGTAGGTGAAGGTTAGAGATCAGAGGGCTTCGGGTTTAAATTGCCTCAAACTTACTGCAGCATTTACAGAAGCTTCCCCTTTCTCATAGTTGCTAAGTCGCTGCCCTCAAAAATAACATTGCCATTTTGGAGTCTGACATGAGCCACTCTTGGCGCAGGATACCGATAGTGAATGTTTGTTCAGTGAAAGGATTTCAGGCAGCAGGTCTGCAGCTGTTGGGGGCACAAAGGGTGAATAAATCCTACCGGCGGTATCCGAAATTAACAGTCTTTCTGACTTCACTGACCTGCTGGAAATCCGTCCCACAGTCCCTTCGCCTCGCCCCCCCTCCCACCGATCCCCTTGCCTCCTCCAAGGCCCGTCATAAGACACTCCTCTTCGACTGCACCTTCAGCTACGCTCCTACCCCCACCCTCCCTGATCCCAACTCCCAACTCGGGTGCACATCCTTGATTGTTCAGCGCCTTGGGACGTCCTCCTGACATGAAAGGCACTGTTCAGATGCAATTTGTTGTTGTTGTTACCTGTACACTGCGGCCGGTGCCATTGCTTATACACTAAATCAGAGAGAAGATGCGCACAGACAGGTTAAATCCCGGTAGCAGCAATAGGAAATGTGGCAGACACAGCAGATATACAACACGCCTAGGTCAAGACTGAACAGCAATTCTAAGAATAGTAAATCTCAGGCTGAGACTCAACAGCGAGTGCGGCCAGGCCAGGCTCCGATTCAACAGCGAGAACAACAAGCCCAAGCTGAGATTCGGTGCAGACCCTGCAGTCCTGGCTGGGAGCGAGCATCAGATGCAACAAATTCAACAAGCTCAGGCCAGAACTCTGCGGAAAGTACAGATGAGCCAATGGAAACTGGAGAGTTAGTGGCAGTGGAAGTAAAATGGAACAAGCGCCAAAATAGGTCAACGTCATAGCCATAGGCGTATTAAAGAGGTTGAGGCATGCACTGATCCTCCACAGACAAAAATAGACAATTTACGGGTGAAAATAGGTGAGGTGTGTCCTGACCTGCAGACCAAAAAAAGGAAGGTGAATCTGAGGGGGAGCCGGAAACATTAAAGCAAGGCAGCTAACTGCGGTCACTCGAAAAAGATGGACACACCACAATCTCCATCCAATTCCCATCACTACAACAATCAGGCCTGTGTAAAGTCAATGTCTGAACATTGTAAGTGTTAAGCAATGGTGTGCGTGTGACTGGAAAAAAAACTGAAGTTGCTATATTACCCAAAGACATAAGAAGGCATTAACAAGTTACTTGACCTGCAAAGCCAACTCCTCCACTGACAATGGGCTCTGAATTTCACATCAGGAGAAGTCCCAAAGCGCTTTATGGGATTCACTGTCAACTGTAGTGACTGTGTTACAGGTGAACGCAACACAAGATTTCTATGTACCACAAACAGCCATGGACCAATTTTATCTTGGAGGAATGTTGAACAGAACACCGGGAGAAACTCCCTTCTCTTTTTGAATAGTACCATGGGATCTTTAACTTCCACCAGAACACAACATGTTCATATTGCTGAAACTCTGAACTTTTTATTATTTTATCAATAGGGAGATAATGAGTATTTGGTCACCCATGTATTTGTTAATGACAGATAACAACATAGGGATCTAAAACACTAGATTTGATAAGTAATCCATTGGAAATCCCACCAATCTGCGGGAACCCCACTCTGGAAGCAAGTTGGATTGAAGCAGAGCTCCTGAAGATCCAGTTACTGGAAGGAGCCTTCATTTACACAACATTGAATTCCTTTTGAGGGAATCCCGTGAGAAACCTTGTGATTTGGACCCCTGCAGTAATAGAATTACAGTAGTAGACCATTAGTCCATCTCACTCAACCATTCCAACTTCCCAAAAGATTGCGTCAGATGTCAATACAATTATTTGTGTTTTAGAGCAAACCTTCAGATAATGGCCTGGTGTAAATTACATTGATGCCTTTGTATACCAAGAGAGCAGATAAAGTGAATCACCAAGCACTTAAAACAGAACTGGTGTTGGGAAGCTCCTGTAGCTTTACAACCGGAGTATCCTCCACTGCAAAAATAAATAAATGTACCTCAGTCTTTATTTAGTACAAGTTCGGAATATTTTGCTTTTAAAATCTTGTCACGACCTTGTACTTGTCATATACAAGAACAACAACTTGCATTTCTGTCATGCAAGATAGCGTCTCAGAGTGCTTAATAGTAACAGAGCTTGACTTTGAGCTGGGGGAAGGGGTAGGTCAGATAGGAAGATCTTCAGGCGTGACCTGAAGATGGAGAAGGAGGGGGAAAGGCAGCGGGTTTGAGGGAGAGTGTTCCAGAGTTTCGGGGTGTGATGGCTGGATGGGCAAGGGGCCAAACAGCCACCAATGGACAAGGGGCCAAGCAGGAGGCCAGAGCCAGCAGAGTGGAGCCAGCGGGTGGTGGAGTGGGGAGTAAGCAGGTCGGAAAGGTAGGGAGATACCATGGCGTGAAGGAAATTCTCGACAAGTGAGAGGATCTTGAAGTCGATCCATTCTGTGATAGTGAGCCAGTGGAGCCTGGCAAGGACTGGTGCGATGGGGTTGCAGAGTTTAGAGCGGGTACGTATATGGATGGTGCAGTTTTGAATTAAGTGGATTTTGTGGATAGAGGAGCAGAGAAGAGGGCATTGAAATAGTCATGGCAGGAGGTGACTATAGCGTAGACAAGGGTTCCGGCTGCATTGAGTGTGAGGTATGGTCGGAGGTGGGCAATGTGACAGAGGTGGAAGAAAGCGGGTGCTGCTCAAGGACCAGATGTGAGCTATGATTCTGTCACCTCAGTTTGGCAAGAGAAAACCATGTTGCATCAAACTCCCCCCTCCACACGAAAATCTATCTTGGTTTCTTCACCAATGTGCTGATTGTGATAGAACAGCACATTGTTGCGCACAAATTGGCTGACATGTTCACCTGCAAAATACAGTCACTGCATCTTACCACTATAATAATAATAATGATAATCCTTGCATTTGGTATAGCGTCTTACCAAGTGGTTGAGACGTCCTCAAAGCACTTCACAGAATATACTGTAAAGTGAATTGAATGTATGCTGTGTGGGTTTATATATATATATTATGTATATATTACTATATCAAACGTAAGGATTATTTTTATTATCATAAAGTGGAAAGATGCTCGACCCTCTGCCCGTTCGGCAGTCACATCGGTTGGCGAGAGCCCACGGACACAGACGGAAAAAAAAATGTCTGGAAATTAATTTTAATTATTCATTCGATCCCAGCTGCTGAGCTGTGCAGACATTACATGTAAACACGAGGATCTCCAAACAGAATGGTCCCATTTATAGGAAGTCTGGTGATTGGTTGTGGTGGATCAGTGCAGCGCTAGCAGCTGGGAGCCGCTCCAGTGGAACATGCCTTTCCAATGACAAAGATTCTACGAAGCTGCACTAACATGTGTCCATCTGCCATACAAAGCTTCATAGTAGAAAAATCAATAGCAGATCGGTTGCTTGGGATATTTGGGAAGTTACAAAAGGCCTCCGTGACCTTTCGAGGACACATGAGACAATAAATCTGTGACCCACAGTTCCGGAATGCTTTGGGCAAGGTCAAGATGGCAAGTTTCCCACTTCCACAATATCAGATGTTTCGGTAATTCCTTTTAGCTAATGTGTAAGGACAAAGGAATTTTTGAAAACCTCATCCAGGCACTGTGGAATCTGTTGAAAATGCTTGACAGCTGTGGGGTTTGGCTGTGCTTCCTCTGTGAATGGATGGGAGTTTGCAAGTTGTTATGAGGGAATGACTATAAGCTGTGGAGCATTTTCCTCTCGAACATTAGTGAAACATGTTTGCTTTTATAGTTCACGACTCCGAGGCTATAGTGTAACCAAAGTGCTGTTGGCTCGGGCAAGGTTACTTTTGGAGTGATTCTGAATTAACTACTGGTTGTAGTTCTGCAGTGCAGAGCCATTTAAACTGTGCAGAGTTCCTCGTCGTCGCGGAGCACATTCAAATACAATGTCACATCATTGTTTTCTGCCCAGTCACTTCATGCGTAACACATTTGCTCCCACTTTCACTCAAAAGAAATCAGCTTTTAGTGTCCTAGAATCCAGGTAAATTGGGAATTCAATGCACGTTCATCTGCCCACAAAATACGCAGTTGCTCCACTTTTTACAATATGTCCTGTGAAGTCAGGAGATTTCTCCTGTCGTGAAATTCGCTACATCAAATATAAGGATTATTATTATTATTATTATTTTGTTTGTGGGCCATGGCTGTGCACACATTGGCTGCCGTGATCACCTATAAAGTAGACAGTCATTGCATTTTACTAAAAGAAATCCTGTGAAGCACTTTGAGACATATAGCTATCTGCTGTATGCAGATCCTGGGTGAGTGTGTTTGTGTGTATGAGGGACTGTGCGCGTACACATGAATGCATATTACACACACATCCATAGAACACACACCTCCATGTGCACATCAAGGCTTTGATGTTTTTTCAGTATAATTGCTAGTATTTTGACATTCTCAGTGGAAGAGCTGTTATTGCCTGAATATATGACCCAAAGAGAACATATTTGAGTTACAGTAGAAATCGTATTTGAAAGAGCTGTAGAACTGTGACTCGGGAACCAGGCACTGCAGAATTTTGAATTAGTAGTTTGTGACTAGTAGCTTGTCAGCAATCGGGAATTTTAAATGGGGAATTGTGAATGGGGAATCAAGAATTTTGAATTGCGAATTAGTAGTTTGTGATGCAATGACCTTGAGAAACCTTAGGCAAGTTTCCTCACTCCACACGCCTCTGATTACTTAGCAGTAAGTAGAAACCCGGTTGCTAGTCGATGATGGGATAGGGTGCTATATTAACCACAAGGATTATTATTACTTTTGTTAATTAATCATATGGTCAATAATATTCATTATTATTGTGAACAAATTATTATTGATGCAAATTATTGAAAAATATGTTATTAAGTGTTATCATTAATCATCATTATCAATAAGTATTACCAATTATTGTTAGTCATTACTAATCTTTACTAATTATTATTAATTATTATTCAGCTGCTGTCAAAATGGGTCCGGTTTGCAACATTTCCTTTCCTTTTTTTTTAAACGCTGTACTTATGCGGAGCATTTACGTCACAGCATTCTGCCGCCCTCCTCCCCAGGCCCCCCCACCCCCACCCCCACTGCAGTCCCTCCCCAGTTTGGCTTTGCTGTGTTTTCCATACACTTTTAGCAGTCAAGATAAATCCACCTCCTCACCAGAATCATGTCCAGCGGGAGCAGCAGTAAACGGTAAAGTGCAAAATGGAGTGAAAGATCAGACGTACTGAATTGTCCACTAGCCACTAGCCTTCCCCATGCTCTGGCGGTGACACCCTAACCACTGGGAAAAGTCCTAATCCTGGTCAAACCACAGATTTCCTGTTACCAACAAGTGGAAAATCAAGTTAAGGCTGGCAGTGAGTTGCTTCTGGCTACAGATGACAGGAGAAGCTTGCCCCTTATCCTAATTTGTTCTTCCTATTACTCACTCTGGTACAGCCAGTTCTGGTATACATATTTCCCACTCCCAGCCAGCAACTTTTTTTTTGTCTACTCACAATTGCCCAGAAGATTGAAGTCCAATCTTACTTCCTACATTGCTTGTAACTTCACCTCTTGACTTTCTTGGGGTAATAATGTTCCCTGAGTTTGATACAGCAGCTTATCAGGTCGTGGCGACGTCTGAAAGGGCTTCGCAGGATATAGTATCAAGTGGATTGATTGGATTGATTGTATTTTGCAGGCGAAACGTGGCAACCAGTTGCGCACAGCAATGTCCCACAAACAGCCTTGGAGTGAGTAACCAATTGTATTTGGGGTGGTTGTTGGCCAGGACATTGGGGGAAACTCCCTACCCTTTTTCGAATAGTGCCATTAGATCTTTAACATCCAACTGAGCAGGCAGACGGGACCTTGGTTTAACGTCTAAATCGAAGAACAGCACCTCTGACAATGCAGCCTCCCCCACCAGCACTGTATTGGAATGTCAACTTAGACTATGTGATACTACGTCCCGATGTAGGGCTTGAACCCACGATCTTCAGACTCAGAGGCTCCCCCTTCCCCCCAGGGATGATATTTCTGAGCAGCTCAGGTACCAACATGTTCCACACACATTCAACGAATACGTGTACATGTTCGGCTCAGATCCATTCCTGAGCAGATGTTGCAAAGGTGTTAATCAACACAACATTGGATTGGTTTTACTGGGAGCCTATTCAGTGTATCTGCAAATCCATGGGACTTCCCGCTGAGCTCATCCTGGTTTCTTGGCCCACGTATCATGTATGTATGGAATCAATACAGATGTCATGCAAGATCCAAGTGCATTGCAGGAAGATTTATCATCTCATTCTGGGAAACACTCGCAGTCACCAGGTTGGTATGAGTAATAATAGGAGGGAGTCTTATCTTGGTTATTATATTGCAGGAGGTTTGGATGAGTATATGAGGCAATGTTAAGCGATTTCTTTCTGTTTGGCTAAAATGACAACCATCTGTTCTCGGAGAATCATGGAAAGTTTACAACACAGAAGGAGGTTATTCAGCTCACCATGACAACCGGTGCTAACTTCCCCATTGCAGCAGGTTTGTTAAAAAAAACATGGGAACGGAGGGGCCATTCCTACCATCAAACCCGTTGCTCCATTGTGGCAGATCTTGTAATGATATTTCCATGCTTTGTCTCTGTATCCTTCAAGATCTATTTTTTAATCCTCCCTTTTGAGTCTGTCTCTATGACCTTTTGGGTCAGTCCATTCCATTTGTTGGCACCAGACAGGTCAGTTTCACTACCGTAGTTGAGAAAAGAAACACAGTCACAGGGAAATATTGCACAAAGGGAGAGGAGCTATGCATACCACTGAAGCACATTAACACTAAGCATGTTTGCCGATAAATACATAGTCACTACACTTCACAGCCGAGGGCAGTTGACACGAGTTTCAATGGAAACAAATGGAGCAAATCAATTGACCACCAACGCAACACCATGGGCTGAATGGCCTCCATCTGTGCAGAAAATGTCAATGTTTCCAGAAGACAATCCTCTATCATACGTGATCTATGAGAGCTTTGGGATTTGGGAGGGGAAATACTGGATGTCTTTTTCTCTCTCTATCCATTTGTTTTGATTTTTGTAATAGGAATACAACTAGTGCAAATGAAAATTCCACCCAGAACATTCGATCACTAACCTCAGTCCACCAAATGAGGAATTCTGCATACTCTCTCTCAATAGGTGTGCATTTTAACATAATATAACATAACATAACATGTAGGAGCAGGAGTAGGCCATTCGGCCCTTCGAGCCTGCCTCGCCATTCAATCATGGCTGATCTTCTAATCTAACTCCAGCTAATAACCTAACCCTGCCTTATCCCCATATCCCTTAATCCCTTTTTGTTATTGGTAGTCATAATAATAGTAATAATACGATTCGCCCACAAAATATACAGTCAATTCGCTTTACAGTTTATTCTGTGAAGCGTTTTGAAATGTCCCAACTACTCGATAAGGTTCTGTATCAAATGCAAGTATTGTTGTTATAATAATTCATGCATTTGATATTGCTTTTTATCACATAGTCAAAACATCGCGAACATTTTTTACAGGATTTTACTGTGAAGCGTAGTGACTATGTATTTGTAGGCAAACATGCTAAGTGCTAATGTGCTTAGGTGGCTATACATAGATTCTCTCCCTTTGTACAATATTTCTCTGTGATTATGTTTCCTTCCCGTAAACTCACGCAGGGCCATATGTTTTGGGAGTTTGGTAATGCAAATACAACTTTCACATGTCCTTATCAAAACATAGACAGGACTACTGTAGGCCATCTGCAACTACTGCTGGGGCTGAAGTCACTTTGAAAACAAGTTTTTTTTCATCTGAATGTCATTTGTGCCTTGCATCATGTTGCTAAATGCAGCAATGGAAAAGTTTTGATTTCGACTAATTGATGCTTCTCCAAGCGTTGCAGAGAAATAATCCACAGGAACCACAAAGGCTTTGACAAGGCAAAGTCAAATGAACTATCAAAGTTTAGGGTGGATTATTGTGAGCACACACCCAGCTGAATCTGATTTGCTGCTTTTATTCCCATCACAAAGATACTAAAAATAAAGCAAAGAATTTTTGTTTTGATAATCCTTTCTATTATGTGGTCTTGTACTCCGTGTCACGCAAGTGACAGATAATCCACAAATATGGGTTAGAGCAGGAAAATCCATGAATTAGGTGACATGTCAATCAGACACCTCATGTCATGTTAACAGGAGCAGGGGTGCATGACTCAGTTGATTTTGCTTTGGTTGGATAGCCTGCCAATGTCGAAACAAAAATTGAATGGTTTACGAATTGTTGAAAGTAATTGGGCTTTTGTAAGAATCCGTGCAACCAGTGTAAGTGCGATTCAGCACGCCAAACTGCAACTTAGGAAGGGGAAGCACTTTAGGATCGAGTTCAAAGCAGAATTGTGGTAAAACCTGGCATGAGTGGCAACAGGATCAAAACATTGCATTTCAGGCTGGCTAATGAAAATTGAGATTCAAAACCGAGCCCAACGAGTGCTGTAAAGTGCAGAATGGGTTCATTTCATTCCATGTTGCATTTGATGAGTTGCAGAAGCAAGGTCACTGAATGGCACGTTATCCAGTTTCCGTGACAAAGCAAAACACTTCACGAGATCTCAACATCACACAATGAAGAAGTGCCCTTTAGCCTGGTTGATCTCAGCCTTCCAGAATGCCCTCTCTACCAAATAGTCTTCCATTACGGCATCAATTTGTTTCTTTAATTTCAGTACTGGCCTCAACCACAACATTCCAGCTATCAATTACTCTTTGTGTAAAGAAATATCTCCTGCTGTTTGTCCTAAAACGATATATCGATCAGCTCCAAAACAGTGCATTCTTCTATCAGTGCCCGCCATTACAGATTGAGTACGCTGTTCATCATGAACGTATGTCCTGAAAGTGGAGAATAACGGAGAAATTAATAACTCCAGGTTTCTGGAGGTGTTGTTTTCTGATTGGTGAGCAGTGGTAAATGATATCCTCAAGGGACCAGACCTGGGGCCAACCTTTTCAACCTGTACGTCATGACCTGGATACAGGAGTAGAGGGGACTATTTCTAACTGCAAGTGATACTAAGCTAGGAGGTGTCATAAATTGTGAAGCCAACAGATGAAAATTCCGAGACCAAGCAAATGGGCAGAACTCTAGCAGCTGGAGTTTAACATTGCAAAGTGTGAGGTTGTACACTGGGATGAAGAATAACATTAGGGTGTATGTTCTAAATGGGGAATCAATGTGAGGGGTAGATGAGCAGAGAGATCTAGGCGGTCAAGTCCATAGATCATCAAAATCTAGTTCACTGCTGCAAAATGCAGTGAATAATGCAAAAGGGATACTGGCATTTCTTATAAGAAGTCTGGAGTATAGAAGTAAGGAGGTTTTTCACCAGTTCTATAGAGTCTGCTCAGATCTCATTTGGAGCACTGTGTTCAGTTTGGGGTATCTAACCATAGGAAGGATATGTTACCCAGAGAGTGACCAGTGATGGTTCACTAGATTAATACACAGGTTGAAGGGGCTAACTATGATAAGAGGTTGGCTAAAAACAGGGTTACATTCTTAGAGCAGGTGAGGTTAGGACGTGATTTGATTGATGTATTTAGAATGATCAAAGGAATAACATTGGGTTCCTTCTGGAAGAGGCTTCCATTACAAGCCGAAAAATCTGAACTAAGACAGTTAGAACTGAGATCAGGAAACAGATCTTCACACAGAGAGTTGTGAAGATGTGCAATGCTCTACCCTAGAACATTGTACAAGTGGAATCAATAGCACGTTTAAAAGAGAGGCAGCCAGATACTTGCGTAGTAGTAGAGATTTTAAGTGGTATGGTAAAATTGGCAAGTCAGATTTAAGTTCTAATACCTGGTGAAACATGCTTAATTAGCTGAAAGGTCTCCTCCCGTTCCTGTTTTCTATGTTCTCGTACCTTACGGAGCAGTGATATTTGTTGTGAATTGAACCTTCGCGCTATGCTGTGACCAATATATTTTACCTAATAATAATCCTTACATTTGATGTAATACGAGTAATAATAATAATAATTGCATTTGATATAACGCCTTATCACATTGTTGAGATTTCTCAAACCGCTTTACCGGATATATTGTAAAGTGGATTGACTGTGTATTCTGTGGAGCAATATTGCTATTGCATGAAGCTAAGCCCTCACAGCCCTACTCTCTGCAGCTCTCTTCCAAAACCACTGCAATTCACTGCACCCATACAACTGTAACCCGCCAAGAGTCAGCATAGTCAGAACAACAACAAATCACATTTGTACAACGTCTTTCACGTCGGGATGAAGTTCCCAAGGCGCTGGGAAGATGAAAAGGGAGAAATAATTGGGCAAACAGATGTCTCTATACAACTTAAACTAGAAAGGAGGGTCCTGACTTATCTGATAATACAATTTGATTTATCGTGAACATTTAATAATAATAATAATAATAATAATTTGTTCACTCAATCCACTACTGTTTTTTGAAACACTGCTAGGCTTCGGGACCACATCACTCCTACCCTCGCTCGCCTCCACTGGCTCCCCATCCCCCAGAGGATTGATTTCAAGATCCTCATCCTCACCTACAAGGCCATTCACGGCCTCGCTCCCTCCTACCTCTCCAACCTACTATCCCCCTACCTACCTGCCCGTACCCTCCGTTCCTCTGGCTCCGGTCTGCTCCACGTCCCCCGCCCCAACCGCCCTACTATCGGTGGTCGGGCCTTCAGCCTCTCAGCCCCGAGGCTCTGGAACTCCATCCCCAGTGCCTTCGCCTTGCTTCCTCCCTTTCCTCCTTCAAGGCCGGTCTCAAAACCTTTCTCTTTGACCGAGCCTTCAGCTCCCTCTCGACTCTCTTCCTCCTCCTCGCTCCCTCCTTCCTCCCTCACCCTGACCATTTCCCCCTCTCTCTCCCTCCCTTCCCTCCCTCACCCTGACCATTTCCCCCTGCTCGGTCATGACCCAACTGTGCAGCGCCTTGGGACGTCCTCCTGACGTGAAAGGCGCTCTATAAATGGAATCTTGTTGTTGTTGTTGTTGTTGTTGTGTGCAATTGGCTGCCACGATTCGCCCACAAAATATAGTCAATTCACTTTACAATATATTCTTTGAGCTACGAGACATCTAGAAGACAGCGTGATAAGATGCTATATCGAATGCAAGAATTATTATTATATTATTACTTATTTCTCTGGTGAAAACTGTATCAAATGCGTATGATGTGAAACTCTGCTCTGATCATTTCACATTTGCTACTTCTTTCTTCTTTGGCTGGCAGATTGAAAGCAATGACAGCAGGAGTTCATAATACTGAGCCTCTGTTTAATGTATTGTATATCACATAATCACAAGATTGGTTCAGTAAAGATGACCCTTTTGTCCCAACTGATCTCATGCTTCTCGATAACCAACCTTACCGTCTGCCCATCACAGCATTGAGCTGTTGTTAAATGATTCCAGTGTCCTGGCCACAACCACCTTTCCTTGTACCTGTTCCAATCATTACTTACTCATTGGATAAGTAAAACTTTCTGGTGTCTGTCCTGAAGTTTGCAACTTTGGAACCTATGTCCTCTCATTCTACTGTCTTGGTGCATCCGAACGTAATGATTGATTTTGCGGGGGGTGTTCAGACAGTGTTCTGAAATAGCAATACATGTGGTATCATTTTATAATTGGTGCTTACAAGATATTTGACTCCTGTCCTGAACCTGATTTTGTTCATCGCCACGGTGCTATGTTTTAAGAAGAGAATATTGGCAAGTGAACCTTCCCTCTAAACGCACACCGCTAAAGAATGGTGAATGCTAAATTGAGGGCGGAATGTCACAACTTGCTTCTAAATCTGTCACGTACAGTTATTGTTGGAAGAAATGTTCTTTCAGCATGGCAACTGACTGTTTCTTCAGGCAACAGTGAAACCTGAATAGTGACTTCTTTGTTGTTCGAGAGTAAATGGAACTCAATTTGCGTTCCGAAGATAGCTCCAGTTAGAGGCTTCTCAAACTCCTGAGGTAGATTAGAAAAAGCCCTCGTCAATGCGCTGTCCTATTTACAACCTAGGCAAAAATGGGGATAAATGTACACAGATTAATACCAAACTGCTGCAGTCTTAGCAAAGTATGCAGCCAAGGTAAGTATTTAAGAGGTGGATGCCTGTCTGAATTGGGGTTTTCTGGTCGGGCTCCTGTGCCTCTAATCAATGCACAAGAAATTCCTTTATCGCCACACCCAAGGTCATTGTAATGAAAATTCCAAAGACTGTGCCAAGGGGATAGAGTTGCTCCTAATCCTTCAGCAGCAAGTCATTCGATCTGTAGGGCCCACCGGGGTTATTGTCTGCTGCTGAGTAGCAAAGGGATACGAAAGGAAAGGTATAGTCGCAACTGACTTCCTGTACTCCCCTTCTTTCATCTGCACTCTGTCATTGTGATTGATGGCTCAACCACTCACATTCAAGCAAACAAGCGCACCACAGTGAAAACCTGTGGAATCACTTGTATCCACATAAAGGATAATATACACTTAGTGTTGGGGTTAATTCTGCTTCTTTGATTAAATGCTACAGGTGGGTAGCACACTGTACAGACTTGTTTTACATCTCTGTATTGAGTCTTAATCAGTTGTGTCTTGAGAGTGATGTTCAGCTAAAGTCTAATGTTCCGCTGTTCAGACTTTAAATGACTTTGAACAATCATTGATTAATGAGTTGAAAGGAAGATGGTGCAGAAATTTACACACAAACCTCCATCACTGAGGAATTTTTATTTTATTGCCTATTTGTAAAATGCAGCTTATTTCAATTTTTTTTTCCTTTCTTCCCTTTGGGAGTATTAGCTCTGCTTTGACTTGGGGCAAAATCAGACCTGCCAATATTTTCATGTCTTCCAGGTGCTGCACCACAAGTCAGCGCTTCAGGTTAATCCAGCATTTACCCACCACCACACAAATGGAAAACAAAGAGGCTTTAATGTAATATATTTTCACAGTAGTTAGTGTGGTGTAATCTGTGAACATTTATCCCCATTTTACAAATACAATAATACGTTGGAGAGAGCTTTTCGAATCCATTTTGAAGCTAGCTTCAGAATGCAAATTGAGTTCCATTTACTCTCCAACAACACATGAGGATGTTTGAGAATATTTTCATAGTGCAATTTGCCTGTCTCACTCATCGACTGACTCACAAAGCCACATTATTGTGGAAATTTTGAAACCAGAAAGGATTGCAAGAATGCAACGGCTAAGGTTGGTAGTAGTCTCGCCTCTGAGTCAGAAGGTTGTGGATTCAAGCCCCTTGTCAGAAACTTTGAGTTCATTGTGTAGGCTCACTCCACTGCAGCCTTGAGGAGAGATGCTATCCTTCAGATGAAAGTTTAAATGAAGGCCCTTATGCGTTAAAGATCCCATGGCGCAGTTCAAAAACAGGGGGAATTTCACCTGGAACGATAATGCTCCAGGTAATTTGTCACTGATCTCACAGGACATTGTGTGTGCAAATTGGCAGTCACGTTTGTCTACACACAGAGTCAGTACGATTTCACAGTAAAACATGTGAAGAACTCTGAGACATTTCATTAACATAAATATCAAAATATTTTTTCTTCAGTAATATGGGAACCACGAGCACAGCCACGCTTGTTACGCTTTGGAAGGTGTTGGCATACATTCTTAAGTTATCTTTAAACGTGGCATGTTCGTCTACACAGTCACTACAGTTTAGAATATAGACAGCGAAACACTTGCTTTGTGTGATCTGGTACATATGTTTTCTGTACTTGTTTTAGTGTCCTTTTATTGTCACATATCATACATACGTCACATCAGCAGCATGTATTCTGCTTGGCCCATATGCTTGTTCCTGATTGTCTGGGTACATCTATCAGTCATAACGGCTTTGTTCTCTCTTTCCGTGTGTTGGCAGTCAAACACTGGTATTGTGGTTCTGTCAGGCAGTCTATGTTCTCATAGCCCAGTCAGTCATGTCGTGTGAAGTACTATCCCTGTGGTGTAATTTGAGTTTCAGTCTATACTGCGCACCGTTAAGTATGTAGACATATAGTACAGTATTGCCATTTCAGTTGGTTGGTGAAAGTAAAAACTTACTGCTGCTAATTTTAAACACTAAAAGTGCTCAATTTGCTCAATAATATCATTCTACACAGTCTCACAAATGGACGACAGGCTTTCGGAGATAATTTTTTGACAGAAACTTTGCATCGTATGAGGACCGGTTAAATTAATAGACAAACAAATCAAGATAATTTTACTGTGTTTTGCAAAGAATAGTCTGATGGACTGGGTAAGAAAATAAGGTAAAGTCTTTCCTTCAACTCTAAAAATTAGAATTGGACAAATGGAATGGTTTATTTGTTGGAGTTGAGAATAATAATAATAATAATATTGAGTAAAATAAATATTTCTTAACCCTAGGCAAACCCATAGCAAAATTATCTTTAAGCGCTTGACACTAAATGCAAAACAACTCAATACTCGCCATTTCTTACCCTTTGCTGCTATTGACATCATGTCATTCATATTGGTCAAGTACACAGCTCCTGCTTGTTGACCCTACATAATCAAATAAATTCAACAAGCATTTCATTAGATGTCTTAACTTACCTCCAGTCTTATGTTAGGATGCATTGTATTAGAACATTCACAATTCTTGTACTTATTAGTCTCAAATGAAACTTGCCATCCACCAATTTAGCCTTATTAACATAAATAGCCATGTTGGGAATGGAATACAACCATTCAGAATTAAATAACATAGACAGAACTGTTAGATTTATGCCTTAGCATCTTTATTAGAAATATAGAAGATATGAAATGAGAAAAGCCCAGTGTGTTCAACCGTCCACGTAAACCTATCCTATTGTGCGCTACACTTCATCCACTCTATCTCCTCGGGAAGGAAAAGAAGTAACAACAATCAGAATATTTTTCCATCTCCATTGTTGAATCTTTACCTCCCTAGAGCCAAAAAAAACTAAGCCCTAGGAGGAGACTATTTAACCCATCAATCCCTAAATAGCTGCTGGCTCATCCATTGAAGCTAATGTTAATAATAATAATAATCCTTGCATTTGATATAGCGCCTTATCATGTCTGTGAGACATGTCAAAGCGCTTCACAGGATATACTGTAAAATGAATTGACTGTATATTTTGTGGGCGAAACTCAGCAGCCAATTGGGTACAGCAGCGTCCCACAAACAGTCGTGGATTAAGTGTCCAAATTCTTCTTATTATTATTTTTTTGAAGGAATTATTACCCCCAGAAAAGCAATCCGCCAATCAAATCAAATAACATCCGGGTTCCTATTTACTGCTGGGCATGTGGAGCAAGGAAACTTGCCCAATGTTTCGCCCAGCTCTCTCGCTTGCGAGGCGAGTGCTCTAACCACTGAGCTACAGGACTCCACTAACTACACTACCTCTGCTAGGTACAGGATCTAACTGTTTTGATCTCATTTCCCTGTTCTTTCCCACTACCGTTTTTATATTTTCCCCTTGAATTGCTTATCCCATCTGGACAACAGTTCAGGAAAATCCAATCCCTTTGTTTTTAAGAACTAATCCAGGAAAGCGAAGTAAGATACACCGTCAATTTATCTGCACGTGCCCTCAGACCCTCACGAACTGCTCATATGACCTTAGATTGAACGTGAGAGCAGAGGGGCAACCCATTCAAGGTGTTAGATGAAAATGCCCTGCAAAACCGATCCTGCAGGGAGTTGCATGCACGGAATGGTATGTTTGCTTACACTTTCTTATGGTATTTCTTACCTTTCCCAATTGCACAAAAATCAACAATGCAAACAGATTCTATCTCCAAACAAACCCAGGCCTACAATGGAAAACAGCACGATGTCAGAGTCCAAGCGCTGAAGAAATAGGTCTATCCCCCAAAATCCCATAAGCTTCATAAAGATTTCAAAGCCTTTTGTATATTCAACCTTATCATCATTCTAAAGTTCAACAAGTTAAGAAAGGCTGGGCTCAGATATATCTCCAGCATACGTGTAGACACGTAGGCACAGCACCCTTAATTACAATTGCTAGTCAATAATTACACACTGTGTCCATCCAGGGATTGAGAGCTGAAGGCAATTTTTAAATAAAAATCTATAGTGATCTGAAGTGACCTATTCCTGACCAAAGAATATTAAAATAATAATCCATGCATTTAATGCCACACCTTATCACGTCAACAAAATGTCTGAAAATGCTACACAGGATCTACCATAAAGTTAGCGACTATATATTTTAGAGGCGAAAGCGGCAGCCGACTTGCACACAGCTGTGTCCTACAAACAGCCATGAAGTGAGTGAACACTTTAGTCTGGAGATTGTTGGCCACGACACTGGGAGAAACACCATCCTCATTTTGACTAGCACCATGGCATCTTTAATGTCCACATGAACAGACAAATGGGACCTCAGTTTTACCATTTGATGCGAAGGAAGGCACCTTCAACAATGTGCTCGCTCAGAGTTGCATTGGAGGGCCAGCCTAGACTGTGAGCTCAAACACCTGACATGGGGCTTGATTGCCTGTTTGCCCTTGTCACCTTACCCACTTCTTGTTATTTTACCCCGTTCCTGTCGTTTGAGGTGTAGGGAGGCCTGTCCCTTTAAAGAAAAAAAATGGTCGCGCGGTTCCTCCACTGGCCCAGTGAGTACAGGCAGAGCACTAAGGCACGCAGAAAGGAAGGTTCAAGGTCTGTGCTGCATTAGCGGATCTCAGCTGGAGAAGCATTTGAGGCACTACAATTGGCCTCAGTCCCCTTAGGCTTGGGAGGGGGAAAGCAGCCAGAGTTCCTCTCTTGATTTATCTCTAAAGACAACTCCTGGAAGGTGCATGCGTGTGTGTGTGTACGTGTGTGGATTCAGAGGGAGGCAGGATTGGACTCTGTTTTAATGCCCCTTAAGGACAAATAGCTTCCCGACACTCACTGTCACGTTTCATGAATAATGGCCGCTGGGTGAGATACTAGGGATGAAAGGTGTTTGGGGAACTGGACTGTTCAAAGGGAGGAGTCAGATACTGCCAAGAGGAAAGGTTTATGTAGAGAGACAAGATAAAATAGGAGCATCACAAATTGTCCTCGTGCCTTGCTGCTGGCGGGGAGATGGGCTCAGAAACAAAGATAGATAACTTCTTATTTTCGTCGAAGGTATTCCCTATTTGGACTGGGAGAGGGAGTGTTAATAAGATGATAATAATAATAATCAAAATAATAATAATAATAATAAATGGTAATCCTTGATTTGATATATCACGCTATTGAGATGTCTCAAAATGCTTCACAGGATTTAAGCGTAAAGTGCAGTGATTGTATACTCTCGGCAAACTCAGCAAAGTCCCACAAACAGCTATGAAGTGAAGAACCATTTCTGTAATAAGGTAATAATGATATTGTGATACCAAGCTGATTTCGATAGTAGGTGTTAGCTGTTTCAACAGAGAAAAATAGTGCAGTGATGGGGAAGCGTTACATTATTGGATTGAACATCTTTCGGATGAGACGTTAAACCGAGGTCCCGTCTGCCTGTCCAGGTGGACGATAAAGATCCCATCGCACTATTCAACAAGAAAAAGGTGTTTCCCGCGTAACAATCACTCAGATCAAAAAAACTGCTTGTTTCCCGGACATCATGGTCTGCAAATTGGCTGTCGCATTGACCTAGAAAATACAGTCACTACACTCTACAGTAAACCCTGTGAAGCACTTTGAAATGTTCAACAACACGATAAGGTGCTCTATCAAATCCAAGGATTATTAAAGTCTTCGTTTTGTCTTTTAAAAGCAGAATCTGATGTTTGCTGAAACCCGAACATGTCAGTAGCAGGCAAAGTCAATGGCAAACATTGCTGGTTCAAACATACACATCAGTGATTCTGCAGTGTTTTACTTTGATCAATAAAAGTGAAAATAGTTTTGAGTTGGGTAGTGCTTCAAGCCCCAGGAAAGCCTTTGCACCCAGTCTTGCAAGCTTCTGTCTCGCTCTCTTTGACTCCCTGGGGTATATGGAAAGATAAGCACGGCTATTGCTTGTTTACTGCCAATTTTCCTATTGCTTTGCTGAAGAGCTCCAAGTGTCAGTGTCTTGAGGAAAGGGAGAACAATATTTCAGGGATCTCAGGTCATTTGACAGATGGCACTCTTCTAGTGAGGCAAAGGTGTTGGTTGTCTGACCCCCTTTACACAGCAGAACGTTTTCCTTTCGTGAGATCTTATTCTTATGACTCGGGCTGAGGGCAGCTACTGAATCCCAAACGTGTCAGGCAGATCAGAGGATTGTACCCAGAGCTATCTGGGTTGGAAGCCAGCAAGCGGCATAAGAACAGGACAATTGAGTCATTCTACTGACGCAGATTTTAATAAGGCTGTGTGGAGCTGGAAGTCTGGATAAATGCCATTCTGACGACACTCTCGAATGTGGCTTAGCTTTTAAAATATATATCTCTTACTGGAGTTTAAAATGCTCCTGTAATTTTCTTACATGGCAGATGACAATGGTTTAACTTGACTGCCTGACAATGTGAGGGAAGAGTGGGCCTGCCTCTCATGTTAAGTAGGTAGAGAGACTTGCTTCGTGCATTCTCCGGCTGTAAGCTGGCAGATAGGCAAGCCTCTCTCATTAACATGCTGTCCCTGTGCCCTCGGATATGCCCAGTGGGGCACATGTTGCTCCGCAACTGTCATGATCTCTAGGGTTCACGGGGAACAAATAAAACTAGTGTGAAGAGGCGAAGGGACACAAACAGGATGGATTATGCAGACCAGCCATCTGCACAGCTGCAATCCCCTTGAAGAAAAAGACCTCACTGTTCGTGAATCAATTCCTCCCCATTCACAATCTCTCTATATAGAGCCGCATTCAAAATGGCTTGAAGGGGTAGCCAGGCCAGCAGAATGGTCTGTTTTTCTTTGGATGATCAAGAGGATGTTACTATTTATCAGTGCTGTACTCTTGCCAAGGCACACTGCGGTGACTCAGAGAGTTTTGGCTGCAACTTGCGGAGGAGTCACACTGCTCTGAAATAGAAGCCCAACCGTCGCTGATCATTTCTTTTGCCCCAAATCGAAACAACAAACAGAAAGCCCTCCTGTGCACATCTCTATTTGATGTGGTTAGACGCAACGTGTGTATGTATATATATTTTGTTGAGACCGGAGACAGCAGCAGTGTAAAGGAACAGCCAGTGGATCACCCTTTGTTCACTTTAAATGCCGCAGCCTGAGAAAATGAGATTATTGTAGTCTTAACTCTCTTTTTTTTAAAAAAAACAAGCTCTGTTTCGGGGCTGTTTATTTTCTGGGAACTTAACTGGGTTCAATCTGAGGGAATCATTCAAATCCAATATTGAATATGATGCATTCAGGGTGGACAAACATTTATTGACTGTCTTCTTTGTGTCTTCGCGTAAAGCAAACTTTACGAGATGAAGGGTTTCCAAAATGCAGTAAAAGAGCACAATGGGAAGGGAAAGGGCAAGAACAGGAGAAAGCTGTCGACCGTTTCTGTTCAACCCATTTGAAACTCCTGCCCAAGGACATGAGGGTCTTTGTCTGCCGTATTGGCAGTATGTTGGTAGTGTGCAGTGGATAAAAAGTGCTGAAAGCCTCCTCTTGATGTGGAACAAGTCCATATGATACCACTTCTATTGATGCTCTGTGGATCACAATTCACGTAGCAGCATCTGCTAAGCATTAAGGCAGGTTGAACTCAAATAGCCTGTTTGGTTCGCTGTTATTGTCTTTTGCCAAAACCACAATAGCCGTAAAATTCTTTAATTCTACATTGGTTTGTCTTGCAGAATAACACTCACATTCTGCAATGTGGGCATTGTACCTGATGTGTGGACTGGGCCAACACTTTTAGTCGTGCCCACAGGTTTTTAATGGAAGACTGAAGAATGCAGATTTAAGCATTCATCCAGTTTGAATTCACAAGATATCCTGAGCTTCCCCGATAGACCAGTTTGAAACTAAACCATGTAGACCTAGGAAGGTCTCGGGTTCAATGCTGGCCGTGATCAGTAGCTGATCTCACTTGGAGTTGCGAGTTTATGATTCCACGCGAGTAGATTGAGTTGAAGCGATATCTCCCTCGCCCTGGAGCCAATTGTTACAACACATCACCTTGCGTTTATGTAACGACCTTCATGCGGGATAGCGCCATGAAATGCTGAACAATGGAGGCGTTCGACACCGAGCCGGGGAGAAAGGGGAGATGGCCATAGGCCACCGTCGAAGAGGAAAGTCATCGAGTGCGATCTGAAGATAGGCAAAGAAGTGTAAAAACTGTAGCACCTACTCTGGGAACACTGGATCAGCTGCAACCTCCCCACAGGCCACTAGGATCTTCCTGGTCTGTAGGCTTCAATGTCACCCTGGTTGGTGCTGCCATTAACTGAGCCCTGAGTATTTTTCTGAGCCCTTTGAGGAAAAGAAACGGAAAAGCTATGGCCAGAGCTAGAGCCGCCCAACAAGGAGTAAAGTTAAAAGCCGTACCCACCGACTTGATTCATGCCTTAAGTGCCACTGACATGGATAGGGAATAAGGAAGCTATTCCTTTCCCTGGTATATGCGTTTCCTGCCCCTGTCTTGTATCCCACACTGCTGTGGAGTATCCTTAGTGGACAGGAGTAATACTAAAGTTACATGTTACAGGTTACAGGTATCTGTAGGATTTGCACTCGGCTGTACCTGAGTTTGGGTAATGTACAGGTGCTGCTTTTGTAAATTTTCAGTTGGATACGAGATGCAGATTTCATCTTTGCTGCAGAAGGAGATTTCCATGGAGTATTTACAGGTGAGATTCTTAACTTCAATCTCAAAGCCCCGTGAAGACAGGAATAGAAGCAAGGTAACGATGGCACTGATATGCTGGCTTCTTGATGCTGCAGAAAGTGATTGCTTTCTCCTGGGCTTTAGCTCAGTTGGAAAAACTTTGTAGTGCAAATGGCACTCCAACCTAATGCCTGATTTCCTATCCTAGCAGACAACGCTAACATGGTGGTGTATTTATGTTCATTTTATTGTGTTCACCGTGAAGTCCCTTGGCGTATTGCGAGCGCTCCCCTCGCAAACAAGAGGACGCAGTTTCAATTCCCCAGGACGCCGAAACCTTTGGCAAGTTTCCTTACTCCACACACCTCTGTTTACCGAGGCAGCAAGTAGGAACCCAGTTGTTAGTCGATTGGAGGATTGCATTCTGGGGGTAACAATCCCTCGCCACCCCCAAAAAATTCACTTATCACTGTTTGCGGGACGCTGCTGTGCACAGTTGGCTGCCGTGTTTCTTCCACAAAATACACAGTCGCTCCACTTTACAGTATATTCTGTGAAGCGCTTTGAGATGTGATCAACGACGTGATTAGGTGCCATATCAAACGCAAGGATTATTTTTATTATTTATTACCGTCATTATGTTTGGGGTCTAACTTGCAGTTTAAATTTAGGAATTCCTAAAAGTATCAAAATGAAATACCCGAACTTGCCAGAGGCAAACTCCCCTCCCCGACACCGGTGCTGACCATGGCTGGTTTATGGTTTGTGGCTTCCTTCAACTGCCGAAACAACAATTTACACCTGTATAGCGTCCTCCGCGTCAGAAAGATATCCCAGGACGTGCTTGCCTTCTGTGAAAAGGTAACTTCTCCAAGTCTTATATATTCAGTCCATGCAAGCAACTTTATTAGTCCAAGAACTGGCCAACTGCGACCTATGGTGACACAAGGAAACTCCCAACGCGGGAAGAGGGAATTTGCAGTTGTGGAATCACTTTCAGTTCATACGGCTGGGTGAACAGGCCTACAGTGAAATAACACTTCATTGCATTTGATATAGCAGCTTATCACAACCGTCAAGACATCTCAAAGTGTTTCGCAGGATATGCTGTACAGTAATGCGACTGTGTGTTTCAGCGGGCTGGCGCGGCAACCAATTTGGAATCAGCGATGTCCCACAAACAGGCAATTCACTGGTTATACTGGAATTTGTTTTGTTGTGGTAAATCCTCCAGCTGCAGATTTACAACAAACGCAAAATGTGCCGCTGCGGTTTAAACAAGGGGAGGATATCTTGCTTGACAAGGTTAGGTTATAACAATGGTCAAGCATCAGATCTATTGCATCTCAGCCCTGTTTTACTGCACTTTGCCCATGACGTTATCAATAATATTACCTGTTCCACCTCTATCAGTGGACACTGTTATCTCCACGTTTAAATATCCAGTTACTCAAAGAGGTCACCCAAAACAAGAGCTGGCAGGGACAGTTCTATGTCCGCACTGCCTCCAATTTTCTCCTCTTTTCAGTGGTGTTTGCTCTGTCTGCATGATTGATGTCCTCTGGCAAGAGTCACAGAACTCTTGAGCTGAGTGAAGCTGCATTTGAAGGAAACTGGCGCCAATGAGCTGTCATTATGCTGTCAGAAAACAAACACAAAGAAAACAGGCAAGACCTCGACAGCAAAGAATGAGTGAAACCCAATGTCTAGAGATAATGCTTCCTACCGCAGCCTTCCTCTAGCTCCCGGTCCTGTGGCCGTGTGCTTTTATGCGGTGAAATCTGAAACATTCCAGAACAGAGTCAATGTGATAATTATCGAATCCAATCTGTCGTGATGTCGAAATGCCCTGCCATGTTGAATGGTGAAAAAACTTTTAAAATGAAGCGGAAAGCCGTAATCCTCACCTTCTGTCACGCAGTACACGGCAGAATAACAAGGATTATAACATAACTCAGTCACACCTGGTAGTAAAACAAGGGTAGTAACTCAGTCAGACTGTTGTAATCTTCCTATAGATTACACGCCTAATAATAATCCCTCCAAAAAACAAAACAATAATAAATTGGTCATTTTCAATCCACGACTGTTTGTGGGACATTGCTGTGCGCAATTGGCTGCCGCGTTTCGCCCACAAATATACAGTCAATTCACTTTACAGACTATTCTGTGAAGCGCTTTGAGACGTCGCGAAGACGTGAAAAGCGCTACATCAAATGCAAGGATCATTATTATTATTATCATAGATTGACTGTTGTAACATTACTATAGATTGATTGTCGTACGTTCCTGTAGATTAACTGTTGTTGCTCCCTATAGTTCGACTGTTGTGACATTGCTATATATTGACTGTTGTAACATGTACCTACCCTGAGATTAATATCCTTTTGCCAAGGCCGCCTGTAGCTCCAGCCCTACTCCATCTACATTTCACGGTACATTTGCCATGACCACCACAACCTGCCTTTAATCTCACAGAAACATTGTCGGATTCAGAAATTAACAGCTGCCACTGATTCTTCAGGGAGAGTTCAAAAATCTGACGACGTATTTGTTTTCCCACATAAGCCCTTCTCACATGGAATGCCTCCTCCGCCATTAACGCCTTCCTGGTGACACTGAACTGGGCACTGCTTAAAAATGAGGCAACGAGAGTGCAACAAGTGGTCTAAGTTCTCTTTAAAATCAGCAAACAACATAGAATGGGATGACGCCAAGATCTATACGGCTCAGATGCATATCGGGCGCTGGTTTTATTGACATGGTCATCAGGGAGGTTGATCAAGTTTCTGGGACATTGCTGTACGTACATTGGCTGCCACGTTTGCTTACAACTTACACATTCATTCATTCCACTGTACAGTAAATCCTGTGAGACATTTTGACAACATTTTGACGACGTGATCAGGCACTACGTCAAATGCGAGAATTGTTATTATTTCTTATTTTTATTGTGGCTGTACAAACTTTGTATTGCAGTGTTGTGGTGCTGTGGTGGAGCTTGTCAATGCATCATAGAATATTTCTACAAATAGCCAGTAATGGGGAAAACATTGTTTTCATTTTATTTTCATGGCCCAACACCAGATAGTTCCAGTGAATTAAAAAAATAAGAATACTTGCTGCCTCTCCAAGGAAGAGCGTTCTACCACAAGCCAAATGGCGTAGTGTGTGGGATCGCAGGAGTTGTAAACAGGAATTTATGCCCTTTTTCTTGCATTCCTCCTCCTTGATCAGCACATTGCACATTGTGGATTTCAAAATGCAACCTTTGAGAATAGTCCACATTCACCAGAGCTGTAAGGCCACCGTGCGTGGAGATAGTAATAATAATAATAATAATAATCCCTGCATTTGATACAGCGCCTTATCACGTCTTCAAGACGTCTCAAAGCGCTGCACAGAATATACTGTAAAGTGAATTGACGGTATATTTTGTGGGCAAAACGCAGCAGCGTCCCACAAGCAGTTGTGGATTTAGTGACCAAATTATTATTTTTTTTAGTACAGAGGCAACATAGTTTAAGACAAGAATTTGATTGGGAACGCTTTCCTTGTTATCATCAGGTGCTTACTGTCACCTCCTCCCTCCCTCCCGGCTCGGAGTTGGGCTCGCTGACCCACGTGAAAGGCGCTATATTAAGTGCAAGTTGTTGTTGCTTTGAGATCAGCCAGAATCCATTGATTTGAAGGCAGCCCCCTCAATAGCAAAGGCTGAGATTTTACAACAGCGCCACTGAGGGCAAGACAGATGGTAATTGAAATACTCTATAAGGGGAATAAGATGATTCTAATAACAATCCTTGCATTTGACATATCGTCCATAATTTCAAAATGAAGCACGTCAGAGTCAGTAGAGTTAAATATAGTGGCTGTGTATTTTGTGGGTGAATGTAGCAGCCAATTTGTGCACAGCAATATCCCACAAACCACCCTGAAGTGACCGATCGATCTCTCCAACGGGTTGTTGGCCAGGATACCGGGAGAAACTCCTTTCTCTTTTCGTATAGTGTATGGGTACTTTGATGTCTTTCTGAACAGGCAGATGGCATGTCAGTTTATGCCTCTTTTGAATGATGCAAATTCACTTCCGATAACGCAGCAGTCCTCAACACAAGGTGGAGTATCAGCTAAGTCCTGGAGCTTAAAGTCCCCAATACGTTTGAACCCGTAACCTGTGACCCAGAGGCAAGAGAGTAGAGGTGAGCCACACAGAAACATTGAATGACACGGTTAATCATGGGAGCATTGCAACAGGTTTCATTTAAAATTCATTTGCATTCTGCACCAAGGTATGTTAAATCTGGATTGGATGACAATATTATATTTCTATGGTAAAAACAGAAGTCGCTGGGAACACTCAGCAGGTCAGGTCAGGCAGCATCTATGGAGAGAGGAAAGTGAGTTAACGTTTCAGGTCGATAACATTTTGTCAGGTCATCGACCTGAAACGTTAACATCCCGAGGATAGAGTTCCTGAAATCGGCGATAGAATGGCTGAAAGCTCGCCCTCCGATTGTCAGACAGGTGACATGAAGCAGTCTAGTGTTTGCTCAGCAGAAGAATCGGGCTGAGATGATAGGGCTGCAGGAGGTCGCAGAGGTTGGACAGGACAAGGTCGTGGAATGATTTGAAAGTGAGGACGAGGATCTTGAATTCGAGCATTGAGGAGCCAGTGGAGTTGAGCGAGGGTAGGGGTGCTGGACTCTCACAGCCTCGTGCAAGAGAGGACATGGGCTGCAGACCTCTGGATAAGTACCCGACAGAAAACATTTAAGTTAGTTACAGATTCACCCAGTAGAAATATGAGCCACCTGCCATAGAAATATTCCCGAAAAGGGTTTTGGTTTGGCAGCGACTTAGACCAAGTGGACCTTCTGATTTTCAAATGTAAGTGCCCTTCAGAGAGTAGAGAAGTACGACTGCAATTTCATTCTGATTTTTTGGCAAGTTTTTAAGTATTGAAAAGCATTGCCCTTAATCCCATTTCCATGTAAATCCTGTCACCTCCTGCAATCGTATTGCATTGCTCTTGATCAAAGTTGGCAGGATCCTGAATTAACCCTGATTGAATTTTGTCGGGTTAAATTGATAATCTGCAAACCAGCACTTCGCTTCGCACGATCACAAGATTAGTCTGGGTGAAGAAGGCCCTTTGACCCAATTGATCTCATCCCTTACCATTTCCCCATCACTTTACCAAGCTGCTTTTTAAATTGTTCAAGAGCCCTGACCTCTACCACCTTTCCTGACAACCTGTTCCTACCATTGATTAGCCTCTGCATATAGAAAAACTTCCCGGTGTCTGTCCTGAAATCGCCCTTTGCAACTCTAAATCTATGCCCTCTTGTTCTTCTGTCGTGATACATCTTTAAGCAATGATCTGGATTTACTTTTTCAATGCCGTTTAAGCATTTTGTACACCTCCACGAGGCCTTCTCTGTCTTCTCTCCAGACTTAAGAGCCCCGGCAAAGTCTCATCGTGGCTTACAGCTCATTTCTCCAACACCGGGGATCATCCTCGGTGATCTCCTCCTGTGAGCTCCCTGATGGCGTGCTGATCAGAATGATATGCAGTATTCTAAGGTGTGGTCTGACCAGACCACTGCGCAGCCTGAGAATGTTTATCTGGGGTCTTAAACTCAAACTAAATTCCAACTCGCCATGAGCTAAAAGTGCAGTGGGCACCACAAGAGGCCTGACCTCCAGCCGTTGTCACAGGGTTGGGGGATGCGGGGGTTGTAGGGGGATCACACTCATAGAGCAGGCTTTAGATTTTGCCACCACTGCATATAATAAGCATGTATTTTACCCTTTGAAACGTCTTGAAGACGTGATAAGGTGCTATATCAAAATATGCAAGGTGATTATTGTTATTGTGATGCATGGATGCAAGGATTATTTACATGCGCTGCGAGTACTCAGTCACAACTCTTTACAGTAGACCCCACGGAGCGCTTTGAGACGTTTTGATGACCTCTGTGCTGCTGCATGATACGCAATGATTCTTATTATTTTATTGTTGTGCGACACAAATCAACGGCACTAACAATTAACCAATCGCACGTCACACTTTTCACCTCAGTGTTTCCAGCAAGCGGGGGCTGGGCTGAAAAACACGGTGACTCGACCTGAATCAATTTGTCACAACCCAGTTAGTAACCGGATAAAGGGGAATGCCCCGGTCCTGTGTATCTGTTGTCCCACAATCTGATTCTCACATTGACGTGATGTGCCACAGACTCATAATTTAGCCGTGTACACTAATCCTCTGGGCTTTTCATCCGCCTTAACCTGCTAACAAATGGCTCGCCTTTAAAATCAGTGGGAAGTGCATTCAGGATTGTGCGACTTCACAAATGGCCCAATTAGGTGTAAGCACAGGAAGCAACTGTGCTGAATAAATCTGCAGAACAAAGTCTTCGACCTTTGCACCAGTGCTCCTCCACCCCCCCACTGCCCCCACTCCTCCCCCCGCAACCCTCCTCGCCCTCCCCCTCCCCCCTCTCCTCCCCCACCCATTCTCAGCCCCCCCCCCTCCCTCTGCCTCCTCCTCTCCTCCTCCGCCGTCTCTGATGTGTTCCAGTCCTCTGGCTGCATGAGCTGCAACAGGTGTAAACATCACTTGTGCTTTGCCAGGCTGAGCACAGGAATGTTGAAAACAAGCCCAGGGGAAAATGGAAGCGGATAAGTTATTAATGAGTGTGCATGACATGGCTGGTTAGTGTAAGTGCTGAGGCACAAGATGTGGAGCCATCACCTCTCAAGAGCGTGATTGGCAAATCGGGTCCTTCTCTCCGTGAAAATCTCGTTTCATTAACTCTTCGGCTGTTCGGTTGCCTTTGTACCTGTGCTATAATGACTGCGCCTCACTTAGCTACACGATGACAGGCTGGTACTTGTCCACAATAGTGCGGTTCACAGATATTAATCCAGGTTGATGTAATGAGCATGAATAACATATTAGCCCACACGCTTTAGCTGTTATTATATTAAAACCGACAAGCTCCCTTGATGGTCTAGTGGCTGAAGACTCTGTGTTTTATAACCCGGGGAGTTTCTGGATCAAATCCTACTCTAACCGGAGTGCAGGTTGGGGTGCAACAATTGACCTCAGTCCCCATGGGTTAGTTAGCAGAAATTCAGCCTGGGTCGCTGCTTCTGACCGTTGTGGAGAGACAGGTGATGAGGAGCCAGGAATGTAAATGACAGAATACAGTCTTCAAAAATAATGTCTCCCGTGTTGCAAATGTCACAATTATATTCATAAGCGTTTAAATAAAACCATAGCAATATTAAAACTTTATTATATATTTCTTATGGTCTAGATATTTTAATTGGTGGCCGTAAAGTGTAGTGACTGTGGATTTGTTGACAAACTCAGAAACCAAATAGCGCTCAGAAATGTCCCACAAACAACCATGAAGTGAATGTCTCATTTTATCTGGAAGATTGTTAGCTAAGACACCAGGAGAAAGTCCTTTCTTTTTTATGCTGCCTTGGGATCTTTACTGTCTAAACTTAATAGGCAAACATTGTCCTATGGACGACATCCCCAATAATATAGCACATCCCCACATCGGCACTGGAAACTCACAGACTAAGAGCTCCAAGTCCCAAAGTGGGGCTTGAAACCACAAACATTTGACCCTGAGGTGAGAATGCTACCCACTGAGCCAGGCTATCACCTGAGACAGGCTTATTTTGCTATAGCTCAGTAGTCATGAAACAACTCGTGATTTGTGTGACTCCTTCAGGAGGAGGCATCAGAGATTTGGGATGCACTGAAAGATTGTTTAAAATGTTGGGTTCTCACCAACCCTCCTGGCTCTTGCCTTCCCACAAATTTCATATTTAAAACACAAATTTGCATCAAACCATCAGAGTAAGATTTGCATTTCGTTATGTGAAATAGTTCTCTGTAATTCCCATTACGTATATCTGTTTGTTTATCTAAGTGTTTTGCTAGGCAAATTAGCTTAGCCTGCAAATGTTCTGCCTTTAGCATTTAACAGTTCTGGTCATTGCAACTTAAGGGGGACTGTCAAGCACTCCGAGACACTACCCCGCATGAAGCGCCCGATATAAATGCAAGTTGCTGTTGTTGTTGTTTTCGTTGTTGTCGACCGTCCAGAGCTTAGAAAAATGACCTGTCAGCAACGATTAGGCAAGCGAGAGCTCTTCAGTCTTGAGAGAAGCCAACTCAGATGGGACCATATAGAGGTGTATAACATTTTAAATGGGATTGAAAAAGTAAGCCAGGAACAATGTTTCAAGATGCCCCACGACAGTGGAACAAGACGACGTAGGTTTAGAGTCACAACGGGCAATTTCAGTTTATTTTTCCAAATTCAATTTTAAATTAGGCACTGAAAGATTGTTTGAAATGTTCAGATCTCACCAACCCTCCTGGCTCTTGTTTTACACAAATCCCATATTTAAAACACAAATTTGCATCAAACCGCCAGAGTAAGATTTACATTTCACTGTATGAAATAGTTCCTTGTAATTCCCATTACGAATATCTGTTTGTTGAAGTATTTTGTTAAGCAAATGAACTTAGCCTACAAATATTCTGCCTTTGGCCTTCACATTTAATAATCCTTGCACTTGATATAGTGCTTTATCACGTCTTCGAGACTTCTCAAAGGGCTTCACAGAATATACTGTAAAGTGAATTGACTGTATATATATTTTATGGGCAAAATATTTCTGGTCATCATGACCTTCGGTTGCCACCTAGGCCTGTCCAACACTGTAGCACACCCCAGCACTATATCAAATGCCTACTCTGTGAGTTCAAAGTCCCAACGGGAGGGTTGAACCCACTTTCGTCTCAGTGCTACCAAATGAACCAGCCTAACACCCAGCTCCTTAGGTAAAAGGTCCAGCAAGAGAAGGTGGGAGGTAGAGCAGCAAAGGAGGGAGCAGCCCTACATAAACAGGATTGGGTGTGGAGTTTCTGTTGGAAGAGCACAACAAATTTCAGATGAAGAAAGGCCTTCATCCCATCCAATTTGATTCTTTTCGAATATCCACTCTACTCGTTATATGCTATTTCTTAGACGAGTTGATATCCTGGACTCAGCCGCCCTCCTGGTAACTCATTCCAGCTATTCATTAGCTTATGTGGATGGAAATGCTTCCATCCTAAAATGACCCTTTTCGGCATTGAACCTGTGATCTCTGACCTCTTGACCTTGATTCTCCTTATCTTACAATGTTTGTCGCTGATATTTTATTGCTTACCGCAGAATGTGTGTATCTGCCTCTGAAATCCTCTGCTTACAGAAACATACACCCTTTTGCTTTGTTGAATAGTTTTGTTGCAAAGCTACTGGTGACCGCGCTCCTAATCTCCCTCTGTGACCTGACATTACATCAGCAAACTACCAAACTGAACAATTTACACCCGTATAGGCTGTATGGTGTTGTACAATAACCTCTTATATTCTGTCTCTTCATGAGCTGTCCAGCTTGTGGAGAGACAGAAACCAAACCGAAACAATTGCTTGCCAAAACGTTTTAGTAAGATATTGCCCTTTAAACAATCTCCTCTCGGGCTCTTTATCAACGCTTGTGTTCTTGATCACATTGTCTAAACGTGTAACTTGTCGACCAAACAATTGTTGGACAGGTAGTATTACCCGACTTTATTCAGGCTGGATGTATGTTCAGTTTACTGTACTGAATGTAATGGCAATTATAGGGTTAAAGGGAAGCAACAGTAATGCAGTACAATTTTGTCGGGTAATTTTTTTTCAGCAGCCACAGCAGGTCCTCTTCACTCAGAAGGCTGAATGGCAGGTTCTCAATCCAGGAGTGAGTGTCCGTATTTGTCTATGTGGCTGAAAATTTACTAAAAATGTCTACATTTTCCTTCTGCTTGTCCTCGCGCAGTATAATACTGACTGGGCATTATCGCACCTGGTTACAGAGCAGAGGGAGCAGTGGGATGGACATCAGCTAAGCAAGTTTATGAGTCAGGACAATCCTACAAGGCAGATCGCAGTCTGCATCCAGCAACTGCTGTAAGAATTTTTATAAATCACTGAAAGCTGAGAAATACTGCACTGGAAATGAAAATCAATGCTTCTGAGTTCACATGACAGGATTTCCTGCAGAGAAACAGCCCTCGGCGCACGCCAGGAAATTGCCACAGTCATTAAAATGTTGTTCCTGTGATTAGTTTATCCGGCATTTTTTCCCCCTTTTTATTCCTTCTTTCCTGGTGAAAGATGACTTATGATGGATTATAGTCAGCCCCCTGGTACTTAGCTCAATTGGGCATTCATCCCTGTGGGTTTGTAACAGTGCGTGAGTACTGTTTCAGCGAGTTAAGTGACCATGAGGCAAAACCACAGTCCAGCTCAATCCACACACTTAAGCTTTAAACTGCGGTATTGCTAAATGCGTTAGTTCCTTATTTATCACTGGGGACAGTTAGGGACCGGAAGGGGTAAAATTCTATGTGGATCTATATTTACTCTATTAATGTAGCATTTCAGAGCGTCCAGAGTTTGACAAATGAAGGACTTCCTTCATTTGGAAACCCGTTTTCGGTAAATTTCTTTTAAGGTTCAACATTCAACAGTTTACCAAAATCTGGATTCTACATAAATAGACTAAACGTAGATCTAAGTGGAGTTTTAATCCAAGAATGTGTATTTGGGAATACAGCAGTTTTGCCTGAGTAGTTTTAGCATAAGTCTCTGGTTTATGAGGAGTAAACAGAACGAAGTTCGATCTGAGACAGACACATATACTTTTCAACAGAGATCACTGGGGTAAGAATTATGCTCAGTGTTACTTATAACACCTTTGGCCATGATGTGACCATAATGGGAAACCCCACTAGTGGCTGACAGTGCTAAAGGCGATGCGTTTATCTCAGCTTAACTGTGCCTTGGGGAGTGGAGGCATTGGTTGTATTTCCCTTTCTCGCTACTTCAATCAGAGGCACTGAGGGCAACTGTAGACCCAAGCTGAGATCAGCTAACTCAACACAGGTAAGCAGACTGCCAAGTGAGGGTCAGTGCTTACTGAGCAGTGTTCATACCAGCTACGGCCTAAAATTCAGCCTAATTTAAGCCTGGGAGACCATTTTTGTGGAAAATTCCTAAATTTAGTCTTACTTTGGAAGCCGGATTTCTGTAATCCTCTCCAAGAAGTGGCTCCGTTATTCAAAAGTCATTGTTTCCTCTGTCCATCTGCATTGGATTTCTGAACGTTTTCGTTTTCAATTCCTCTGATGCCCTGGCACCTCCCTCCCTCCCTCCCTCTCCGACCTGCTTACCCCCAACCCACAACCCGCTGCCTCTGCTCGACTGGCTCCGGCCTCCTGCATGTCCCTCGCGCCCTCCGTTCCACCATTGCTGGCCGCGGTTTCAGCCGCTACACCCCGAACCTTTGGAACACTCTTCCTCTATCCCTCCGCCTCGCCCCTTTCTTCCCCATCTTCAGGTCACGCCTGAAGACCTTCCTATTTGTCCGTCGCTTTGGTCACCTTCCCCTCTCCCCCCAGCTCGGAGTCGTTCCCCCTGGCACCTGTCAAGCCCTCTGGGACGCTGCCCTGTGTGAGGGGACACTATATAAATGCAAGTTGTTATTCTTGAACGTTGAACCCTGTTTGGAAGGGATATGCTGATGCTGGGAGGTTATCTTAGGTCAAACTCATCCCCAGATCCAAAGTGAGACTGGCTTTTTCATTCCTACCGAGCGATGAAGCTAAATATAGTTCCGAATGGTCTCAGCATGTTTAGGTTTGTGCAACATTTGCAATTTATTGTAAGCTCCAGGAATCAGCCAGCTGCCAGTTACACTGAACCACACACCAACCAGGTGCAGACCAATAATGCGTTTTTCTGAACTATTTAAAACTTCAAACACAATACCACAGCCTTAGTGGAGACCTTCGCTGGAACACAGGGTGCTGTGCAGGAGGGAGGGGAGGGGAGGGGAGGGAAGGGAGCTTTAATCAGTTAACACTACCATTCAGAAAGATAATCTCTCTCTCTCTCTCTCTCTCACTCGCTCGCTCTCCCTTGCTTATTGTTCAAACTGATCCTTCACCTTTAAAACCGACACCAGGAAGCGAAGTTAGAAACTGGCAAAAATGTAAATTCATTCTTGAAAGTAGCACATTTATTTATTTATTTATTTATTTATTTATTTATTTCGCCCACACAAAATATACACAGTCACACCACTTCACAGTGTATCCTGTGAAGCGCTTTGAGATGTCTTTTCAAGAGCCTGGCAATAATAATAATAATAATAATAATAATAATATTAATAATAATAATAATAATCCTTGCATTTGATATAGCGCTTTTCACGTCTTCTCGACGTCTCAAAGCGCTTCACGGAATAGACTGTAAAGTGAATTGACCGTATATTTGTGGGCGAAACGCTGCTGTGATAAGGTGTATCAAAGCCAAGGATTATTATTTTTAAAAGTGCTGATGAAGTACAATCAGGTAAAGTTTGCAATGAGCGTTATGCAAATGTAATTTGTTGTTGCTGTTGTTGTTGTCCTTAACTTCTGCCAGTGTTAATTAGAATGACACTATGCAGTGTTAATTGCGTGGCTCAGAGATAGTATCAACAACAACAACAATGTTCCACTTATCTATCGCCTTTCACTTTGGAAGGATGTCCCAAGGCGCTTAAGGGTTTGCACTCGAGCTGGGAGTTGGAATCAAATGGGTTGGAGGGTTGGGAGAGTGGCCAAAAGAGGAAAGTCTGAGATAGGCTTTGAAGGAGGCAAGGGAGGGGGCAAGGCGGAGGGGCTCTGGCATGGGGTTCCAGAGGGTGGGGGCAGAAAAGCTGAAGGTCCGACTGCCAATGGTCTGGCAGGTAGTACGGGGGACACTGAGCGGAGGGAGCGGACAGGTTGATGTGGTGTTAATAGGTCACAGAGATAGGGAGGAGCAAGGCCGTGGGAGGGCTTTAAAAGTGAGGGCGAGGATTTTAAACTCCATCCTTTGACGAATGAGTAGCCAGTGGAGCCGGGCAAGAGTAGGTTCACGCAGCTTAGTGCGGGAGAGGAAACAAGATGCAGAGATATGAATGGTCTGCAGCTTGTGGAGGGAAGAGTTGGGCCCAGAAACAAAAAGGTTCAGATCTCACCAACCCTCCTGGCTCTTGTTTCCCCACAAATTTCATATTTAAAACACAAATTTGCATCAAACCATCAGAGTAAGATTTGCATTTCGTTATGTGAAATAGTTCCCTGTAATTTCCATTACGTATATCTGTTTGTTTATCTAAGTGTTTTGCTAGGCAAATTAACTTAGCCTGCAAATGTTCTGCCTTTAGCATTTACAGTTCTGGTCATTGCAACTCAAGGGGGACTGTCCAGAGCCTAGTGACAGGACAGGAGAGAACAAGGAGGATGAGCAGTGTTAGAGCAACGATTAGGCAAAGGAGCACTCTTCTGTATTTAGAGAAAACAGCTCTGATGGGACCTTATAGACGTGTATAACATTTGAAATGGGACGGAAAAAGTAAACCACAAACAATATTTCAGGATTCCCCAAGACAGTAGAAAAAGAGGACATAGGTCTAGAGTTGTTCAGGACAGATACCAGGGAGTCTTTGTTTACCCAGCGAGCAATTAACGACTAGAATAGGTTACCAGAAAGGATGGCAGAGACCAAGATATTGGATTCATTTACAAAGCAGCGTGATGCCGTGTTGGGAAGATGGTAAGCTGGCCGGGCTGCGGGGGATGACATGACCCTGCATGAAAGGCCTTCTTTCTCCAAACCAATCTTGCGATTACTTATTGAAATTAAATTGAGCCTATTTTTTTTAAATAAAATAAATTTAAGTATTTGGTTAGTTAGTTAGTTAGTTAGTTAGTTAGTTAGTTAGTTAGTTAGTTAGTTAGTTAGTTAGTTAGTTAGTTAGTTAGTTAGTTAGTTAGTTAGTTAGTTAGTTTCTGCTGCTTTAATTATCATGTCTTGACTCCACTTCACCTCAGCCCTTGAAAATGCTGCTTTTGGAACAGATATTAGGAAGTGGGTAAAGAGAGACCCAGAGCAATGTGTGAACCTGTTCCCCTCCCTTTCTGTGGGGCAGAGCCAGGTTTTCTCATGGTACCTCCCCCGAGGCACTAATATCTAGCATCAAGACCTCAACTAGAGTGGATTCAACAACAACAACTTGCATGTATGCAGCACCTTCAGGCAGGGCAGTGCCTCAGAGCGCTTAAGAATGCTGGAGCCTAACCCTGACCTGGTGGGGATGAAGGAAGTGACCGTAAGCACGTTTGAAGAGGAAGGTCTTCAGGCATGATCCAAAAGAGGGGAAGGAGGGGACAAGGTGAGGGATTGGGGGGGAGAGAGTTCCAAAGCTTTGGGGCATAGTGGCTGAAAGCGCGAAATTCACAGGGATGAACTCACAGCGAGACAAGACGCTGCGCCCAAAAACTTCCCCCTAACTTTTTACCTTTTGTCCTATGGTCAACACTGCTCCTTGGCTCCTTAACTCCTTAATTCTTCAAGAGCTGAGAACCCTTTTTGAATTGCAGCAGTTGTTTTCGCTGCTCCCTTTCGCACCAATGGTCGAAGGGGAATGGGTTAAAAGCAGACTTTTTTTCATCCAAATCCACATCTCACAGTGTGTACATTTGAAAGTGATTTGTGATATTAATCAATCTGATCATGATCAGGTTAATGACTGTATTACACTTTCTTTTGAAAGTTTTTTTTTAAAATAAATAATTGCATTCCTGCTGAGTGTGCGGATATCTTTGGTTAGATGACTTTGTGATAAGGGTTCAAAAAAGCAAATTCCTTGTTTAACAGGTTTTCCTACCAGTCCAGTTTATACATCATGCGCCAGCCTTACTTTCTTCTCAACACATGTTTTGATTGCAATGAGGCGAGGGATGTTGGTGCTGGGAAATAGAAAATGTTATATATTTTTTTGCCCTCAGTCTCAGAATCCATTTTAGGTCAAGCACAGATTAGAACTAGAACGTGGTCTGAACTGTGGGATTGCCAACAGGGACCGTGGGATGGAGTTCCAGAGTGTGGGGGTAGAGAGGCTGAAAGCCCGGCCACCGATGGTAGGGCGGGTCAGGCGGGAGACATGGAGTAGGCTGGAGCCTGATGAGCGGAGGGAGCGGGCAGGTTGGTAGGGGGTCAGCAGGTCAGAGAGGTAGGAGGGGGTAAGGCCATGGATGGTCTTAAAGGTGATTATGAGGATCTTGAACTCGATCCTCTGGGGGATGGGGAGCCAGTGGAGTCGGGCGAGGGTGGGAGTGATGGGGTCACGGAGATTGATGCGTGAGAGTACACGAGCTGCAGAGTTTTGGATGATCTGCAGCTTGTGAAGGGAAGAGTTGGGAAGGCCGATGAGGAGGGAGTTCCTGTAATCGAGCCTTGAGGTGATGAATGCGTGAGTGAGGGTTTGGGGGCCTGAGGGGTGAGGCAGTGGCGGAGTCTGGCAATGTTGCGGAGTTGGTGGTAGGCAGTGCTGGTCATGGTGCGGATGGTGGGGAGAAAGGACAGTTCAGGGTCAACCAAGACCCCCAGGTTCCTGACTGGCTTAGTGAGGTTGAGTGTGCAGCCGTGGAGGCTGATGCTGCCAGCGCCTGAGGTGCGGAGGCGCTGGCGCGAGCCAATCAGGACGAGACGTCTCAAAGCGCTTTGCAGAATAAACTGTAAAGTGAATTGATTGAACATTTTGTGGGCGAAACGTGGCAGCCAATTGCGCACAACAGTTTAAAATACTAAATACTAAAATAAATCCTAAAATACTTTCACTGTCGACAGAGAAGACTTTAAAGATGCTAATTTGGGCTAGATTTAAGGCCAGCCTCCAGAGAACCATGTACTGACCCATCGTACCACCATTTTACATCCAAATACTAAGGCAACAAACCTGTAAAGCGCTCCAAGACATCACCCTGCATGAAGGAAACTACTGTATATAAATGCTGTTGATATCGTCTGTGTCCGCACTTTATCAAGAGCGACTTTCAATCCTAGTCAGTGTTGTGCAGGGGTCAGGTTAATGTAAATTAGCTCCCCTTATGTCTACACTGTACTGTAAGTATACATGTAAATAATATTTAAGTGTACATGTAAGTATGTACAAATATGGTCTGAGCAATGGGAAGATGTTATTGCAATATTCATGTTTGCTATCCTGGTAACATGACTTGCAGAAAGTTTTGACATTTTATAGTTTTTGTTGATTTTATTCGAAAATTCCTGGCAATATCTTTTTCCTCTCACAAACATAGGCTGAGAGGGCAAACAAATATTCCTAATACTATACCAACCCTTGCGATTACCACAAATTGACATACACAAGTTATATGATGTAATAATAATACTCTTTGCATTTGACATATTGACTTGTAATGTCATTGAGATGTCACAAAGCGCTTCACAGGATATATTGTAAAGTGTAGTTACTGAAGTGAGTGACTTCATGGCTGTTTTAATTTATGGAGTGAATTTTATTTGGGGGAAAAAATCATTGGATAAGTTAACACCCGCAAATCGCAGGACACTGCTGGACGGCAGTTTAAGAGCAACACTAAGATTCAAAGGATTGTTCCCTCCCTTAGAATAAACAGAAAGATCTCACTGGAGGCAGTGAGTTCAACTTGGGGGTTTTACTCACGCAGGCACTGTCAGACCTGACTTTGGTTTGTGGTATGTGTGAGTTATGTGGGTCTGCTCCTGCCATTGCTCAGATATCCTCTGCTTAAAATGATTGGGTTGACTTTGAGCTGGAGCTGGGCAAGTGACTGTGGCAGAGGAAGCTGATGATTGGCTGTGAGTCAACACTTCCTCACCACTGATGATGCAGTGAGACTGTGGCTCGGGGTCTGACTGGAACAGCTCTGGTTTCAATTTATTTTTTTAACTGAAATCCAGTTTTCATTCAAATAAATACGCAATACACAGTACAATATGTATGTTAGATTATCCAATTTTGCAGCAGCACTAAAAACCCATTTCAACATTTTTGACTCTTTTCAGATGTGGGCGGCAGCTCACAGTCCTCGGGAAACTTAAACCAGGGGTGTAATACACATGAGGGGGTAATAATAGCAATTTGCATTTAAATAGCGCCCTTCTCGTGGGGTAATATCTCAGAGCACTTCAAAAAGCTGGGTTAGGGACACTAAGCGAGATGTGGGGGGGAAGGAGGGAGGAGAAGGAGGTGGTAGGTGACTAGCCATGGGAACAAATTCCGAGGATTGGGACAACAGCTGCTGGGAGACTTTACCTGCAGTCCAAGTTTGTGTAACATATGTTCAGATACCCAGGGCTTGAATTTCACCTTGATTGGTTTGCAGAGAGATAGGCAGCTGCTCTCAAGCTCCGCACTGTCAATTGGTAGAACCGTCACACAGTGAGCAACAATAACGATAATCATAATAATCCTTGCATTTGTTATAGCGCCTGATCCTGACGTTGACACGTCTCAAGGCGCTTCACATTGTAAAGTGAAGATTGTGCATTTTGTCGGAGAAACACGGCAGCCAATCATGCACAGCAGCGTCCCCACAAACAGTCATGGATTGAGTGACCAAATATTTTTGCGGGGGGGGGATAGGGGACATGTGTCCAAACTCTGGGCAGGAAGATGGTGGCAATGCTCTCATACATTTCAGGCTGAGCTGCATGGCTCACCAGGAAATATGCCTGGTACCTGCCATCCACCTAGTGAGGGCACAAACCTGCACTTGTCGGATATTAAATAGCCAATTAGTGACTATGCTCCTGGGTATTTGGTAAGCGGGGTCTCCTTCCAGCTGGTCTAAGGTGAAATTCTTGGCAATGGAATGTCGGAATCGAGCCAGTCCTCTGTAGTAGTCTTGGGAATCCAGTTCCTGAGCCAGGCGGGTCCACAGTAATCCAGGGCATTACTCCAACCCAGTTAGGCTGGCACATTGGTTGGAATTGGAAGGGCAGATCAGTCGCTGGAGGCTGGGACTCTCAGCTTCTGTTACCCTTGCAAGCCAAGACCCTTATGACAAGCAGCAGGAAAGCTTGCCAGACTTGCTTTAAGGGCAAGCTATATGTTTTTTTTGCTGGTTAGATTCCAGCAGTACCCCAACCCACACTGTGGAATTACAGCGGTTAGGGATGTAGTCAGTGAAGGCTCGACCCTCGACCACTGATGGTGGCACAGAGGGGGTGCAGCAGGTCTGAGTTAGCAGCAGAGCGAGCTAGGAGAACCTCACAGAGATAAGGGGGCACTAGGGTGTGAAGGGATCAATAGTGATGGGAACAGAGCCCTGAGAGTGTCTGTAAGGCTGCTCTGTGATTGATGCATTTTGATAGTATCACACACACATAGCGCGTGCAAAGTTCAGGTGACCTAAGGACACAGTAAGAAACTTGCCAATTAGATGCCAACTGTGTCTGTTATTATTTACACCATTTGGTGTTTCAATGGGAACTGGTTTATTCTGTTTGAATTGTGGGTTTGTGCTGTTAGCAGGATGTACTACCAGTGCATATGGTATATCCTACTGGTGTACATGCTCCGCTTGTATTTGCCAACCGTGTACATGTTGAGGATATCCAACAGTTGTATGCTGACAATTGCACGTGGCAGAGGTATATATGAGAGTGTACCTGCTGTCACCCAATGTACGTGCTGCCAGTGTTATGATGCTTCATCTCTTTGATACAGGATAACGTTCACACAAGGATAACGGTGCCGGCAGGGTGATTCCCGGGGCTTAGGAGCAGGAAACTCTGTGCTCAGTACAGTACAGGATTACAAAGTGATAATGGATTTTATGGTATTGACTGATTAGCTAATGAAAACCGCCTTTGTAAAGGGCTCTCGTGTTTTCCCCCCTCAGGGAGCAGGGACCATTATTACAGCTGTGCCAAGTGACATCCCAATGGCAACAGCGAATAAGAGAGAGCTTGCAATTGCTGACCCGTGCTGTGAAGTTCTTATTTTCTAACCTCGCTCCAAACTACGTATTTATTTCAACCCGAGTGAGAGAATGGCGTTCTGCTGCACGATACCGTTAGCCTTAAGAGCGAAAGATTGGTTAAGAAAAATGTTTCCCCAAGAGGATTGTCTAAATATTTGTAAATATCTAAACATTAGGCCTCATCACTCATAGAATCATAGAATTGTACAGCACAGAAGGAGGCCATTCGGCCCATCGTGTGTGTGCTGCTCTTTGAAAAGAGCTTCCAAGTCAACCCCACTCCCCGCTCTCTCCCCATAGCCTGATCAACACCACTCCCCCGTGTTCTCCCCATAGCCCTGATCAACCCCACTCCCCCTGCGCTCTCCCCATAGCCCTGATCAACCCCACTCCCTTGCTCTCTCCCCATAGCCCTGATCAACCCCCACTCTCTCCCCATAGCCCTGATCAACCCCACTCCCCCGCGCTCTCCCCATAGCCCTGATCAACCCCCACTCTCTCCCCATAGCCCTGATCAACCCCATTCCCCCCGCGCTCTCCCCATAGCCCTGCAAACTTGTCCTCCCCAAGTAGGAGACATAGTTTAGTGTAATGTTTAGTGGGAATATACCCTGTTGGTTGTTGAGCTCTCAAATTGAATTGGTAAGTTATTTTTTCAAAAAAAAAAGCAAAATTAAAACAAACTGCTTCTTAGCTGTGAGAGTGCTTTATAACACCTCTGTACTGCGTTAGGAGTACGGCTTAATGTGCAAAAATAAAACCAGGGATTCAGCCAGTGTAAGTCAGTTAAATCAACATTAACACTTATCTGCTGCACGAAACTAGAAAATGGGATCAAATGAGTCCCTTGTACGGCTCACAGCTCTGCTGGGTTGAAGGCTGTGGTATGCTGGGAAGGTAGGCATACAGTGGCAGAGACCTTTGTTCAGCCTGTGGAAAATCACACACTGTCAATATCAGAAAGGAAAGCAAATAATTACCACATCCGAATTGGCTTTAATATTAGCCAGGACTGGAAGAGAAGGGAGGCCTGTCAAAATTGGCTTCACCGCATGAGTGGCGCCCGGTTTCTCCATCTCGTCTGCGTCCCTCCCTCCCTCTCTCTCTCTCTCTCTCTCTCTCCCCCCACCCCTCCCTCTCTCTCTCTTTACACCCTCTAATCCTGCTATTCATTCCTTCCCTGTTAGTGACCAGGAAAAGTAACACGTTTCAGCAACCGGCTGCTGCTGGTTCTCGCAATTTTTTTGTGTGACTGGGTGCGAGGTTCGGCCACAAATGCTTGCTGTTGGCAGTTTACCCCAGGGCAAACTATTGTTTATGGCACATAATCCAGTGACTGGCGGTGTATAATAATAATAACAATAATAATCTTTCTATTTGACGTAGTGTCTTAACATGTCAAAATGCCTTAAAAGAGCTACACAGCCGTTACTGTAGGGTGTAGCGAGAGAGAGAGTGCGTATTTTGTAGGCGAACGCAGCAGCCAATTCACGCACAGTAATGTCCCACAAACCAGCCATAAACTGAATGACCAACCTTATCTGGGGGATTGTTGACCAGGAAACCTTCTCTTTTTCAAATAGTGCCGTGGGATCTGTAATAACAACAACAACAATAACAAAATTACATTTGTATATAGCGCCTGTCACGTCGGGAGGACGTCCCAAGGCGCTGGACAGTCAGAGTTTCGGACCCAAGCTGGGGGTTGGGGCCGGGGAGGGTGGAGGGCAGGGTGGTGAAGCAGGGAGATCGAAAACACGGTCGAAGAGGAGGCTCTTGAGATAATGTTCACCTGAATAGGCAGACGGGACCTCGGATTAACATCTTATCCAAAGGACGGCACCTCTGACAATGTAGGGCTTTCCCGGTAGTGTATCAATCTAAACTGTGAGCTCATGAAAGGTATACCTATATTTTTCTAACGTTCAACACTTTCCTTTAAGTATGCGCCAGTGTCGGGTGAGGCAAGTGAGGCTCTGGCTTCCCTAGGCCTCGCAGCAAGCATTGCGAGACCTACCGAGAGTGTGGGAAAGTGGGCCCGGTGAGAGAACAAGACCTGGCCTGGGAATGGTGAAACCTGTGAGCGAGTGGGGCTGGGTGAGAGCAGGAAAGTGTGACCGGAGGAAAAAGACATTGCGTGTACGCAGAGGGCCCCTTTGCTGTGAGAACAAGGTAGCTTAGTTTCGCCCGCAAAATATACAGTCAGTTCACTTTACTGTTTAGTCTGTGAAACCCATGTTCCAGTGCTCTTATTTCAGGGGAGCAGCAGAGACTGGGTGGGGGGTGGAGAGGGAGAGAAGTTTTCTTCTCCTGTTCATTGAAAGCTCAACGGAGGCAGTGTCGCTGACAGATCTGCAGATGTAGGACAAGAGATACAGCGGGGGCTGGAAACAGGGGAAGGGTGATAAAAGTCACGTTGGGGAATCTGATCGTCAAGCGAAATGGAGCGTTCAACGCGAATCCAAATCTGAGCTCAACCCAAAAGAATATATGCAAACGTTCCGATCTATTCGGATATTTCTGGATTCTTTCATTCCAGCCTGCATCCGAGAAATTGGTTGTTTCATTTCCCCCATGATTTCAATATTCTGGTGGAAATAGTTGAGTGAATTTTGAATCAACTGAACTAAAACTCCAAAGACCTTCCTTTTTGATGGTGCTCACGGTCAGCTCCCCCTCCCTCTTCTCCTGGCTCGGTGTCAGACTCCACCACTATCGAGCACTCTGGGATGCTTCCCTGCATGAAGGGCGCTATGTAAATGCAAGTTGTTGTTGTACAAAAAGACTCAGCTGCACTGAGGACTATTTGGTTTCGTAACGAACCTGACACTGAATCACTACAAGTCACCAAGTAACCTTGAAGCAAACCAAATTATTATTAATAATAATCCTTACCTTTGAAAATTTCCTTTCACGTCGGGGGGACGTCTCAAAGCGCTTCACAGGATATTCCGTAAATTGGAGTGACTGTGTGTTTTGTAGGCTAACCCCTTCTTTGTCAATACAGTATATAGTGTTATTTGCATAAATGTGGCATCCATTAATCTACATTTTACGAAGCAATTCATTCATAAAATGTACACAAATTCATATTCTGGCAGGACATTTCTTTAAACAAATGTATTTTTATTTTAAACACTGAATTATGCCATCATCAAATGTCCTTCACAATCAAATCGTACATCAAGCTCACATACACATTTATATCTTAAATGTGTGTATGAGCCTGGCTAAGTTGTGGGTTTAAGCCCCACATAGGGACTTTGAGCTCACAGTTCTAGGCTGACGCTCAAATACAGAGCTGTGCTACATTATTGGAAGTGTCGACCCTCAGGATGAGATGTTTAACCAAAATTCCATCTGCCTGTTCAGGTGGACGTTAACGATCCATTGAAATTATTTGAAAAGAGAAGGGAGTTTCTCTCAGTGTCCTGGATAAAATTGGTGGTACACCTCAAGGCTGTTTGTGAGACTTTGCTGTATGCTAATTGGCTGCAATGTTCGCTTACTAAATAAGCGGTATATCCCGTGAAGCGCTTTGAGACATCCTCGCAAAGTGAAAGACACTATCGAACGCAGGGATTGTTTATTTATAATTGATAAATGCTCAGGGTGGAGGAAATGATCTCTGCTAATTCAGCTTTGAGGGATTATACGTTCCACACTTAGCACTTTACTGAATCGTAATGCGTGTGACATGTCTGGGAAGGTATTAGGAGGCTGGCTGTAACCAGTGTGGGCTTGATACCAAGGTTCAAATGTGCAGTCAAACATTGCAAAACACTGTAATGTTTTATTGTGTTTGTCTCTGCCATCTCGTGAGCCTGTCTATTGATTACCCGGTTGCTTCTGCATAACCCTAAAGGCTTTATTAATCTTTTCAAAACTAGAATTAAAAACTCCCATCGAGTTTGTGCAGCAGTTTTGAAAGCCGTGTAAAAAGAAAACTGTATATCGCTGTCTGTTGGGGAGCACAAAGTAGCTATTGTGTGACTCTGTCGCTGTGACAAAATAGGATAATCAATTGGGTATAACAGAAATCAATATGTGCACCAATCATCTATACTGAATTGTTCAATGTATTTCCTACTATAGTCAAACCCCAGAAATACCGATAATAATAATAATAATCCTTGCATTTGATATAGCGCTTTTCACGTCTTCTCGACGTCTCAAAGCGCTTCACAGATTAGACTGTAAAGTGAATTGACTGTATATTTGTGGGCGATTCATGTTCTTATCAGGGTTTGAGCTCATCGAGCTTTGAGCTCCCTTCTTGAATTGAAAATCTCTCTATTCGTCTTCCCAGGGTTGTGACTAGCGGCTTGTGACTGGAGCCGTGGCACTATGTACTTCACAGCCAAACCTGTAGATGTTGATTCGAGACCATTAAACGTGCGGTTGGAAATTTGCAGTTCATGGGGTACAGCGTATGTTGGAGTACTATTGGACTGTGGCAGCCAATGTGGCAAGTCTCCCAGCACAGAGTCTTTGTAGTAGATTATTCCTGCCTTTTCCGGGAACTTGGGTTACCTGAAATTCCCCAGTGCGACAGCAAAACCCTTAACGGAGGCTCACTATGAACCGGGGGGAAATCCAATTACAACAGAAGGTGCAAAAAACAACAGATTGTATTACAATTAGGTTTCGCTATACTTTTAAGGCTCTGCTTGGTATAATAACTTGAATGTAATAGATATATGGTATCCACAGAAATATGTTTCCTTCCTTGTCGTCAACTTGCGCATCATTTGTTAACCGTGCTTCCTCTTAGCTCCAGGTATTTTTAGACTTCCTGCTTACCAAGAATTGCTCATCATTAAACAGCCGCCACCTGCAGATCATCCATGCGACGCTGACAGCCTTAGCACTCACCAAAAGACAACGCATGTGAAAAGAACGGCAAGAGACACTGCAAATAATGGACAATGCCACTATTTCAAAGCCAAGGTTAATTGGCGCAGGACATCTCTTCAGAGGCATCCTCACTCTCATCCTGATTTGGGTAACGTTTTCTTCGATCTGGTTTGATCTTTCTTTTCTGCTTCCTTTTCTGTACTTTCATACTTTCTTTCATATCTGGGATTATGCCTCCAGAGGGCAGTGCAAGTGGAAAGCTGCAGAACATCCTTCCCCCACCCCCACCGCATGCAGCGAGCACACACAGACACACACACATACAACGAGGCATGTGAACGAGTGCTGCATTGGTCAGACCAGTTAGAAAACATCCATCCACTTTGAGGCATGTGCCCACAGTGTGGTCAATTATACCACACATCATTGTCTCAATTTGAGAAAACAGAGAGGAAGAGGGGAGAATCATTTGTTACTGTAGACTGGTTCCTCCAGAGAGCCGCCAACAACTACGTAGCACTTGCCCAACAGGTTCTTCAATTGGTTCATTAAGCCTTCCAGTAAGTAACTGAGCCAAACAGACCAGGAAGACTCTATGCTGTATCCCAAGTCTGGTGTCTGTTAGCTGATTTCAGTTGGGGTGATATGAGAGGAGCTATAATTGGTCTCGGCTTCCCTGGGTGATGAATAGGGAAGGTCATCGAGAGTTCCCTCTCTTTATTGCTAGCCCAACATTAGATGTGCAACCACGTGGACATCAGGTGAAGACAGGATGAAGCACGGCTTCACCTCCTTGTGGTCTGCATGCACTCATGTCAAATATGCCATGTAAATAACAAGCCCTCAGGTAAGGTACCAGTGGTGGGTTCAACTGAGAGTTGAGGGTCTGAGTGGAAGTTTATCACTCAACTACTGGGGCACGATCACCAGTGTTGTTTTTTTAAGGAGGATGGCTTTAAGAGGGATTTAACTAATATATAGTTTGTTGCTGGAAAATGTTACATGCTCCTCAGGGACACTGATGAGCTCAAGTGGTTGAGAGCTTGACTCCCAAGAAGGTCACTGTGTCAAGTCCCAGAGTATCCTTCATCACTCCCACTCAGTTATTTCATCCGGTCATTGGTCATTTGTGGGCTCCATTGTAAAAAGCGAGGTTTAGACTGTCCGGGGAACAAGAAAAATTAACTATTACAATATTCGGTGCTATACAATTTACACTTAAACAGCGTAAACGGACATGACACAGGCCGTTGCCTGCTGAGCGAAGGGAGCAGCCAGGTCAGTGCGGTTGAAGGAGGTCGCAGAGGTAGAGCGGGGCCAGCCCCTGGAAGGTTTGGAATGTGATTTGCCATCCAATGTGATGTCCTGCTTGATTACCAACCTCTTGTGATAAAAAGAAATAGCCACAACAAGAAGATGTGGAGAGAGGTGACTGCCCGCCTGGGTGGGGGGTGGTGGTGGTGGGCGGGGGGCATGGGTGCAAGGAGTGCGGCAGGTTGCCCAGTGGGAGGGGTATTTGGAGAAGGGAATACAAAGTGAGGCACCGAAAGCACAAGTTGTATTTTGAAAGTGATCACCAGACTGAGTCTGCCTTCGGAGTGATTGCGTGGCAAAGCCTGTTCCTCACGCTCCTGCCAGCATGATCCGCTTGATTGATGATAACAAAACAACAAATCCTGTTATGTGAAATCAGTGAGTCACTTCCTAACAATAACCGGTTGCTGGAACAGTTCCACTAGATACCCTGCTATTTATTGCTTCTGCCTATCCAGAGGGAGCCAGGAAGTTTTTTTTTTCATTTGAAATTAGCCGAGAGCTTCCTGCCCGGCTTAACATCTAACAGGAACCACAGTCGCCCACAGTTTCAACATTCAGCTTTGCGCTTCCATTCCCTTTTCCTGGAGTCCTGCAGGGAATTTAGTCTTTATTGTGTTTTTTGAGGGCGTGGGTGGGGGGGGGGAGGGGGGAATCCGCTAGCTTTCCAGGCAATGTAGTATTTTATTTTCAGCTTAATGCTGAATTGTGTCATCGAACAGCAAAGGAGGTAATGGCCACCGTTTGAGCGTTGATACCACTACACGCAAACAGCGGGATATTCGCCCACAAATAATAATAATAATAATCCTTGCGTTTGATATAGCGCTTTTCAGGTCTTCTTGACGTCTCAAAGCGCTTCACAGAATATGCTGTAACGTGAATTGACTGTATATTTGTGGGCGAAACACACGCAGTCACACCACTTTACGGTGAGACATCTCGATGATGTGGTAAGGGCGCTATATCAAATAGAAGGATCAGTTGCCCGCACACTACCCCACTACCCGCTGCCTCCGCTCGGTTGACTCTGGCTTCCTGCTTGTCCCTCCCTCGTCCCCTCAGCTCCCACCATCGGCGGCCATGCTTTCAGCCACTTCGCTCCGAAGCTTCGGAGCTCTCTCCCCAAACCCTCCGGCCCTTCCGTCCCCTCTTCTAGATTGCAACTGAAGACCTTCCTCTTCAACCATACTTACGGTCACCTCCTCCCTCCCCATGGCTGCGACATCAGGCTCCGCCACTGTTAAGCGCTCCGAGATTTCTGCCTCGCATGAGAGGCGCTATATAAATGCTGTTATATATAAAAGTCTTACAGTATTTCTGTAGCATGGTGGGTAACAGATTTTAGCATGGAGTTAACCACTTGGCAAGTACGGTGGGGAAATTGGCTTTCAGCTCCTCCAACGGTCTATAGGGGAAGGAAAGTGTAACATTAGGCTTTACAGACCAGAAGGTTGAAAGTTTAAGTCCCAATCTTATCTGATCAGCTATAATTGACCTAAACTCAGCATTCTAGGATCGTGAAGAGGAACAATTGCCAAGTTTCCCACAGTAATCGTCATGCAGTTACCAAGCCTTTACCCTCCTCCCCTCCTTTCCGCTTGCTGGCAAGTGTGTGCGTGTACGTATGTGATGATAATGAATAAAAAATGGAGCTTGGCTGTTATGCCCTTCACAGATGAATACTTCTGTCACTCCTGTCCAGGCTCACACATGTGGAATGACCATGTGTTTATTGTGGTGCCAGAGACTGCAGGAAAAAACAAGGCCAATATACAACCACACACAGCGGCTCTATCACTGTTTTATGCTGCCAGCTGATCTCAGCCAGAGGGACAGTCCCTTCATTTACATGTGTCAGCCTGGCTCCGTTGGTAGCACTCTTTCCTCTGAGTTAGACGGTTGTGGAATCAAGCCCCAGATCAGGATTTGGAACTCTACTCTGACATTCCAAAGCAGTGCTGGGGGGTGTTGTTTTGTCAGGGTTGCCGTCCTTGAGATGAGACATTAAACTGAGGTCCCAACTATGCCTGTTCAGGTGGACGTTAAAGATCCTGTGGCACTATTCAAAACATGAGCTGTGTTTCTCCCAGGCTCCCAGCCAACAGACCCCCAAACAAGATTGGTTATTCACTTTGTGACTGTGGGACATTGCAGTGGGCAAATTGGCTACCTCTCCTACAAAACAAACAGTCACTACACTTCACAGTAAAATCCTGTTAAGTACCTCAAGACTGTCTGCTGACATGAAAGTTGCAGTATAGAATGCAAGGACTATTTATTGTTTATACAGTGCAGAGATAACTATAATTACCATTTAAATCGCAGACCTACTCACCTAACATATTGCACTCAGCATTGTTGCGGTAGAATGTGGTCTTAGAATAGACAGCATGTCCAGCTTGAAGCAGCTTTAAAACTTTTGTTTCCTTTTTAACATCGTTCTTTCCCGCCTGCCTTTCAAAAGAAAGAAGTAAATGGCACCAATTCATTCCCCCCCCTACCCACCCCGCCCCAACCCTAGCACTTTATTGCCTGATATTCTGTGCAGCGTTTCTGAATCAGTGTATACGATCCCATTCAAATGCTTTTACTGCACCAGCAGCATTTAGGATTGCACCAATTGTCCTTTGCAGACTGATAAATATTACCATGGCATTGAATTCTCATTCAAGCAGCCAGGGAACAGCTGCTTGAATCCGAGATCGGAATATTGTCGTTGCGTTGCCAGCGCAGGGAAAAAAAAACCCCGAACTGGAAGTCACCTGACGCCCCTCAATCAAAGATCTAAGAAGTCATTAAACTCAATTTCCCCTTTGTGTGATAAACGGAGCAAGAGGAAGTTTGTACAGATCGTGTTATGTAAGATTCCACAAAAATAGCTGCCCGCAATAGGCCACTTCCTTCCGGAGGTCCAATAACACAGCCTGAAAGGATACACAGAACTTACCATGGTAACCCTGAGAGATGACACTGAGAAACAAGCAACAATGGACCAGCTTTTTTTTTTCAGGCAAATTCTGGCTCACGGCTTAGACCATGTTGCATACAGAGAGCGCTGCTGCGGTATCAAAGCCTGATTCATTGAGGATTTTAACCCGTCCCTGGCTGAAACAGCTTTGCAACTTTCAGCCCCGAACGTGTTTCCTCTCATGCGAGGCACGAGCTAGCCGGCCAGGTTTTTCCCGAGATGGAATATTACACTCTTAAGTAAATATTTTGGAAAGTTCCGAACGCTTTCCTGCTCGAGTGCTATTCTCTGAATAAGCAGCGATGCGCCGGGCTGGAGTTTTCAGTGTGGGTGGCTGGTGTTGGCTCTCTGCCAGCAGTGAAGAATCAAGCTCGCCACCACCGGCACCACTTTACATTGCAAACACTGTGTTCTCAGTTTTAATATTTGCCAGCCGTGATTCCTCTGAGCCCTCTTACCTTCCGCCCTCCTCACGAGCGTATATTGTAGTCATGGTACTGATTTTATTGTTGTCAATAGTGTGAAGTGCGAAGGGTTGAATGGTCCCATGCTCCAGCGCTCAGGCAACTGAGCCACCTGACTGAGTTATAATAAATAATCCCTTCATTTGATCGAGTCGGGAGGACGTCTCAAAACGCTTTACAGAATTTACTAGGAAATGGAGTGACTTTGGCAGCTCATTTCCGCAAAGGAATGTCCCACAGAGAGCCATGAAATGAATGAGCAATTTTGTTTTGGTTTATTTATTCGGTGCCTTGCGACGTCCTCCTGACATGAAAGACACTATACGAATGTAATTTGCTGTTGTTGTTGTTGTGTATTTGGGGGCATTGTTAGCCAGGACACCGGGAGAAATGCCCTACTCTTTCCAAATAGTGTTGCGGCCTCTTTAACATCCACCCGCACATGCAGACGGGATCTTGGCTTAACATCTCATGCGAAGGACGGCACCTCTGGCAATGCAGAGCAACCCCCAGCCCTGCAATAGGGTGTCAGCCATATTGCATCATCCCAAATCTTAAAATGGTCTTCCAGAATAAGGCTGGGTGGAATTTGGGGCCTTTGGTCTGTTTGATTCCCAGGTAATACCCGTTCTGACCCAGTCGGATCGAACACATGTGAATTTGAGAAGTTGCAGCGTGATATGCTGATTGTGTTGAAGTACAATTGTTATAAAGTACAATTGCACGTGTTGCCTCAGATGGCACTGTGCAGCATCACAACAATCACAAGATACGGGAGACTGAGCTGAACTGCAGCTGAGTCCTCATGAAACCAGAGACGGGCTGGACAAATTGTTGAGGCTTCAGAGAGTTTATGAGTTAGTCTTGTGACTGTACTGCACTTTCAGAACTGGATTTCAAGCCACATTTGGAGCCACAGTTGAGTGTAAGTGGAGTGTTTCTTGAGGAAATCAGGAATGCAGAGAATCCTTACAGCATCAATGAGCCAAAGAGAACATGAAGAGGCAAGACCCATTAAAATCCCCAAACATTGGAGATTCAGACTATAATAATATTTATACTTGCATTTGATATAGCGCCTTTCACATCGAGAGGATGTGTCAAAGAGCTTTAGAGGCTTTGCTGTAAAATGGAGTGTCTGTGCATTTTTGTGTAGTTAAACTAACAGATCACCAGAAATTATTTTTGTTGTGTCTCATTCGGGTCTCCCCTCCCCAATCAATTAACCCTATATTTAGTTCATTACTCCATTAAATGTGCGTTTATACAAACAAACAACATGATGTGGCCTATTTTGCGATGCTAAGCGATCTGTATGTAAGTAGCTTAAATCACTGAGGTATACTTTTTTTGCTTGTGCTCTTTGCCAGGTTTACTAGATTGTTTTTGTGGATGCAGTGGCCCTTTAAGTGAACCTATTTTATGGTGCAGTAAATGCCTGAAGTCTCAATTGCCCTCCTTACGTGACACCCATACACTGCAATACTTCATCGGTTTTATTTTCTTCGACCGATGCCAAAATCCTGAGCTGCACAACTTTGGTGAATGATCCTGCTTCTCCCAGCACTAAACAATCGGATCTGTGTACAATTTCTATATTTCACAATAAACTACGGAAATTTCGCAGCCTGTTACAAATCACATTAAAATTCTTCATTCAAAAACGTCAACCCGTTATTGGCAGAACAGTGTCAGCAATCTTGCCTGTGCATGCAACCTCCATCCTTTTTATGTGAGCAGGTAATGCAGGCTGCACACTTCTCCCTAGTTACTCTGTGACTGAGATATGCTCGTGCGGAAATATGCTGGACGTGGAATTTACATTCGGTTTCGGAAAAGCCTTGCACGTGGCTCCTCTGTATCTGATCTCAAGATGATCAAGTGACGATTGCATGGATTGCATCCATGAATATGGAAATGCGGCGTTGAGTTAATGAACATCCTCCACTGACTTGTGGATCCTATGCTCTCTTTCACTCGCCGCTTCCCTCGCCTCCTTCAAGGTCCGCCTCAAGACCTTCCTCTTTGACCGGGCTTTCAAACATCTATCCCTCCCTCACCCCCTCGGCCCTCACCCCAGCTCGGGTCCAAACCCTGGACTGTCCAGCACCTTGGGACGTCCTCCTGATGTGAAAGGTGCTATATATGGGTGTAAATTTGTATCGTAATGTTTTGTGCAGGTGAAACCATCATAAAAAATAGCTGCACCGTGCTGCAGAGTTTGAATCCCAAGTGTGGTTTGGATGAGAAAGACACATTTGGTCTTTTCCTACTTTGCATCGTCCCATTATAGTGCCCGGCTATTTTTTATTTGAGGCCAGAAAATATAACGCAAATATAACGCCTTATCACATCTTCGAGACATCTCAAAGCTCCTCACAGGATTCACTGCAAAGTGAATTGACAGGATATTTTGTGCGCGAAACGCGGCAGCCAATTGTGCACATTCATGTCCCAAACAGTCATGGATTGAGTGATCAAATTATCATTATTATTTTATTCAGGGACTATTTTTCCCGGAAAAGCGATCCGCCAATCGACTAACCACCGGGTTCCTACTTGCTGCTAGGTAAACACAGGCGTGGTGTGGAGCAACAAAACTTGCTCAACGTTCCCAGGAATCGAACCCAGGTCCGCTTGATTGCGAGGCAGTTACGCTAACCGCTAAGCTGCAGGACTCCTCTGTATATATAGTTAAAATATAATGGAGTGGATTCGAACTCAGGAGAGGTGTGATGTGATGGAGCATATTAGAAGAAGTGTGTCGTGCTGCAAAGGTAAGTCACGTTGGGTGACTGCACTTGACTTACAAGAGAAGAAAGAAAGTATCTTTATCTTGCTCCGCATGCCTTCCACCACTTCAGCAATGAGGAGTCTGGTTTGATGGCGCCCGCCAACTCATCGCTATGTCACTGGAATCTGCAGCATTTCAATGCCTCCATTTCTGTGGTGCCGGAGTCAAAACTTCTAGGAATTTTACAATTTGGTCGACTGTCAACAGATAACCAGAGCGAGGGCAGAGCTATTGTTGGATCTTGTTGAAGTTTCAGGATTCTGAAGGGTAGAAATAAGCCAAACTCAAATAATAAGAGGTTTGACATAACCGTAACTCTGTAACAGGGGGAACAAGGCTCAGGAGAGGGAAACTGAGTAGTTTTTGACCATTTTACTACTTATCATAACAATAATAATAATATTCCTTGCTTTTGATGTCACGCTTTATCACATCGATGATAAGCAGTCATAATAATTGTAATAAATAATGGCAAGTTCAAAAGGCAGCTGGTTAGATTTTTTGGTGAAGATGTAATTATTGAACTTAAGAGTTAAAGAATTGCAGTGGTGTTCTTCAAACCGTTACACCGCATCTGATTCTTTCCAAAACTGTTCCTATGTTTCAGTGTACTATAAGTGCTGGCTGACGTTCCTCGGGCTATTTTGTGACCATTATGTGGTAAACATTTTCATCTGCCAAAATGGGTACCACAGGGTTCTTCATCCAAGCATGGTAATTCTGCTCAAACAAAGCACCATCCATGCTTTTAATGGTTTTACTGCAGAGGCTGTGCCTCACAAGGCCTCACCAAGCATGTTGACAAGTCAACTAAGGACACAGCACCAGAAATGGCAGATATGACCCGTTCGGAAGCAAGGATGAGGTCGGTGTGAATGTCCGTAATGGAGCTGAAACCAAATCAAAACCAAGGCAAACCGCATAGAGAACAAACATCCCCTCAGTGTCTTGCACCGTCTGAAATATACGGAAGGTAATCTTTCCTAAAGCCATGAAAATCCCAATGATCTCCATTCAGCAACTGTTGTATGAAGCAGCACAACAAATGGGCTTTGAAGTAGCTGACATTTCTAAAATACCAAGAGCATAAATTGCCGGCTGATTAAAGAATGTGCCGCACAGTCAATCGGTCTTCGGGTGATTAAAGCGGAAAGAGGTAATCAATCAGTGTTTCCTTCTGTTCAAATTACACTCAGATGGGCAGTGTGGAGACCAGACATGTGCCAAGGCCTGCTCCAGCCCGCTGAAGTATAGCACTGAGAGAGCAGGTTTGCAGCAAATTGAACAGAATTAAGAGACCTCAAATTGCTTTCACATCTGCAAACGTTGATGCCGAAATCGTATTGGGGGTTTAAAACGGGACCTTTTAGCAAAAAAATTCTTTAATAATGATTGAATTACAAAAGGGTGACTCCTTCCGGTAACCGAAAGTATAGCCAGCTGCTAGATTCCCCCCAAGAACCCCACTCTGGTTTAGCTGGATAACCCCCAGCATACCTCAGAGTGCTACCTATTGAACCAAGTGGACACCTAGAGAACAACTCCTGACTGTTGTGACAGATCTGTGTCATTATGCTTTTGAGTGCAACTAATTCCTCATGCTGGTTGTCCAATTGATGGGTCGTGGACCTTCCACGCTTTCCGTTTTGCCGGTTGTGGCTGTCTGTGCTCCTTCAGTAATGGAAGGTATTTCACATCAGTGGTGCCTTCCCCCACCTCTTCCTCTGCTGTTGCCACTTCCTCTCTTCCTCGGACACAACAACGGCAATATCTTCAGAAGAAGCATGGCCTGGGTTTGAACGCCGATCAGTCACCTGAACAGACACAAAAAACTGATTTATAAATGTAAAACTTAAGACTTTACAGTATCTGAGAATATTTCATCAGCTGCTTCTTCTGGACCTTAAACTAGATTGTTGCTCAGAGCATTGATCTAAAACAATATGACGAAAAACATGGTTTGCGAATTTGTGTAATCCATGTTGTGTGTGTTAGCTTCCATGGGCTAAAATGCAGGATTTCTTATGGCTTTCCTTAATGCAGAATCATATTAGAAATCCTTGCCATCCCTGGGAATTTCTGGAATTGGTGTTGGGAACTACACCTGTGCAGCTCGGACACCTCATTAAAGAATCCTGATAGAAACCTTGCATTTTAGACCTTATATTCCACACAGAGCCTAATAATAATCCCTCCAAAACAAGAAACAATAATAAATTGGACATTTTAAATCCATGACTGTTTGTGGGGACACTGCTGTGTGCAATTGGCTGCCGCGTTCGCCCACAAATATACAGTCAATTCACTTTACAGTATATTCTGTGAAGCGCTTTGAGACATCCAGAAGACGTGAAAAGCGCTATATCAAATGCAAGAATTTTTATTATTATTATTATTATTATACAAGGAATCATAGAGTATTTACTGCTCAGAAAGGGACTATTTTGGTCTAAGTCTGTGTTGGTGCTGGCTCTCCCTGTGGGGCTATTTTAATCCTATTCCCTTGTTCTTTCCCCGGACCCTTTATTATGTTTTCTTGGGTCTCCGCCTGACTCAGTTAGTAGCACTCGAACTTCTGAGGCTGTGGATTCAAGCCCCATGTCTTGAGGAAGGACTATATTGTTGGAGGTGCCATCCTTCAGGTGAGACATTGATTTATAACCACCTCCTGTTGGTTGAGGTGGATGTTAAAGATCCATTGGCACTATTCACAATGAGAAGGGAGATTTCCCCAGTGTCCTGGCCAACAATCCCCAGATAGAATTGATCATTCACTTCCACACTGTTTTGGGTCATTGCTGTGTGCAAAATTGGCTGCCTATTAAATACACAATCAATACACTACAAATACCGTGAAGCACAAGCACTCTGAGTTGTCCTCCTGATGTAAGGATTATTATTAAAAATGTATTTTATTAATCTAATGCCCTTTTAGACACAGTTATGGACTCAACTTCAACAAACATATGCAGTAAGGCATTCTCAAATTAGTTCTTTTTCTTCTCGAGCTAAACTTCAATATATTAATTTTTGTTAATGATTTGTTGATCAATTTAAATAGTCCTTCTCCATTTACTGTATATAAAAATCATGATTTCGAAAACAAATAAAAATGTTCCTAATAATAAAGGCAAATATACTTTTCCCACCTAAATCTACTTAGACAGGGTACTGTGATGACTAGAACTCACTGGACCTTATTCACTCTTTAAGACTATGGAGATAGCAATGAGTTAACAGCTAAACTATGCTGAAAAGCAGATCTGAGTACTGTACTTAAGAGGTCCCTGATAAAATCTTGTTGTTTAGGATGCTGGATTCCATAGCAACTGTGTTCCTGTTTACTGCTGCTTGGATTAGATCAGAGGACTAGCAATAAGCAAAGGTTCGACCAAAGCGATAGTTGCCCAAGTCAGGTCTGAAGCTGACCATCGAGCTGTTTGGAAAGCGATGGGAGTGTCTGCTCTGTCCTGGCCATCAAATTCCCCAAATAAAATGCATATCAAGTTCAAGGATTATTGCTAGGTATATCAGTCACTGGGGGCAGCGATTCTTTCCACTTAACTCTTCTCCACCCTCCAAACCAAAAATTGGGTAATGGGTAATGGGTAGGAAGGTCCTAGCTCAACAAGTGGGTGAAAGATTGCCAGACAGTTTTTGTATTGGCAAGTTCTGCGGTTTTAGTAGTTTGGTTTGGACACTCTTAAGCATAGTGATGGGTTTACACGAGTCAGACACCCGCCTTAACCAAAAAAAATATTAACTGACATTATACACTTGGTATAGCTTTACAGTGAATAACATGATATAATGTGGAATGTAAAACAAAACATTCCAAATTCATCAGATTTTCATTGCTTGTGAGGTGGAAACTAACACTATCTCTCATTCTGTTTGGAGTGTCTACCTTCAGTCTCAACACACGCCTCTTTAAAGTTGCTCTCTGCAGACCAGTGCATCTCTCTTAAAATAGTTTGAACTGTGTCACGCTGGCTCAGTTGGTAGTTCTCTCGTTTCTGAGTCAGTAGGTTGTGGATTAAAGCCCTAAGTCAGGGCTTGGAAGTCATTCAGTGTTAGCTAACACTTCAACGCAGTGCTAGGGATGGGTAAGAGGTGCCATCCGTCAGATGAAACATTAAACCAAGGTCCTATCTGCCCGTTCAGGTGGGCATTAATTCATGGCACTATTCAAAAAGAAAAGGAAATCGATTCTGGTGAACAATTTCCCCCCAATAAAATTGTTCATTCATTCCATGGCTGTTTGTGAGACATTGCTGTGCACAAATTGGCACATCCGTCCACCAAAATACAAATAGTCACATCAGCTCACAGTATATCCTGTGAAGTGCTTCAAGATATCTTAATGACGTGATAAAGTGTACAGAAAAATGCGAGGATTATTGTATATTTAGGTTTCAACTATGGGCAGTTTTAGTCCAGATATTTCAGTGTCCACTTGCTTCACGTAGCACAGCCCTTGGAAGCTCGCAAATTGTTTAAAATGATCTCTTTTCCTTCAAGACAAAGCTCCAGGTCTCTGGAATATACCTTGCACATTTGTGGTGTTAAGGATTTCCCTTCAGTCATCACCAGCCCAATGTAAGTCAGGGCCATTAACAGAGGTCAAGTGCTTCATTTGTAGTGGTTGAACTGTTTAATTTGATGAGTCCATGTAACATTCCAGCACATGGTTTAACTTACCACCAGGGCAGCTACATGAAAATGCTAAATTATACTTTATTTTGTAAGTGGAAAACAAGGTTAATTCGTCGACGCTTAATGTCCATGGGCAGTAATGTCACTATTCTGCAGAATTAACCAACATGTGGGTAGAGATTCCACCTCGGTCTAGATTTACTCTATTAGCATAGCGTTTCAGAGCGTGAGGAATTTGGCAAATTGTTACATTCAGTTTTGACTGTGAAGCCCATTCTCTGTAGTTCTTGAACAAACTTGCAAAAATTGCCTTGAAAATTAAAGACTGAATTTATGTGTTTGACAAATTCTGCGCGCTCTGAAACGCTACGTTTTAATAAAGAATATCTTGACCCAGGTGGAATTTGAGCTTCTAACCCCAGCCTTTATACCACAGAAACCAGCAAGTTTCAAAAACCCAGTGATCATGTACTGTGAACACATACTTTCATGCATGGTCAAGAGGCACAAAGGCAGAAACTGGCTGCACTACTTTAAAGGTTTCAGATCTATTGCGCTTTTGTAATGGTTAAAGCATTTACTGTCCATCTGGAAATTTCCATTGCAACACCTATTTCACTCACCCAAATATTTCCCCACGAAATTAATCCTGGATGCTCTCCAACTATTCAGCCTGCCTCTTAGGCCTGCTGTGGGTCCTTCACCCCTGCCATTCCTCCAATTGCTGTATTTTTCGGCCACTGTACCTTCCCTCCATTAAACTCCGTCCCCCAAATCCCTGCAAATTGTACCCTCCTCTCTCACCATCTTCAATTCTCTTCTGAAAACCTATTCTTTGGCCCCATGACAGAACTGACTCTCCATTGCAGTGCTGGGGTTGTCCTGGGAGTGTGAGATGTTAAACCGAGTTCCTCTCTGCCTCTTCAGCCGGACGTTAAAGATCCTATGGCACTTTTCGAAACAAAACAAAGGGAATTTCTCCTGGTGTCCTGGCCAACAATCCCCAGATAAAAAATGTAGTCATCTACTTCATGGCTGTTTATGGGACATTGCTGTGTGCAAATTGGCTTCTGTATTTGCCTACAAAATGCACAGTTACCACACATTATTAAACCCTTATCAATCTGTCCGCTCCCTCCGCTCAGCAGGCTCCAGCCTGCTGCATGTCCCCTGCCTGGCCCATTGGCAGTTGGACCTTCAGCCTCTGTAACCCCACCCTCTGGAACTCCACCCCACATTCCCTACGCCTCATTCCCTCCCTTGCCTCCTTCAAGGCATGTCTCAAGACCCTCTTCTTCGACCGTGCCTTTGGCCACCTCTAACCCTCTCTACCTTCCATCCTCCCTGATCCCAACCCCTCCCTACCCCTGCTCGGGTCCTAATCCCTAACTTTTCAGTGCCTTGGGATGTCCTCCCAACGTGAAACCCGACCCTCCCACTAGTGCAAATTGCAAGGTTTCCCGAGCCTGATTAGATCAGCGTTGAACAAACCTTCATTCTCTTCTTTACCCTCTTCAGTCCTGACACTAAGATCCTGTCAAAATAAACTTTTTTTTAAAAAATTGCGAAGGATTTTAAGCAAACAATCCAAATTCTTCCTACAGCAAAAATGTAAATTGCAATCATAGGGGCTTTGAAATGTAACCAAGGACAGTCACTCATCGCGTGCACTTCAGCATGTCTTTTTTTTCCTTTTTTGTGTTTATTTGGGGATATTTTTATCTTGCCAACAGGGCACCGTGTTTGAAGAGACAGCTGGCTAAAGACCTCCTTTGTATTTTTTTTAGTCAGCCATGTATTTGATACAGACAGACAGAAACCTATTGCATGGTTAAAAGTATCTCAGCCCTAACTACGGAGAGTTCCTTATATGTGTGGAATGTTCCATTTGTCTGGCATGGAACACTTAGCTAATGCTGGAGAGTATATGTTGTCAAGAGCCAAGGCTTGGGAACTCCAGGGTATAGGGGTTCTGTGAGAGTTTAACCAACTAATATAATGCAGCTTGTCATTGTGAACACTGGCAAGTTTTCCACCAATTTTCTAGATACTACCCTATGAGGAGAGATTTTCAGAAAGGAACTTACATTCACCTGGAAAGGAATACTGATGGGGTCATGATCAAAGGCATTAATGGTGAGTAGCATAGATTATCCTTGCATTTGATTTTGATATGAGTAGGTTTCTCACAGGCCATGAACTGAAAACTAGAGAGAATTAAGCTCAAAATCAACAAGCCTCAAAAGCTACTGGAGACTATAACCAACTCATTCAGAACTGAGGATATGAATCTTTTCTTCGCACAGAAAGTTGTGAAGATGTGCAATACTCTGTCCCGAAAGTTGTAGAGAAGGAAACAAGAGGGATGTTTAAAAGAGAGATGGATATATAATAATAATAATAATCCTTGCATGTGATATAGTGCCCTATCACGTTGTTGAGACATCTCAAAATGCTTCACGGATATACTATAAAGTGGATTAGCTGTGTATTTTGTGGGTGAAACATGGCAGCCAATTGCGCACAGCAATCTCCCTCAAACAGCCATGAGGGAGTGAACCAATTTTATTTGGGGGAATGTTTGCTGTGAGAAACTCGCTTCTCTTTTCGAATAGTACCAAGGGATCTGTAACATCCACCAGAACAGGTAGATAAGACCAAAGATCAAAGGATGACACCTCTGACAATACAACACCACACCAACCCCCCCACCAACACTGCATTGGAATGTCAGCTTAGACTATGTGATTCCAAGTCCTGACTTGGACTTCAACCTTTTTGCCTTCCCTCACCCCTACCCCACCCCTCCCCTGCGCTCAGGGCCCGATACCTGACTGTTCAGCGCTTTGGGACGTCCTCCCAACGAGAAAGGCGCTCTATACAGGTCATTTTGTTGTTGTTGTTCTGACTCAGAGGCGAGAGTGCTACCACTGTGCCAGGCTGACACACATATAATTGAGTAGTAGAGGTATTAAGGAGTATGGTAAAATGGTAGGGATTAAGATTAAAAATCTGCCAAGATCTAATAAACTGGAGAAACAGGTTCAATGGGTTGAACAGCCTCCTTCCTTTCCTGTTTTCCTCTGCTCCTAGTATTGTTACAGAGTGCGGATTTGTATAACGGACTGTCAATAATAGCCGTTGTGAAATTGATCAAACCTTTCAAAAATCAACCGGATAAGAATCTGCTTGAAAGCAGTATTGGAGGATGTCGGGATGAGTTGCTGACTTGTAAACAAATATTCCAAAGGACAGAGTGGCTTGTGCGGGGAGGGGGCTGTTTGTGGAAGCAGATCAGAGTTCAATAGCAGAGATACAGGGATCTGGATGAATGTTCAGGAATATTCTTGATTCCCTTTGGGAACCAGGGAGTGCCTATACAGACCTGTTCCTTCCCCTTGCTTTCTTAGAGGATATCACAATGGTGTTGCAAGGAACATGTTCAATCGGCGTTTACAATGAAAAAATTGTGATAAGCAAGTTTTTTTTAAAAAAAACTGCTATACTAATGTGTTAGTAATTATAAGTTGGAAGTATACCTTACCTCTTTATATAATAACTTAATAGAATACTATACACCCACTCAAACAATGTTACACATCCTAAGGTCTCACATTGCAGTCAGTAGTATTATTCAAGATTTATTCCAAGTCCTACAAGATTTAACTTAATCTGATAATTCCTGTAGCTCACCGCCACTTTTTCTATAATGCACACTCTGGGATTCCCCAAGCTATCCTGGACCTAAACTCTCCAGAATCAGGCAAGCAGAGCGAATCCCTCCACTAAGTGAGAGCGCACTCCATACCACACCATATCAGACAAACAGAAGCCGTATTTTCCAACGCTTAGTTTGGTTCGGAGAACCTTCAGCCTGGTGATAGGTTTCCGAGTGTGTCAGGCACCCGGCTATGTGTCAGGTTTAAGTTGCACAAGAGTCTATGTCCATCGCCTACCTCAATGGTGTAGAAGCCAGACCCACATATTGTGTGGCAAATTACCAAAACACTGTGCTGCCAAACCACGGACGCTGGATTCAGTGTAGCTAAAGTGCACTTAATGGTGATCGTGTAAGAGTATTCTGTTCCAGCTCTGCTGAAGGTCTGTACCATTGTGAATGGCGCAAAGAGGCTGAAAATGCAGTATTAACAGGGAGTCCTGATAAAGGTAGCCACATGTGTGTTACAACGACCTAAGGGAATTATCCCCCAACGCACCCCTGGAAATATCTCAGCAACAGAACACAATTCCCACAGGTTGGCAGGACACAAGATCCAGAAACCCAGTTCCCTGCAGGAGTGACTTTTTGCCACTCCTTTTTCTCAATAGAAACAGGTGGAAGCCATTCAGCCTATCAAGCCTGTTCTACCAGCTTATGAGATTGTGGCAGATCTTTTAATAACAATAATAATCTTTGCATGTAATATAACGCCTTATCATGTCCTCGAGACATCTCAAAGCACTTCACAGGATATACTGTATATTGTAATCCCATTTCCCTGCCTTTTCTCCATACCTCTTAACAGCATCACTTCTCAAGTATCCATCTATCTCTATTTTGCACATCATAGGATCATAGGAAATGCTAGACGAAAGAAGACCAAGATCCATCTAGTTCGCCTTCTACGATCCTGGTTGTCGCGGGGGTTGGTATAGGAGGGGTGGAGGGCAAGGAGGATATGAATAGGAGGGTGACCGAAGGTGCGGTCAAAGAGGAGGATTTTGAGACATGCCTTGATGGAGGCAAGGGAGGGAGTGAGGCGAAGGGACTGTGGGATGGAGTTCCAAAGGGTAGGGGCAAAGAGGCTGAAGGCCCGACTGCTGATGAGGTGGGGCGGGCCGGGCGGGGAACATAGAGAAGGCCGGAGTCACAGCAGTAGGAAGGAGTAAGGTGGTGGAGGGCTTTGAAGGCGAGGATGGGGATTTTGAACTCTATCCTCAGGGGGATGGGGAGCCAGTGGAGCCGGGTCAGGGTAGGCCTCTTGATTCTGCCTTTTAGACAGTTGAATTGCATGTTCTTACAATGCTTCATTTGAAGAAATGTTGGGTTGAAGTTTGCGGCATTTCATAACATATCACAAGGAACGCAATATAAAATGCCAACATTTTCATCCCGTCTTCTGAATTCACGTCTCACAGGTACAGCACAAAATTTAAGATTGTATCCCCTTCCTTTGGACCAGCCAAGAACACAGCAGAGGAGAGAGAGGCAATCTGACGGACCTTCAGCTAATAAATAAATACTGCGTAGGGAATGCGATATGTGATGTGATAATTATCAGCACATGGGGCTGGGGAAAATCCTTCATCGGGCCATGGAGAATACAGATTTTACACTTCCTCACCAGATGTGACCTAAAAGTAATTTTTCAAACAGATTTTTTTTAAGTTAAAATGTGGTCGGAGTGATTAGGAATCAAATAAAAGATTCCGTCCTCCATACTTATATCTATGATGGCAGCAAATCAGCTCAACAAGGGCTGGAGGCAGAATCCATTCCCTGTAAATCACACATGGGGGTAGAATGAGTCCCAAACCTGATCTTAATGGTAGGTTGTTAACAATGCAAAATGACCTTATTTTCTGTCCTTGTGATAATTAGCACATAACGCATTTTTACTCCCAATCTCCACATAATAGATTCCCTGCCTCAATGCCTCTGCCTCACTGGTTCCCCTTTATTTATCTTTAACTCCCACCTTAAGACCTTCTGCCCCCATGAGACTGTGCAGATTGAATCTTACATGAGAGAGGCCCTGATATGCTTCAGATTCGCTTCCAATTTATTCACAAGTTCAGTACATGGGAGGCCATTGGGCTATTTTGTTTGCCTACAAATTCACAGTCACTGTACTTCACAGTAAATCCTGTGAAGTGTTTTGAGAGTTTTCAATGACATGATAGGGTGCTATAATCATATGCAAGGATTATCATGCTATTCACTTGTCACATCTGCTTCCTGTTTTATACTCTCTGTCCGAGTCAGTTCCCGATCAAGAAGAACAAGAGATGAACCATTTATTTTCCACCTACACCTTTTCACTTTTTCCCAAAGACAAGTGTATGAGATCAAACAACCAAATATACAAGTGAAATCTGATAAGAAAGCATCATTAAGATCAGACAACCCCACAATCAGTTTTCCCACCATTGTAGCAAATGGAGATAAAACAAATGTGCAATTGCCTGGATGAATCAGAATTTTTTCTCTCTGAGTGTGTTTTTAGAGGGAATGATTTCATGTTGAGAAAGCTGGAAACTTTCAAATGCGTTGCTTGCACTGAGTCTCTCCAACTACATGCAGCCTCATAAATTACCGCTGTTTCTTGCTTCCAGCCAGTCGGCCAAGACTTCCAGTCCCAGCCAGCTCTCAAACTTGTGCTGAAGTCTGCTTGACTCTCAGTTAATGTTTGCCCAGAAATATGTAATTGCGGACTTCCTCCTAGTAAACTGTTCCAGAGTGCAGACTGCTATCATCCGACATTCTTATTACACTCCTACCTCCAGGCTAAGACAGGATGTAACAGGGGGAAAAAAAACACTGAGGGATTTAAAGGGATCTATTATCCCGGATAATTGAACTGCATGAGACATTTGTAACATTTCAAAACCTGTAATGTCTTTCTGGTCAGGTAATCTGTTCAGATTCTTGGAGCTTTAGTACAAAAATACCATACAGGTGATGCTCTTGAATGCATGTCTTAGCAGATCCAACTCCATCCCTGCTTATTATGAAACTAATGAACCATTATGATGTCTTGTTAAACCTGCCTTTAACCTCAACTCATATTAAAGGATTAGTTATTGAACAGCTTTGCATATCGAAGAAAAAGGTTCTAGGAACCCTAATCTCCGACCCCCCACTGAAAAAGTCAATGTCCCTTTCTTAGACTCATAGTGGCCCAACTCGGCCGATTTCATCCCCCACTTCCTCCCTCCATTTCTTCCGGCTCACCTGCTCCCTCCATAAATATTATGTTATATTTCTGGAAGCAAAACACAAAAATATCGCTCATACGGCCCACCGACACTTCTCAAATGGGGCATCCAGCCCTCAGCAGCCAAAAGGTTGCCCCACGCTTCTCTAATATATTCGAATTTTTCCACTTTGTTCATTTAAACACAGCTAATCTATCGACGTGGTTTGGCCTCCACTCATTACTTTTAGTCAATTTCTGTGGTGCACGTATAAATACATGAACTTAGTTCGATATTACGTCCATATTGTAATTATAACCATAAGTTAGTATTTCTTAGTGGGTCCTTTTCCTTGGTTTCTGTTAAGCCTGCGAGTCAAAGCTCTAACAGGTAGGGTGTACCTAGACAAGCAGAAATAATCTTACCAGACAAGACAAGACAATTTACATTTACATAGCTATCTATAGCACAGACGAAGGCCATTTGACTCATCGAGTTAAATAAAGCGCCTTTCACGTCAGGAGGTTGTCCCAATGTGCCTTCACAGTGCTGGATGGGTATCGCAGCTGAGGGTGGGATGGGACCAGGGAAGATGACTGAAAGTGCCACCAAGGGACACATTTTGACAATGGTCTCAATGGGAAGCTACGCAGGTTATAGCTGTTTAAGCTGCAACAGTATGTCATTGCACAACTTGAGATCTCCAGCTCTGGTTCTCATAGGTAAGAGGATTAGGTAAGAGGATGTGTCTTTCCAGGGAGAGTGCGCATTCCATTCCAGACACTGGGAAATGGTCATGTGCATATGGTCTGCATATGTGGAGCTCTCAGTCTGGTTTGAATCCATTATATCAGAACGTCTGAGGATGTCCTTGTTGTTGATACTCTTGTGGAGTCCTGTAGCTCAGTGGTTAGAGCACTCGCTTTGCAAGTGAGAGACCTGAGTTCAATTCCAGGCAGAGGGCGAAACCTTGGGCAAGTTTCCTTACTCCGCACAGAGCCTAATAATATTCCCTCCAAAACCAAAATCAATAATAAATTGGTCATTTGCAATCTACGACTGTTTGTGGGACATTGCTGTGCGCAATTGGCTGCCGCGTTCGCCCACAAATATACAGTCAATTCATTTACAGTGTGTTCTGTGAAGCGCTTTGGGACGTCGAGAAGACATGAAAAGCGCTATATCAAATGCAAGGATTGTTATTATTATTATTTAACACGGTGATGGGTTGTTGGCGGATCAAAGGAAATGGATGGATTTGCAATTTTCGTTGTCCTCACCCAACAAGTCCACAAACACACTTCTTCCAGTGAGGCTGTGGGTGTGGAGCTGGGGTGGAGCGGGAGAGGGTGGGGAGAGAATCTGTGTATGGCAGGATGGGGGGTGGAGGGGGAGGGAGAGTCTATGTACAGCGATCAATAGTTAAAAAGTCCCCCGTGACTGATTTCTCTATCCCTTTCCCAGTGGGCTGCTGAAGCCAATTTATACCACCCCAACTGCTGGCTCAGCTGAGACTTACCGCTCACCACTCCAGACTCGTGCGGAGTATAAACACGGGCACGGACTGGTGGGCCGAGCAGCTTGTTTCCCTGCTGTACAGTCATTGCAATCTTTGCAATCTTTGCTTGTGTATTTTTTATACCTTCATTGCGAAGCGTTCATATAGATCGCACCGCGACTCTTAAGAATCTTGAGTACAATATTGTGATTTTGAGTGAGCAGCGTGTGCGTGAGTGGTAATATAAAAAAGAGGGACATTTTTACATTAGCTAATAATACACTTGTATGACCTGTGACATGGGTTTCAAAGATGTCCATTGCTTTAATGTGCGGCGAGTACACCACAAAATAAACTGGAAGGAAACAGGGGAGGGTAGGGTTGAAAGTGGGAGGGGGTGGCGGGAGGGAGGGAGGGGGGAGCCCAAGCCATTTCCTGGAAGAGGCACATGTAGAGTTTTGTACTAGGAAACAATCAGTACAAATATTGTCCAAGTTCAGGGTCAATGTTAAAACGCGATACGATCTGATGAAGGAGAAGAAAGGGAACAAAGAAAAGTGACAGCCAAGAGCGTTTTCCGATTCACTCCGTCCTCCTGTGACCCTCCGTCAGTCTCACCAATGATAGAAATCAGGAAATATTACTTCAGGTTCCATGCTCCTGTCCCGACCTATCAAACGCACCAAGTAGTTACAGCAAATTACTGGAAACTGCACTTTGAACTTACCCACTGGCAAGAATCCCATTAAAACAGAATCCTAGAGGCACTTTCTCTCTCTGGGGCCTTGTGTGTGTGTGTGTGTGTATGTGTGTGTGGAGCTGTATCCCTGCAGGATCCTGTGCTATAACTGCAGCAGGTCGGAATGAGGGCTGGAGCCAGGAGGCAAGTTCCAATCAGTAACGTTTCCTACAGACCACATTGTTTATGGAGAAGAAGTGGAGAAAACTACCACTTTTAACGTCCACGTTTTGCTGCTCACCGCTCCCCCACCCCCCCACCAGAGAAAGGACTGGCAGCATTACTTGAAAGGCTTCCACCCAGCAGTGTGGCCAAGCAGCTCGAGAAGAGCGTGCGGCAAACAAGGAGCATTCTAAACACCAGAAAATCCACGCGTGGCACTGTGTAAGCCTTAAAGTACACAGAATGCCTACTCAAGATCAGCCGTCGGCAGATGGAGTCCCTGTCTCAAGAGAAATCTGTGACGTAACAGCAGCCTTTGAGTTTTGTGTTTGACTCTGTTCATTTCCTCACTGTCTGCTCTCCTTTTTCTCCATGAACTGGAGAACGCGCATTTTCACAGGCACTCGACATCCTCCGAATGGGCATAATTCATTCCTGACCCTTTGGAGGTGTGTATCTGAGACTATTCGACTGTGGGACATCACTACCAAGCCCCATCCTAACCTCTGCCACTCCCTCTCTGTGCCTCTCCGTCTCACCTCCTCTATATCGGTCTTTAAATCTTGCCCTAAAACCTACTTATTTGACTGTGTCTATGATCACCTCCCACTTACTTCCCATCTGCTCGCCCCAATTGCTCAGTGTCCAATCTTGCCTTTGTAAGGAACGCTGAGATGCTATCGGAGGTGAAGGGCGCTATATAAATAAATACAACTTCTTGTGGATCAAGAGCAGGAATCCTGGCTGATTTTGCCTGTCCTACTGGGGGAGAGGGGGAGAGGGAGGGAGAGTTCAAGCCATTTATAGTCCACGAGGAGATTCATCACACACTGGGATCTAAATCTGCCATTACCCACTCGGCCCAGCAAAATTTAACATACGTTAACTGGCAAGTCCCTTATTCACCTGGATGGCTATACTGCACATTCAACCTCCTGCATCTACATTTATTTTACTGACTATAGAAAATTGTTCTTGGGTTTTCACATCATCTGTCTCACCAGATGATGCCACAGTTATGCAGACAATGCGTGAATGAAATTTACCCATGATAGCATGAGACAACCATAGACAAATAGCTCTCATCAGATGATCAAGGAGAGCCTTTAAGATTCTGAAGGGAATAGATAATGTAGACCATGATAAGCTGTTGTATCTTGTACTGAACAATAGAACCAGAGGGCACGGCCTGTGATTGAAAGGGGTAAATTCAGAACAAATCTGCAGAAACACTACTTCAATGAGTAGTAACCTTATGGAGCAGGCTCCCTTGGGAGATGAGGGAAACAGAAAATGTGATTTGTTTCAGAAACAAATTAGATAGATTTCTGCTAGAAAATAATATCTCAGGATACAGTATATAGTTTAGGACCCGACATGTCAAGCGACTGCCAGGCTGGTGGAAGGCGAACTAGATGGACCTAGGGCTTCTTTCACCTTGTAAACTCTTATGTTCCTATGACAACTCTCCTCAAATTTGAAAGTTGGCCAGTAAACTCACCACAATCCTCACTGACCTCACGTATTGTGACCAGAGTCACGTAAACGAACCCATGTTGCTGTGCGTGCTGTTTGGATGATTTTACACTCAAGTCTTTTCTTTGGTCCCTTGAGATCTCTGTTGGGCTCACTAAAGAATTTCCACGACGTCTGTGCAATGTAGACACTCTCTGAACTTTCGCTGCAAGCACCTCTACTGCTTGTAAACATGACCCTAGCTATGATAGAGGGTGTTGAGATGATGGAATTGGGTTGTGAACTGACAATCACTGCTGCGCCCAGTTCCCACTATAGACTGTGCCACTTTTAGGTAGCCAGCACCATTTGAAGACACACACCCCCCACCCCCACTTCCGAGGGTATAATAGTCCAAAGACTCCCTGTCAAAGAGAAAGAGAAAATGGTTATGTGTGCCTCCTGGTGACTGGTTACAGCATTGGCAGAAGCCTCTTGGGCAGGTCACCAGCCTGTCTATCGATGTGGAGACCTGGAACTCAGTGGTTAGAGCACTCGCCTTGCAAGCGAGAGACCTGGGTTCGTTTCCTGGCGGGGCAAAATGTTGGGCAAGTTTCCTTACTCCACACGCTTCTGTTTACCCAGCAGTAAGTAGGAACCCGGTTGTTAGTCAATTGGCGGATCGCTTTTCCAGCGGTAATAATTGCTTAAATAAAATGAGTCGCTTCAAACCACGACTGTTTGTGGGACACTGCTGAGCGCAATTGGCTGCCACGTTTCTCCCACAAAAAATATACAGTCAATTCACTTCACAATATATTCTGTGAAGCTCTTTGAGACGTCTCGAAGACGTGATAAGGCTGTATATCAAATGCAAGGATCATTATTATTATTATTATTTTTAGACTTTGTGATATGAGGAGAACAAGAGAATATGGGCTTCTTCAGTAATCAGTTTTTGGCTAGAGTTCAGTAACATTACCCCTTCTGAGTGAAGGGACACCCTGGCAACTTCAAGGTGTACATACATGATGGTATTAGGATATGAATGTGCGCTGATAAATTTCCATTTGTTTGCTGTCATGCATAGAGATCACCACCACCATGGATCCAAATTACTGGGTTCCGAGTTCAGGTTCATCGAAACAATACACCCTTTGCAGCTTACAGCTCACAATCTAAATTCAGACTCCAGTGTAATTCCAGGCGAGTGCTGCATTGGTTAAGATTTACGTCATCCTTCAGGAGAGACGTTAAACTAGGATCTCAGGCTACAATATGAAGTCAGAGGTGCCGTTCTTCAGATGAGATGTTCATCCGAGGTCCCGTCTGCCTGTTCAGGTGGACGTTAAAGATCCCATGGTACTATTTGAAAAGAGAAGCGAGTTTCTCCTGGTATTCTATGGTATTGTGGAGTCCCGCACCTCAGCGGTTAGAGCACTCGCTTTGCAAATGAGAGACGTGAGTTCAATTCCAGGCCGGACGAAACTTTGGGCAGGTTTCCTTACTCCACACAGAGCCTAATAATAATCCCTCCAACAAAACAAAACAATAATAAATTGGTCATTTTCAATCTACGAGTTTTTGTGGGGACGCTGCTCTGCGCAATTGGCTGCCGCGTTCGCCCACAAATATACAGTCAATTCACTTTACAGTATATTCTGTGAAGCGCTTTGAGACTTCGAGAAGACGTGAAAAGCGCTATATCAAACGCAAGGATTATTATTATTGTTATTATTCTGTTCAACAATCCTCCAAATATAATTGGTCACTCACTCCATCGCTGCTTGTGGGACATTTCTATGCACAAATTGGCTGCCAATGCGCCCACAAAATTCACAGTCAAACCACTTCATAGTAAATCCTGTGAAGCACTTTGAGACGTTCAACTTATGTGATGGCCTATGTCAAACAACAACAACAACAACAAGATTCCATTTATAAAGCGCCTTTCACGTCAGGAGGACGTCCCAAGGCGCTGCACAGTTGGGTCAGGACCCGAGCAGGGGGAAATGGTCAGGATGAGGGGAGGGAAGGGAGGGAGCGAGGAGGAGGGGAAATAGTCAGGGTGAGGGGAGGGAAGGCAAAGATTATTATTATTATTATGTAAAAATAAAAGTGAGATTCAACAAAATGCAAAACTTCAAACATCGTGAAAAGTCCATCGATTGCTGTCCCTGTAAGTCATCCTCCAGGTCATTCACCTCATGACTGTATAAGTGAGACTTACTGACTGTGTACAAGATGTCATTCGCCTACAAATACACAGTCAGCACACTTGACAGCAAATTCCTGTGAAGTGCTTTGAGATGTTTTGGTGTGATAAAATGCTATAAAAATGCAAGTTATTCCCTTTTTATTGTAAGTCTGCACAGCACATGCTTTTGATTGTGTTCCCCACTGTAAATAATTACATATCTTTGGCATAAGGAGCAAGACTTTTTCACCAGTACGTTTCTTAAGCTCCTACTCACGCATGATATCAGAATGAGATCAGGTCTGTGTCAGGCTTGAGCCTACAGTCATCCAATCCAGTTCCCTGGTCTAACAAGAAATGCTATCATCAGACCCCAACAGTTCCCATTATGCTGAGCCACTCAATGCCAAAAATGCTCAAATTGTGACTGTCCTCTCGTGACTCACCTGTAGCCTCATCGCTGGCTGGCTATGTGGTCGGGACGTACTCTGAAATGGGTTCCTTGCAGCAGATTGCCTGCTTCCTGTATTTCCAGCACACTCAGTGATGACTGATGGACTATTAGCCGAGTTACAATATTCATCTCACAGTCAGTCAGAAGGTCGCAGGTCTGAGTAACAAGGCACCCCCAACCACAACATTACTGCAGGGAAGTGTAATCTTTGGGGATGATCAGCCGGGGATCTGACACATGCGTAAACCCATCGCCGTTGCTTAAGAATATTCAAACCAAGCTGAGATTTCCACGCAACCCAACTACACGTGGAAATCCCAGAGGTAGATTGTTGCAATGGTATGCGCACTCTCTCTCTCTCTCCCTGGGGGGACGCATGCTGCTTCACCTAATTCCGGAAAGTATTAGGCGCAGGTTGGCAAGGGAGGTGTAACTGGAGCTAGCTCATGGTATCTGTGCTCCACCTTGACAGGAGGGGGGGGGAAGGGAAAAAGCAAGGACTGTCTCTTTCACCTCTTTGGCTGCATGTAAACTGACCACTTCCAGGCTTGACTATGCTAACTCCCTGCTGTAAAAACAGTGGCAGGCTTCCTTATGTTGCCACTTTTAAGTTAGAAAAATAATAATCCTGGCATTTGTTACAGCGCCTCATCACGTTGTTGAGACATCTCAAAGCGCTTCACAGAATATATTGTAAAGTGGAATGACTGTGTTTCTTGTGGGTGAAACGCGGCAGCCAATTGCGCACGGCGACGTCCCACAAAGTCCCGTAGATTGAGTCATCGTATTATTTTTCCAAGTTGCCCAAATTGGCTGCTGGCTGGTGGTCTCGGGGTTGTGTCAGCATTTGGATGCAAGAGGACCTCATGCTTGCAAGCCAGGAATTCCTGAGGACACAGACAACCTCTTAACCTTCTTGGTTCTGGTGGTTATTTTCTGAGCCAAAAATCACTGAGTGGCTGACCAACAAAACCTGACCTGTAAATCAAAAGAGGATTGAAAGGGTTAAGTACCGAAAGTAAAGAAAGAGTGGAATTTGCCTTTTTTCATGGAAGGCTCAGTGTGGAGTCTGACTCCACCTTCATTCCCTCTCTCTATCCCTCTTCACGTTCTGGGAACATACCCTATAGACTGAACGGTTATTTGACTGCTTAAACTGTGTTACCAGACAATGGCACTAAAGAGAGCCACTTATTCCTTCCTTCCTGTTGAGTGTTCTGCCTGACTAGACAAACTAAATTCACCTTCCCCACCCCCTCTCCCCGCTGAAAATAGTGGAATCGACCAAAGCTAAAACCAACAAAGGCGTATTCTGATCCAGCCATAGCAGCACCGGGCACCAAGTCAACTAACAGCTTTCATTCAGATGCAAATGAGAAAATGTACACAACAGCACCTACAGTGTTCTAAACTTTTCAACTCGTGTTAACAGCCATTTCCAAATTTGTTTAATGAACGCTCCTGCACCAAAACATTCTCTTCTCATCCCCCCACCACCCCCCCCCCCCACCCCCCCTTCACCACTCCCCACCCCACTCCCACCCCTACATGGGGGGCATTCTTTTAACAGAGCATAAAACCATATTGTATCCTTCCAACCCAAAGGCTGTTTGATAAAACTGTAACCTTATTTACTGACAGGTCTGCGAAGGGCCAAATCCCGTCCTACAAAAAAAGGCTGCCAAACACAATAGGGAGACAACGTCTTGCTCCAGGGTGTATTTGTTGCTCTAAAGAGTGCTGTGCGTGATGGCAGATGAAAACCGAAGTGCTAGAGAAAGAAAAGTGTCTGCTTAAGGAAGGCAAGAAAGAACCTAGCAAGCGTCTTTGATAAGGTACCAGAATGTGCGTCAGCCTGGCTTAGTTGGTAGCATTCCCTCCTCTGGGTCGTAAGATTGTGGGTTCAAATCCCTACCTCGGGACTTGGAACTCATATAGTCTAAGCTGACACTCCAATGCAATGCTGGGATTCAACTGTGTTGTTGGAGATGCCGTCTTTCAGTTGAGATGTTAAACTGAGGCCTGGTCTGATCGTTCAGGTGGATGTTAAAGATTCTGCAGCACAATCGAAAAAGAGAAGGAAGTTTCTCCCAGTGTCCTGACCAAGAATCTTCCAGGGCAGGCTAAAAGGTTGGGCAAGTTTCCTTCCCCCACACACCTCTGTTTACCTAGCAGTAAGTAGGAATCTGGTTGTTAGTCGATTGCCAGATTGCTTTTGTGGGGGTAATAATCCCTTCAAAACAAAAAATTATTTTTAATTTTTATCTTATAAACGTCTTATTTTTATCATTAATATTACATTTTAAAAATTGTTCATTCACTTCATAAATGTTTGGAACATTCCTGTATGCAGAATTGGCGCCACTTTCACCCCCCAAACAAAGTCACTGCACTTTTCAGGATATCCTGTGAAGCGCTTTGGGAAGCCCTCCCAACGTGAAAGGTACAATACTAAATGTAAGAATTCTTATTCTTCTTATTATAGAATCCACCTCAACCCTACACATTACTTGAACCAATTATCAAGTGCGTTCCTGTAGTTGCAGTATTCTGGCCTCATCTTGCATTTATATTTATGCATTTGCATAGCGCTCATCTGCACACAAAGAAGCCTTACAGGGTGAGTTTTGCCACCCCGATATCTGTGGGAGAGAAACAAGCCCGGAAATCGCTGTAGCAAGAAATCTCCTGTAGTCGTAGGTCAAGGCGAGGTACACTGGGGTAAAGTTTGCAGAGTTTCATAACACCTTCGTGTGCTATAACAAAGGAACATGTGCAATATCACCATCTCTGTTCCATCGTCTTTTGCTGGTTGAGGAATATAGAATGGCGAACAAAGGGGTGTGAAAAAGATTAGAGAGGGAAAGTAAGGAAACTAGAATAATAAACCTGGCATTGGATGGAGCGACTTATCAAGTCAAAACATCTTAAAGTGCTTCACAGTAGTTACTGTTAGTTGTGACTGTAGATTTGTAGGTAACCGTGGCAGACAATTTGCACACATATTCTGCTAAAGGCAGGTGAATGACCAATTAGCTGGAGGATCGTTGGCCAGCACACCAAGAGAGATTCCCTTCTCTAGTAATAATAAATAATTATTATATTTGGCATAGCGTTTTTCACATAAGGAGGGCATCTCAAAGAGCATCACAGCATACGCTATAAAGTGGAGTGATCGGGTATTTGTAGGCAAAGGTGGCAGCCAATTTGCGTACAGGGAAATTAGGAGATTGCTGGCAAGGAGAAACTGGGAGAAACTCCCTTCTCTTTTCGAACAGTGTCATAGGATCTTTAACATTCGCTAGATTACCAAGTGGAAAAAAACTAGCTGCTAGCACAAGAGCAATCCCTGATAGGGCCTAGTGGTATCTAATCAAGGGCACTTCCGAACAACTGGGCAATAAAAGATTATTTCCAGCCGAGGACCAAAGAGAACCCGGGGGAGGGGGGGTTGGCTCTTGTCTGTGGGAGGAAGTGCATTTAAGAAACTAGCAGACAGGAACCATCTGGCCCCGAGCTGCTTAGCCTGTTTTCAGAGAGAAAAGGGAGGGAGAGCGAGCCACCCTGCAGCTGAACCGCTGACTCTCAGTCTGACTGAAACCCTTGGCAGTCGGGGAAAGAGCAGAGATGAATGCCAGACACCTAACTGCGAGGCTGGGGTACATCTTTCCTCGCAGCTCCGACTTGAAAATTCCTAGGAAGGTGCTGATATCTGACCAATCTACAGTAACAAGACACAAAGAATGCGTGTGCCAGAGAGCCCGAGTTTCAGCTAATGCTTTTAATAGTTCACCTTGAGGTTTTCTTTGGGAGCGGGAGGACGGGGGGGGGGGGGTGGGAGGAAGAGGGAGAACTCTGTGTGCTCTGTTTACTCCAGCGATGCTTCCTTCCCCTGGCAGGTAAATAAACTTAATAATTTGCTAATGTACTCTGCGATCAATTAATGTAACCTCGAAACGTTGGCCAGCACCCACAGTTTGTTTGTTTGTGAGGCATGGCCTCGAGTAACCATTTCAGTCAGATGTCGACCATGCAGTGGGACAGAGTTGAGGCAGGAACTGGGGTCATGACTTGAGTTCCAAGGGCTGCTTTACCTCCGATCGAAATTCACTTTTCCCTGAACGACAATCCCCCAGATAAATCAACCAATATCCACTAAAATCACTCACTTCATTGCTGTTTTGTGGGTTCACTGCGTATGGACAAATTGGCAACTATGTTCACCTACCGAAAACACAGTCACTACACTTTACAGCAGTCAGCTGCCATGGGATCTTTAACAGCCATCTGAACAGGCGGAGAGGAGGACCTCGGTTTAACGTCCATCCAAAAGACGGCACCTCCAACAACGCCACACATCCCCGGCACTGCATTGAAATGCTGTACACTGTCCAGCGCCTTGGGACGTCCTCCCGATGTGAAAGACACAAATAATATATACAAATGTAATCTTGCTGTTTTTGTTGCATTGGAGTGTCAGCTTAGACTATATGGTGGGGCTTGAAGCCATAATATTGTGACTAAGAGACGAGAGGTCTACCAACCAAGCCTGGCTGATGCACTAGAAGTACAAAGCAAAAAATACATCCATTTTAAAGCTCACACTGTTTTTTGAAGTACAGTTTGCAATGTTAGCAGTTTTTAGGGAGTGAACTCACCTGCTGATACCAAAACAGAGAGAGCTGGTAAAACTCAGCAGGTCAGGCAGCATCTATGAAGAAAGGAAAGTGCTGATAGTCCAGGCGATCATAGAACTCAGAATACAGCGGCAACCCCTTCGATCGCTCCGAGCCTTAATTGGAAATGACACCAGTAGAATTAATAAGACTTTCCGCCTGACCTTGGGTGGGCAGGTGTTAAAGATCCCATGATACGATTGAAAAGGAGAAGGGATTTCTCCCAATGTCCTGAGCAACAATATGCCAGATGAGTTGGTCATTCACCATATGGCTACTTGTGGGAGCTTACTGTGATTATTTCCAACTCAGAAAATAACAGTCACTACACTTCACAACAATTTCTGTAATTACTCTGAGATGTTTTGACGTATAAAATGCCATAAAATGTCACCCTTCCTTCCTTCCTTCCTTTCCTCTCTCTCTCTCTCTCTCTCGTTCCTTTCTTTCCTCTGTCCCTCCTTCCCTCTTTCTGTCCTTTAATACAAGTTCCCAATAGCGCCCCGGTTATTTGGAACGGTACCAAGGAAAGAGATGTAACGTGAAAATAGGGTTTAATTGAGGGATGGGGGGCAAATACAATGCTTTTAGAATAAGCAGGGATATCTTACTCGTCATCTCTGCTGATCTTTGCTGGACTTCAAAGCTTGGTTCAGGAAAACTCATGCAACAGAATCCCTCTGATTTCCAAAGCTCTGGTTTAGTGTGAAAGACACAAATCTGTGAAAATTGCAAGCTGTGATAAGCATCACATTGCCGAAAATTGCAATTGTGTCTAGTCTATAATCACCAAATGTTCTGTGGGTGCATGTTCCCCCCCCAGACCCAATTTGTATGATAACAGAGTTTAACTTACATTTTGTTGAGTTAGGTTGACACTGAAAGGCCAACTCTTAAAAATTTTTGGGGTGGGAGCCGGGGGGTTGATAAGTCAATAATTGGAGCCTGGCATAAAATACGATTTGCAATGCCTGGATAGTTATCACATCACACCTCTCAAATGTTCATCCAAGAAATACCAACACAATTCCTTCTACTGGTCTGTTCTGTTGGTTGGGACACTGTGTTCGAGGTTACTTATTACCTCCTTCACTCACTTCACGACTGTCTGTATGTGGAACATTGCTGTGTGAAAATTGTCTGCCTCGTTTGCTGAGAAATAAAGTCACGGCACTTGACATTATGTCCTGTCAAGCACTTCGAGAAATCTTGACAATGGGATAAGACACTACGCAAATGCAAGGATTATTGTGTTTATTATTCATCGACTCAAATATGTCCTGTGTTGGTCTCATTCTGCGCACGGTACTTTCATTAATGCTCACAGTCACCTTTGTACTTGTCGACACACCTTGGCCCTATGTTTTCTTTGCCTTTGATATCTGAAGTAGAGAGCTACAAAGGTCGAATTCATTTTATCCTTCACTTCTTGGCAGGCTGGAGGAAGGTGCCAGGCTGATTCCTGTTACCTCTGCCAAATGTTACTTTAGAGAGAAAAAATTCTTCTCCAAGAAGGGAGGGGGATGTGGTGTGAGAGAGAGAGAAGGGTGGGGGGGGGAAGAGCAGCAGATACTGAGAGCAAATGAGGGGTGGGTCTTCTTTTGTGGGGAAGGAGCGGCGATGGGATGGAAATTTACATCATGAACCGGCCTTGCGACGCAAACCTTCCAGTCAACAACAGCCCTGGAAATCCCAGAGAGAGACAAAGGGAGGCAGAAAAGTGATAGAACACAAGGAAAATAAAACTGGCTGCCTCATTCGCCCACAAAACAGTCACTGCATTTACAGTACCTCCTGTTAAATTCTTTGGGACATGTCCTGATGTAAAAGGCGCCGTACGTATTATTAGAAAGTATATTGTACAAAGCGCTTGAGACGTCCGCCTAACATGAAAGGCTCCAGATCAAATGTGAGGTTTCCTATTGTAAATATAAAATTCAAATAAATCATTCAAAGAAAAACAATTGCGAGTTTACCCCCTTTCTGGAAGACTCACCACCACCACCCATCTATCTGCAGATGACCCACAAAAGAAATCCCTCCCCTTCCCTATTCATTCCAAACCTAGAGGGTCAATGTGTCTATCAGGCAGCCATCCCTCCCTGCTCTCTCTTGTCAGAAGAAAGCCTACTGGTGGATTGCAGAGAACATATTGTGCCTCAAGTACAAAAGGTGCTCGCTGCCCTGAAGAGTTTGGGGTCACTGGGGTCAGATTCGGCCTTTGAGTCAGGTTCTCACCTGGCCCGGACACATGTAATTATCTGTAGGTCTTTGTAGAGACACAGTCAGACATACAGCACGGTTTATCGCGCATGAGTGACCCATTAGTACTTTTCCTGGAAAAAAAAGTGTTGCTTTAGAAAGCTGTGGTGCTTTAAAGTGAAAGGTACCTCTGGGGGTAAGCACTCTGAAAGGTAAGACCCATGCAGTGTTTTTTTTAAATAATCCCATTTAAAGGGTTCTTTTCTGTGGAGTCCAGTATTCATCCATTAATCAGGAAACTTAGAGAGGACGTGCTGAGGTGACATAGGAACTGAAGGAGAATGCCTGCCCCTTAGCACTGGGATGTGCCTACAATTGTAATTGCTCTTATATTAATTTTTTTGCAGTGTCCGCTATGTTTGTGCAAAGTGTTCCCTTCACGAGAGCCTCCTTATCAATGACATAGTCTGCCCTTATAGGGGAAACCACTCTCGAAGAGACGTGAGGGTCACCCTGTGCTTTTTGAAGCCTCATTTCACCCTTGCGAAGATGCCCTTAGTTAATAACCAATATTCCATAAATCACCACATCTAGGCTGACACTCCAGCGTAGGGCCAGGGGAGCATTGCATTGTCTGAGGTGCTGTCCTATTGATGACACATTAAACCAAGACCCCACCCCGTGTGCCTGTCTGGCGGATGTTAAAGATCCCTTAGCAAAAGAGAAGCTAGTTTCTCCTGGTGTCTAGGTCACCAGTGTTTTTTTAGATTTATTCGTTTCAATGACTGTTTGTGGGACATTGCCGCGCAGAAATTGTGCCACTCCACTTTACAGTAAATTCTGTGAAGCGCTTTGAGACATTTCAGTGTTGAAGGCACAATATCGAATGTAAGGATTAATATATCGAGTCTGAAAAAATTGCTTAGACTCTTGTGATGAGATAGATATTCCTCTACTGTATATTGGATTATGAGTTTGAACAACAATAATAACACAGACATAGAGTGAGTCTGCACTTAAACTAAAACACGTACTGTGGTAAATTTGCAGTCTATTTATTTGATGTGAGGCTGTTCGGGCCTGGTCAACTCTAGACAAATTGGCCATTGATCGTTCACCTCGTAACTGGTAGTGGTGGGTATTTGCTGTGTGCAATCTGGCTGGTTCATTTGCCTTCAGTTACACAGTGACTGCTCTTGACAGCAACTCCTTGTGAAGCACGTTGAGATATTCCAATATCATGGAACATGGGGCAAAAAGGGTCACCTATTTTATCACAGACAAGACCTGATGGTGCAATCTGTTGCCTGACAGCAGCTAGACATTGGAAAACAAGAACAGACCATTCAGCCCGTCGAGTTTGTTCCACCAGTTTATTAAATTGCACAAATATTCGCTTTCTGAATATCGTGTTGTGCTCTGTTGAGACCAACATAATAATAATCCTTGCATTTTGATATAGCGCCTAATCACAACTTTGAAACGTCTCAAAGTGCTTCACAGAACATATCGTAAAGTGGATTGACTGTATACTTTGTGGGCGAAATGGGGCAGCCAATTGCGCCCAGCAATGTCCCACAAACAGTCGTGGATGAACCGACCAAATGTTTTTTCTCCCCGAGAGATTATTACCCTGGAAAGCAATCTGCCAATCCATTGACAACCAGTAAGGTTCTACTTACCGCCGGGTGAACAGAGGCATTCGGAGTAAGTGAGGACACTCGGCCCGGAATCGAACCCCAGGTCCTTTCGCGTGTGATGCGAGTACGTCAACCGCTGTGCTATGGGACACGGCACAGTTAGATTCTGCAATGCAAAAAGGGGGAAAAAAGGGATGGGTTTTTAGGAATGTGGGGACGGAGAATGCTGGCGACGGTCCTGGGGACTGTACACTGTACAGCACAGGCTATATTTAGGAGCCGCAGAAATGATGCTGGCTCTTTAACAAGTGTTTCTCCTTCATTCACCGGCACTGGGCTGCAGCTACAGGGTAAATAACTTCCACTGGTAATTACTCATAAAATGTTGCACTTCCTCATTCTTAAGAGCTCTAAACTGGAACCTAAAAAAGTCGGCTATTGTTCTGCATTGTGTACAAACAGCAAGTGGATGGCCTTAAATTGCAGCACTTTGAAACAAGACAGGAAATTAGAAAACCGCTAAATTTGTACAGATCTATTCAATCAGTGGGTGGGGGCGGGTGGGGGGGAGGAAGGGGAGTGGGGGGAGAGAAGGAGCTTGGCTGGAAAAAGAAAGGGGCTGGAAATTCCGCACAATGTGTGCTTGAGCTGAGGCTTCTGAGCAGACGAGACTGCGAGGAGGTGAAACCGTAGTGTACTGGTTTAGCTTTTAGTCGTGCAAAGCTTTCCCCCAAAAAAGATAAGTTTGTTAATTGGTGCAAATGACGTCCTTTGTCTTCATGGATTTCTACCCCTTTTCTCTCCCCCTTTGCAGTCCGAGTCTGCCAGTGTCTGCCTCAGAGGCACAGAGGGAGTTTATTGTGAGGTTCTCCACAGCCTCTCTCAGTGCTGCCCTGAAAACAATAATAATAATAATCCTTTGGTATGGCGCTTTTCACGCTTTTCCCAAAGCACTTCACAGGATTTACTGTCAAGTGTCAAGTGGAGTGACTGTATTTGTGGGTGACCACGGCAGCCAATATGTGCACAGTAATGTCCCCAAAACAGCCATGAAGTGAATGATCAAATTTCATTTGGGAAATTGTTGGTCAGGACACCGGGAAGAACTGCCTTCTCTTTTCAACTAGTGCCATGGGATCTTTTAACATCAGCCTAAACAGGCAGATGAGACCTCAGTTTAACATCTCATCCAAAGGACCGTGAGGTAGAGAGATATAAGCAGCAGTCAGCACCCACCCCCCGTCCCCCCACCTCTTCCCCCCCCACCACCCCCCCCACCCCACACACACACACAATCCCAGTTATGTTTGCTCTGCATCCCCATATTACCATTAAACCACTGCTTCAGCTCACTATGGTTTATTAACTGATTGCGGGAGGGAGGGAAGGTGTGTCGGGGGGGTTCGTGGTGGAGTGGGGGGGGGGGGAGGAAGTAGCTTGAGAGCCACTTTTGAGTAAAGCTGGAATTGGAAATGTGTTTCTCGATCTATAGCACCAACTTACCCGCACGCTTGGCACTGTTCGATAGCATGACAGTTCTGTGCTGACGTTTTCTTTAAAAAAAGCACAGCCCGATTTCTGACCCACACAAGGCTCCGCACACCCATTGCTCCCACCTTCATCGAGTTCCATTGGCTCCCAGGACATTAGGGTAAGATCTGTGTCCTGGTTCTCAATTTGCTCCACAGTGGATGGCCCACTCTGCCAATGCAATCTTCTTCAGTCCAACATTCCAGCCTATACCTTCTACTCTTCTGTCTGGTGTATTTCTCACTCCCTTGGTGAGGATAGCTATATCAGTGTAAGTTGCTGTGGGTGTTTTTGTTGGCTGTTCTTCACCATGAAAAGATGGGAAATCATAAGTTATTCTTCTCCCAAGTCCAACTCTAACTAAATAGAAACAGGAAAGCGTGGCCGAAAGCACGATCAAAGAGGAAAGCCTTGAGTCGAGCCTTGAAGGAAGCAAGGGAGAGGGTGAGGCAGACGGGTTTCTGGAATATAACAATAATAATCCTTGCCTTTGATAAAGCGCTTTCCACGTCTTCGAGACGTCTCAAAGCGCTTCACAGAATATACTGTAAAGTGAATTGACTGTATATTTGTGGGCGAAATGCGGCAGCCAATTGCGTACAGCAGTGTCCCACAAACAGTCGTGGATTAAAATTACCAATTTATTTTTTTCTTGAGGGATTATTATCAGGCGGGTGGAGAAAGGAAACTTGCCCAAGGTTTCGCCCTGTCCTGTCGGGAATCGAACCCAGGTCTCTCACTTGATGTCGTTCCAGAGGTTGGGAGCAGAAAGGCTAAGATGGAAGTGCTTCTTTATTGCTATCCAGTGATTCCTGTTGGAAGTGGCGTGTTCCTGCCAGGTAAGGACACCATCAGGCTCCTCTTTAATGCTCCCTCCATGCTTGAGCAGCTTGCCAATTGACTGTCTAGGCTCGCACATGAAGAACGGCTACCTTGGGCAAAGCACACAAGGCCAGCTGGCGCCGGTGGAATCGAACCCCAGCAAGAGTCAGCGCCTTCAGGAAAGGAGAGTGGAAGAAAATTGGCAAAACAAAAGTGCAGCAAAAGAATTTGTGCGTTTAAAAAAAAAGGTTGCCTTTCCCGTAATTATTTTGTGCCAGTTGTAAAATTCATTCGGCAAGCTCTCTCCCCCTGAAACCAACACGAATAGACGAATAATGATTTTTACGTGCAACGTATTGAACTTTTTATGATGTCTGCGTAGTTTGCATTTCAAGGCTTGAAATGTTCCTGCATTTAGATTCGCTTGTATGCAGATTGGCCGGCGTATGCAATACCTGTCAGTCCATTTTATTGCCCATTATACTGACTGTAAATTCCTTAAACCTGATTAACATGGCATTATCCTGCAGAATCTGGGGCACCCTATCGGTTATTATTCGAATTAGCTCTTTAAGGGCAGAGAAGCATTAAACTGCTTTGTTTGAGCTTATTATTTTGGCGCAAGAGATAAGTTGAGTCTGTCTGGAGTGGAAAGATTTCAGCGCCTTGTGTCTGATTCCCTTTAATAGCATTTGGCCACACGCTGGAGTCTGGTTTGTGCTGTTCCCCAAAGAATTCGTAAATTGGAGATCCAGGAGTAAATAGGGAAATCGACACTGATGCCAGAGACCAGGTAGGGTTCCAGAAAGTCAACCTGAGACACATCACAGTATCTGTGGGATCTACTCTTTACAAATCCTTTTGCAACTCTTGCAAATTAGACCCGTGTTCTGTTCCCATGGCTAATACTGCTGTTGGAAATCATAGGAGCTCAGCAAGTGCGGTTAAGCTGTACTGTGCCATAATGATAGGATGCAGCCCATCATTGCTCACAGAGTTATTGGTCTCCACTTGTGAGAGACACATGCTGGGCACCGACACTTCAACACAGACAGGAAAGTGCTCTCTCTTCCAGTTATCCAGAGTCACGTTGGCAGAGGGCCTGGAACAGACCAGAGAAAGGAAAGAGAACCACAACTTACATTTATGTAGCGCCCTTCACGCGACTCGCGACTCAGGAGTGCTTAACAGCAGTGTGGCTTGACAAGGCGTCAGAAATGGGGGCGGCGGGCGGGCGGGCGGGGTGGGGAAGGTGACTTGAAGCGAGAGGGACTATAATAAATGCACTTCAAAAACCTCTCGGAAAGTTGACACAGTCCAATATAGCACACCGGAGCATAGTGATTCAAAGAATTCATTATATTTCACATAAATTATTATTTATTTATTGTGCTGGGGGGGATGGGGGCATGCCTAAGTGGATTTTACAACCATATGTCAAGCATGATAAAATGTTGCTGTTGATTTAGGTGGGTCCTCAAGTTTACTGTTAAAGAGTAAAGTTCACAATCTGTCTGTGTTAGCAGGTAGTAAAGTGGGAGGAGGTCTTGAGATGTCGTAATAGGTTGCAATAGTGAACTGACCTGCAGCCTGTAGCTGTGTGAGACGGAGAGCGGAACAAGGCAAAGGAGAGAAGGATTTAAAAAAAAGGGGAGAAAGGGACTGAGAAACAAGGAAAGAAGTGTAAGGGATAAGAAAAGTGAAACAGTAACCTGAAGAGAAAACTACCCGAAATAAAGTAGAAAGTCATAATAATCATTGCATTTGCTATTGCACCTGTAACACCAAAACACCTCACAGCGCTTCGCGAGCAATTCACTCGTCAAGTGTAGTGACTGTGTATTTTGTAGGCAAACACACCAGCCAGTTGGCACACTAATAGCCTTGAGGTGAATGATCAAGGAGGATTGTTGGTCGGGACAGCGAGAGAAACTCCATTCTCTTCTCGAATTGTACCACTGGTTCTTTAACGACCACATGAATAGGCAGACAAGGGCCTTGGTTTAACATCTTATCTGAAGAATGATACAACAGCAGCAGCAACTTGCACTTAAGTAAAACCTTTCACATAGAATAACGTCTCGGGTATTCTGAAAGGATGAGACCAAAAAGAAGGAGCGGGGTTTAATTTTCAGTATTTCTTAACCAGATTCCAACCTGCGAGAATTCCCACTAAATTCCTCTCCAGGGTAGACCACATTGGACTAGAGTTCCCATTGGTCAGCATTGATGGGCTTCCAGTTACCGGGAGTCTCGCTATACACTAGCTCAAGACACTTTACGATTGTCCTTGAGATTTTTCTTTATTGCTCACCTGGACAGCAGGTCAAACTGGGAATGTTAAAACATAACATCCCAGCAGTGTATTTGTAACCAACGCTCCACAATTTGCCGAGCAGCCAGCTGAACAAGGTCGATCAGCAGCATCCACCGACTGACCACGACAACTTGCACCCTCCGCGCAAAGCAGTCTTGGCGTGCGTAAGGGCAGCGTGGATTCCCTCTTAGCTGGAAAGAGAAGGGAGGTGACCAAAGCCACAAGAGGAAAGTCTTCAGATGCGATTTGAAGACTGGCAAAGTGGGGGCAAGACAGAGAGATGGAGGCAGGGAGTGCCAAAGGTACGAACAAAGCATGCTGCAACAAATTCCTGGATTTGTGCATTTCTACAAGCTATAGTACGATTGCAATATAACATCAGTTTATCAAGGATATTGCTTATAAATACTAAAAGATGCACTTAGGTCTTGAATGGCAGAAGGTTGCCCTCGGGAATTCTATAAGCAGCTGCAGTGGGGGGAAAAAAATGGCGTATTTCCTGTATAGGAGCATAATTTGTAAAAAAAAGGACTTTTTTTTTAGATTTAAGTCAAAATATTGACAGACGCTCCATGACAGACAGCAAACTTGGCACTCAATAACCTTAGTAACAGGTGGCACCCAATCAGCTCCAGGAGGGCAAGCAGGTCACCTGCGGTGACGCAGCACTTTCTACGCTTATTATCAAAAATATGCAAGGATTATAACAATCATCAAAAAAAAATCAGCTTTAAATAAATGAAAACATCGCTCATCAAGTGCACAAGAACAATAAATGCCTTTCGATTACAAGATCCTCACCTTCGTTTTCAAATCCTTTGATGCTCTGGTACCTCTCTACCTCTCCAACCTGCTTACTCTCTCCCCAATCCACCACCGCTCGACAGGCTCCGGCCTCCTGCTTGTCCCTCGTGCCCTCTGCTCCACCATCGGTGGCCGGCCTTGCGCCCACTATGCCCCCAAACACTGGAACAGTGGGAGTTTTGTCTGGTTTCGCCTGGTGTCCTGGCTAACAATCCCCCTAATAAAACTGGTCGTTCACTTCATGGCTGTTTGTTGGACATCACTGTGTGCAAATTGGCATTTTCATTCGCCCAAAAATGACATAGTCTCACCACTGCCAGTTTATCCTGTGAACTGCTTTCAGACATCCTCCTGATGTGAAAGGGGCTAAGACAAATGTAAGAATTATTATTATTATACCCCACAGCCAACTCAGTGATGTGCTACCACTCTTTCAAACGCTCCTACACACTACCCCATGTGAACAACAAATTTCCTTTGTAGAGCGCCTTTCATGTCGGGAGGATATCCCAAGGTGCTGGACATTGAAGGATTTGAGGTTAGGATCAGGAGGGTAGAGGACAGAGATTGGAGGCAGGAGGGTAAGCGAAGACATGATCGAAGAGGAGGGTTTTCAGAAGGGCCTTGAAGGAGGCAAGGGAGGGGGTGCGTGATGTGAAGGGACCGTGGGATGAAGCTCCTAAGGGTGGGGGCAGAGAGGCTGAAGGACCAACTGGCGAAGGTGGAGCGGGCCAGGCCGGGTACGTTCAGCAGGCCAGAGCCTGCTGAGCGGAGGGAGCGGACAGGTTAGTAAGGGGTAATAAGCAGGTCACAGCGGAAAGGAAGGGAGGGAGGGAGGGAGGAGCAAGGCTATGGAGGGCTTTGAAAGCGAGGATGATGATCTCGATCTCTACCCTCTCTCTGGGAGCCGGGAAGCCAGGCGAGGGTGGGGGTGATAGGATCGTGGAGCTTGGTGCGGGAGAAGACACGGCATTATATAAAAGCAAGTTGCTATTTTAAAATCGCGCAGCATTAAAAACCCAGAGCAAAAAGAATGGGTTTCTTGCCTCAGCTCAACACACAGACTCTTTCCTGGAACAATGGTCGTGCATACCCAGAAGGGTGACGTGTGTGGGGAACGCTGCTGTGCGCAATTGGCTGCTGCGTTTCGCCCACAAAAGATACACTCTACAGCATATCCTGTGAAGCGCTTCGAGACGTCTCGAAGAAGTGATGAGGCGCTGTATCAAATGCAAGGATCATTATTATTATTATTTTTCATTACCTCCAAGGTCACGGCTCATTGAGCGTCACACCATTGAGAAGCACGGGGGTCGGTCACAACTGTACCTCCAGCGATTCTGGAGGACACCCCTTTTTCAAACACTACGCGTAAAAAGAAGCTTTAAAGTGCAGTTTCAGACACCGTCACGGAAGAGACCTTCAGCCCTCTAATGTCAACGATACAAAACTAAATTAAAAGCATAGGACAGGCACCTTCAAATGTATCGGTTAACATTTACTGCAGTGTAATTATTTCCCCCCAAAGGTATATTTTTAATCCTTTGGAAATTGAATTCAGTCTTACTTTGCGAGCCAATGAGCATGTCTTCTATCACATGTCATCTGAAACTGCTTTACAGTGAAATACTGAGTACCGGGAGTATAAATCTCGCTGTGGCAGGGCCAGAGTTGCTTCCTTTAAGAGCTGTAAGCACAGCACAAGGGGCTCTCAAAGTCTTCACCTTTCTTCCTTGTTTGAAATAGCACAAATTGCACACACGCCCTGCTGCACTGGGGTCACGGCAGAAGGTTTTGGCAGAGAATAAATTCTGATCCTTGGAAAAATACCAAGGAGCCTTTCAGTGAGCGAAGCAAGCATTTGTGCAGATGTACCAGAAACGGGGGTCAGTCAGCGCATGAATAAAAGAAAGCTTTGGGCCAGAAAATTGCTGTCGATAAAACCCCTTAAAAATAAAAAACCCAATTTAGCACATAGATTTAACCACGTTTTTCACGGTCGGTGTGAAAAACGATCGTGAAGAGATGCAATCCGAGCTTTACAGGGCAACAGGCGCCTTTAAACTCTCACTCTCTTGAAAGCGATTGCTCTTTCCCTTCAAAGAATGCACCGAGCACCGAATCCCAGACACCCCAGGTGTTTGTGGTTTCCGACGCAGAATGCGAATAACTTCCATCGCAAGTTGTGGTGTGAAATTCTGAGCGAACCTTAGGAAAACCCTGTTGCTTTATACACCGGTTCCTGGGATTGCGGAGTGGAACAGAAAAACACCAGCCACACCGCAAGGGCTAGTCCTGGGCCAAAGCCAAAACTGAAACCTGTCATCGACTGACACCGCCTCACAGGCGTTAGGCTGTTTTTTGAGGGTGGAATAACATGGTCACCTTCAGCACGATTTGACGCATTGTTTCTGCGTTGGACGGGTCAGTTTCCCGCTGTCCTGTAGCTCAGTGGTTAACACGCTCTCCTCGCAAGCGAGAGGACCCGGGTTTGATTCCCGGGCAAGGCTGAATCTTAAAGCAAGTTTCCTTACTCCCCACGTCCCTGTTTACCAGCGGTAAGTAGGCACCTGGTTGTTAGTCAATTGGCGGATCGCTTTTCCGGGGGTAATAATTCCTTCAACAATAAAGTAATAATTTGGTCACTCAATCCACGACTGCTTGTGGGAGGCGGCTGTGCGCAATCGGCTACCGTCTTTGCCAACAAAATATACAGTCAACTCACTTTACAGTATATTCTGTGAAGCGCTTTGAGACATCTAGAAAATGTGGAAAGCGCTATATCAAAGGCAAGAATAATTATTATTATTAATACCCGGCAACAGAGCACTGAGTGATAGTCCTGTCGTAACACGCTGGATTCAATTAGTAGCAATCCGAGTACAATTAGGATCTTTATCCAAAGATCACTGCAGCTCCAAATAAGCAGGAACCTTCTTCAAGTTACCAAAAACACTTCCCATCTACTCCTGACTTATAGAAAGAAATTCCTCAACCAGGCGCAATGTACCACAGGCTTGAAAACATTCCACGTTTCATCAGGTTTTTAATGCCCAGCGATGCTAAATCAAATTACCTGGAAGTATTGACTGGCGTGAGACTTGTTTTTCCAAGCCTCCCCTTTTCTCTCTTAATTCTCTCGGTTCCTCCGCTGTGGAGGAGCCAGTTTGTGCAGTTGTTCCACAGGCGCCACCAGCCCTTGTCCAAACATCCACTCTTCAAGTGTGAGTCTAGGCAGCGATCGCCTGGAGCTAACTCAACCACAGAGGGCATCGCAGCCCAGCCCAGCCCCATCCTGTCCTCAGCTGCTATTCCTTGTGCTTTCCAGAAATCAGTAGAAGGAATTCCCACCCTGGCTTAGTTACTGAAGGCGTCTGTTTGTGGGATACTCACTGCTGTGCGCAATCGCCTGCCACATTTCCCCCACAAAATATACAGTCAATTCACTTTACAGTGTATCCTATGAAGCGCTTTGAGACGTCTCGAAGATGTGATAAGGTGCTGTATCAAATGCAAGGATTATTATTATTATTGTTAATCCCTCCTGGGCTTTAAGCATCGCAGCTCTTTTTGTTTACCCTCTCCGTCGGGCTTTTCATGCAGATTTCTTTTTTTAAAAAAAAAAAAGAAATGAAGTGACGGCTGATTATAAAAGATTGTCAAATCTGCACATTTGTTAAAAACAATAAACCTTGCATTTGATTAAAGGGACCTTTCACGTCAGGAGGACGTCTCAAAATCGCTTCACAGGATTTACTGTAACATCGAGTGTGTTTTGGAGCCTGACACGGAAATGCTGTTCTCACACTGTGTTGAATCGGGAACTGACCAACACCGAGAGCAGAGTAGCCACAGACAAGCGTTTTCCCCTTTCACTGACACAGCGAAAAACCGCCTTCTTAACGTGTAGCAGCTCATCTTCAACACATTTGGTCACTACAGTAACATCCTGAGAAGCACTTTGAGACATCTCGACAATGTGATAAGGCGCTAAATCTAACGCGAGGTCTATTATCACTGTTACTACATGGGAACAGGAATTAAATGATTCAGACAACACACAAAAAGGTATTTTCATTAATTTATATATTTCTGCCTTATAGTTAACATATGCATTTTTCTTTTGTGCCAACCCTTAATTTTCTCAGTAAGTAATGATATTTGTTATATTTCAGAAATGAGTAAAATTTCAGACAGCTTTTGAAATAAATACCATAAAATAATAGAGCTTCACATAATAAATATTCTTTACAACAACAACAAAAAAGTTTTGACAGACAGTTTTAAAAATAGTCAGGATTCCTCAAAACTTCTTCTTTTGTACATAAAATATACACAAAAAAAAAGCCACAATTTGGCTGAGGCAAAAAGCATGAAGAGCTCACTGGGGCAGAATGAAGAAAATAAACCCAGAATTCGGCCCATGAATTAAAACCAACCCAACATTTAACAATGGATGTCACAATAAAGTTCGAATGGATGAAGCCTGTGAACATTTTGTGGGCAATTTGTACATTCAGACACTGTGGGTGCTCATGAGCACAAGTCTCCGTTCAATTTGAAAGGATATTTCTTCGGTAAGAGAAAATGAAAAACGTTCGTACAACATGCATAACAATTGGGATCAATACAAAAGGGTTTTTTGTACCTGTGTACTATACAACATAGGCTATAAATTCAAACTTAAACCAAGACCAAAGTAGGCTAGAAACAGGGGGTGGGGGGGGAAGATTTTCAACGCTATTGCATATCCTGGGGATCTACCATATGCTGATCGCGAAAAACGTAGCTATTTTGCTGCTACGTGTCTTACAGTCAGTGGAGGAACTTAAGAAATGTACAAGACGTCTATCAGAATGGAGAAAGCAAAAACCGGAAAAATAGGCACATCAGGAGAAACAGGTTCAAGGTAATCTGAGCCCAGAATTCTTTACGCAGAGGGTGATCAGTGGGTGGAATGGGTTATCATGGCGGGGTGATCGGAGCCAGTACACTGGACGTTTAAGGAAGAGCTGGACGCTGTGAGGAGAAGGTGGTTGGGTCGGTTTCTGGAAGGGTGAGCGCAAATGGGCCAAAAGGCCTTCTTCATCCGAACTTCTATTGTCGAAAGATCTCTATTTTTAGCAACCCAGTACAAGACAGACCTCATCGATCAAACTAAGCACATGTTCTACACTGGAACACGGCGCACCGTGTCACTTAAATAAAATGTTACTGCCTATCACGTTACGGGGCCTGTTTTACATTAGTTTCCTTGCGCAAAGAGGGAATTTACAATTGGGGAAAAAAACGTACTGGAGGAAATGCACTGTTTTCCTAAAGATTGCACCGCTGCTTTCTCTGTTTGTTGCACTCACCTTTTTACCATTCAACCCCTACCAAGTTGTCAGTCACAACATGACTATTTCCTCTCCTGCATTGTTGCCTTCTGGTCTTTACAGCACACACATCTCCGAGACCCTCACTAGATCGCTGTGTCTTCCATCCAGGAGGAGGCGATCTTTGAGAACGGCAAATCAGCCGCTGGGGGTCGAATGTGGGGGCAATTATCTAACAGGATTCCTAAATAAAGACTGTCAAGCAGACTCACAGGAACTCTGCTCCACCACGTACTATCGGAGCAGGGTTTTTAAACATTTTCAAGGTGTGCTATTGGTTACGGAAGGCTCCCCTCCCACACAATTTTGTTCTGTATCAGATCTCATTAGAACTTGCTACAGAGCAGATCCTATCGTTTCTCCCAAAGCACTTCACTGGAGGTACTCCTTCCACTGAGCAGACCCGTTTAGCTGAGATAAATCACAACGAGTGATGGTCACAACAGGATTCTGAACTTTCTTGATTTCAGATTAACCCTATAAAATAGTGCCCTGAACTAGTGCCTGGTAACTGTGTGTATGTGTTGGTTTGTGTGACTGCTTATGTGTTTGTGTGCTTGTGTTTGCGTGTTAATTTCAAAGGCAAAGTGACTAGTCTTCTAGTGGTCCCATATAATGGATTCTTTCACTGATGCTTTCTCTACTGTTGTAGCACTGCTGTTCCTCAACTATTGTTAATCTCCACATTTTTGCCATTGTAGAGAGGAGGTAAGGAGAGAAGGGATCCATCCCCTTTACTGACTGTCCTAAAGATTTGGCAGCATCAGACAATGTTTGAACATTGCAATGTTGTGCATTTCTTGGTCTTGAATCTCCATAACATTTGCTGTCCTGAATGTGCCAACTGATCCTGGATTACACTTCCTTCTGGTAATTTACCCACTCGGCTGTTGGTCACAAGGGAGCATAGGCAGTGCATGTCCTCAGTCTCTTTTGGGGGCATATGGACATCACAGTTGGGGCTTAGTTTGTGTTCCCCCTCCCCAACATCCGCAAATGCACTTGTAGCAGGGGTCCGTTGGATGGCAATCTAGATCTGATTTTCCGTTGAGCAGGGTCATGCAAAAATCATTTGCAGTGTTTTCCATCATCTCAACTGGGATGAGTTATCACTATGTAGATCAAACGTGGGACCTTCTTGATCTATTTGGCTGATTCCCACGCCATGTGGTGCATTCACCCATGGAGCTAGGAGTGGACTTGTCGTGCTGAACGTCTACTCAATTTCAGAACTGAAAACAAAACGTCTGTATTTACCAGTAAAGAATGTGAACTTCACGTTTTTCTCTCTCTTGTAATCGAGGCGTTCAGTTCTGCGCAACAATAGACAGGGATTTTAGACTGTATTGGTGTTGATGTTGCAACTGTTTTATTTTGGTACTTTCGCACAAGGCAGTGAACCGAACCTTTGGAAAAGTGGTAGGTTAGGTTCACAGAGATGTAAGCGTGAGCATTGTTACCAGTGAGCTTTTCCCTCACCTTGGACGCTGTGTAAATGTCATTGTGCAAAGGTTGGAATAAAGAAAATTTTGTTCTGATTCTGATCTTGACAGTCATGTCTACATGTGGAGAAGTGTAGAAATCCTAAATGCAGCAGGCTAGGAAAAATAAGTCTTTGTTTTGGACAGCCAAAGAGACAGGAAGGAAAATGTACATGGGTATTTACATAATCTAGATTGCTACCATCTGGAATATAATCGCATATAAAACAAATTGGTGCTTCAGTATATCAAAAGCAAGGATTATTTTTATTATCATTATTTGTTCTGCGTTGGAGAGATAGGAGCTGGATTTTTGTGTGTGACTATGTTTCCTAATCTGGCCTGTACCACTGGCAATAGGAGAAGAGTAGATGCCAAGTGCTTATCCCCCCTCCACACTGCCTCCTCCCTTCAATATACGCCCATAGTCAACCTTAGCAGCATTGCTGCTCGCCTAGCAACAGGTCTACCCACTTAATGGAGGTAGTGGTGGGGTTGGGGAGGTGGGCGGGCGGGGGGAGCGCGAATAAAAGGTAACTTAATTTACTGAAATTTCCTTTGCAGCGTTCGTAACTAAGCACGACATCTCTGCGGATGATTATTATTGGGAAATACTGATATTGTACCTGCAATTCAGGGCTGACTTTAACAAGTATGAACCTAATTCTAAAAGAATAAACTTGTTATTTTCCCCCTGTTAGAATTGGTGCTCTTACTGTGATTTGCTTTCAGCCCGGAGCTAATGTGATCAGGTTTTATGCCCATTTGCGGAATTTGACTGGACTGGCTTCCAATTTGCTTCCCTCCTCTCCCCTCCCCTCTTAAGATCTGGCTGTCCCAGATCTAATAAGACCTACCCATCTGAGGATTGGGAAGTTTCCCTGGGCTACAGCCAAACTCGCTGATCAAGCACCAATGAACTCTCTGCTGCTGGAACCATTAGGGCTCCCTCGTTCACTGGAGCTCCAGTGGGACCCACTGCTCGTTCGATGTGCAGGATGAGGATAGGTTTTGGGGTTTTAAAGGCCTTCGGAGTGTATCCCTGTTGCCAAAGCCTAGGACTCCCTTGTGATAGCAAAAAATATTCATCTGTGTGTCATTTGCCAGCAATGAACATGCCCCTCTCTCTCTATCTTTGCAGTCTCCTCCAACCCTCTTCACCTATCCTAAATTTCCAATGCTTTCCCCTCCCTTGCGTATCTCGAGGCTCATCTCGAGACCTTCCACCTCGACCTTGCCTTTAGACATCTTCCCACTACCAACCCCACTTGCTCCTCCAGCCCTTTCTGATCCCAACCCTCAGCTCAAGTTGCTAACCCTTAACTGTCCACAGCCTTGGACGTCCTCCCGATGTGAAAGGCGCTCTATAAATGTAATGTTGTTGTTTCTGTTACTATTGAATGGCTCTACGCAATGGCAGGTTTTGATTTAAAGATATTTTTTCTCTTCCTTTCCCCCCACCCCACCCCCGGCAGAGTTTCCGATGCCCGCCAGGTCCACGGTGAATGCTGGAAGTTGTGATCACCCCAGATGGAGCCCCGAGGTCAACATGGCGGTGGCGGTTCATTAGTCGTGATCCAGCCACCCTCCCTCGACAGTCGGCAGAGACTGGAGTACGAGCGGGAGCTGAGACACACTGCCATCCTCTCCCTCGACCAGATCAAAGCCATCAGGAGCAGCAACGAGTACACAGAAGGTCCTGCGCCCACAACGGCCAAGAAGGGCAGTAACAGCCGGCCGGCGCAGCGACATGACAAGCACGAGAGGACTCACGAAGTCATAACCATCAACGTGAACAACAACTATGAGCAGCGGTCCTCTCAGCCGCAGCCTCAGCCGCAGCCGCACGCCCCTCACCACCAACCGGCCGGCAGGATGCCAGCGCTGAGCAGGTCAACCAGCACAGGCAGCGCCGCCAGCTCGGGGAGCAACAGCAGCGCCTCGTCCGAGCAGGGCCTCCTGGGCCGTTCGCCCCCCGCCCGGCTCAGCTCCGGCCACCACAGAGCGGAGCGGACAATCCGGATCCAGCCCAAGCCCTCCGCCGTGGCCGGCTGCGCGTCCGACGAGCTGAAGTGCTTGGGGAAAGAGGACTTGGCCAAGCACAGGTTTATATGTGAGCGATGCGGGAGGTGCAAGTGCGGGGAGTGCACTGCACCCAGGACCCTGCCCTCCTGCCTGGCCTGCAACAGGCAGTGCCTGTGCTCTGCCGAGAGCACGGTGGAGTATGGCACTTGCATGTGCCTGGTCAAGGGAGTCTTCTACCACTGCTCCAGCGACGACGAGGACTCGTGCGCGGACAGCCCTTGCTCGTGCACCCATTCCCACTGCTGCTCCAGGTTCTGTTGCATGGGTCTGATGTCCTTGTTCCTGCCCTGTCTGCTTTGCTACCTTCCGGCCAAGGGCTGCGTCAAACTCTGCCAGGGCTGCTATGACTGGGTGCACCGGCCCGGGTGCCGGTGCAAGAACTCCAACACTGTCTACTGCAAAGTCAAGAGCTGCCCCACGCGAGGGCAGGACAAACCTTCTTGATGGGAAGCAGCGGTTTGCGAAGCCTCGCGTGTCCTTGTTTTCTTGTTTTTCTCTCTTCCCCCACCACCCCCACCCCACCCTCCCCCCCACCCCCACCCACCCTTCCCCCCCCCACCCCGCCCTCCCCCCCGTGCCTGTTTTCTGCTCTCGTGAGGCTCGAAATATTGCTCAAGAGTCCCAGCCTTAAGGGCTGTCGTCGTCTTTTTAAAAACACGAGGGCCCCTGTGCGGAAAGTTTGAAATTCGCTCTTAATCTGGAAGCTGCTTTTTTTTTTGTTTTTTTTTTTTTTTTGTTTGTTGTTTTTCTTGCTGTTGTCTTCGGGGATTTAGAGCGGCTGATCCCGAATCCAAACCAAACCTGGGAAGGGTTTTCCAAAAACTCTGCGTGATCTGAAATTTTGCGACGACGCTCTTTTAACGCTGCGAGGAATCTCGGATGCACACATGTGTGCCTTTACCTTCCTTCCTCCCCCCACCCCTCACCCCCCCATGTCCCGGCCTCCCACCCCATCTCCCACCTCACCTCACCCTCACCCTCCCTCCCTGGCCAAGGATTGAGTGCCATTTCTAACCACAGCCCTTATCACAGGCTCGCTTCATATTAATGTGGACCGGCTTCTGTTCTGCGCACCAGGCTCAGGATTGCAAGTGCCACCCGGCCCAGCCTGTGGGTGAAGACAAAACCCTTCATTTCAAAGGAGTTTAAAAACCATGGCTTTCCACCTGCAAAACAGCCCCCCTCGACTAACGCGTATCGTCCACCCACCGATTCCTCAAAATCGCACAGAGTATGTCGCCTTCTGTTCGTTTGTGAATCATGGGAAAAAAAATCGTAATTGAAACTAATTAAAACCAGTTCTATATATTTTTTTTTTTTTTTTGGTCCTCCTTTTAATACATGGATGTCATAATAGGAATTTTTTTTATTTTACGAGAAGGATAATTGGGGAAAACCACTTTTTTTTTTTACATTCACAAGGTACTGTTGAGCGCAGTGCTGGGTGTCTTGTAAAGCATCAGCAACTGATACATCGGTTTTGACTTGGCGCACGCTGTTTTTCTGTGCTTTCGGAACCATTATCTTATTTTGCTAACACGATTGTACTTTTCAAATTCCTCCTGACTCTTTTTCAGTTCTTATTTCTATTCAGCCCCCCAGGGCATTGCCACGCCAGAGGATCTGAATCGCAGGCTATATGACCATGACATGGCCGTAAATTTAAACTGCCCGGAACCACTTGGAGAGCCTTCCGAATGCAGAAGTGACTTCCCCACGCGAAAGCCTTCCCTCTGCTGCTGGGGGGGGGGGGATTGGGTGTGGGGTGGGGGGATTGGGTGTGTGTGGGGGTGGGGGGGGGGTGGCACTGGATGGTGTGAAGTGTAATTAATGTGTGTTTTCGTTGCTTCGCGATCGCAACCGGTGACATTTTGCAGCCGGAACCCTCTGCCCGAGGATGGAGTACAGTATCTCTGTATTATTATTATTATTATTATTGTGCAGCACAGACTCTGCCTTTGTTGGGGCTTCTCTGTGGCCTTGTGACTGGTTTCATTTGTGCAGGAAATGGCTCATTCATTAAAACCCTCTGGTTCCCCCCTTTCATCTGGGAGTCCGACTGTCCTTCAGTTTGTCTCCTTCACACCGGAACGGCTGAAGAGAGAGAAAGAGAGAGAGATGGGTTTTCTTCTTTTATTATTATTATTATTATTATTATTATTACCCAAGAAAAGAAATGAGGGAAGGGGTTTATTTTATCTGGTGGTTTAAGCCCATCGTCTGCACCTCCCGGGAGGCGAAAGAAGTCACCAAATTGGGGGTCGTGTTTTCCAATGAAGAATGATAAAGCGCAGAGACGCCGGACAGCAGCATCTGAGGGTGTGTCTGCTCCCCTCAAACTGTCGGGTCGGGTGGAGATACAGTAATTCCCCCCACTGCCCCCCCCCCCCCCCCCACCACTCTCCCCGCAAACACACTTTGGTCACAACAAACGACAAGAAGAAACTACATTGGAATTAATTCCACCTCAGCTAAGATCAGGTTGCCAGCTGTCCCGTTCACTTTATCCTTCCTGCTTCTTCGAGGGCCCACGTCACATCTATCATTATCTTTTAACTTATCATACAATTCCCAATGGTTCGTGTGTGTGTCTGTACGTGTGAGTGTGTCTCTGTATGTATGTGTGTGAGTGTCTCTGTATGTATGTGTGTGAGTGTCTGTCTGTATGTGTGTGAGTGTGTCTCTGTCTGTATGTGTGTGTATGTGTGTGTCTCTGACTATGTGTGTGAATGTGTGTGTGTCTGTATGTGTGTGTATGTGTGTGTGTGTCTGTGTGTGAATGTGTGTTCTCTGTCTGTGTGTGTGTGTCTGTGTGTGTGTGTGTGTGTGTGTGTGTGTGTGAATGTGTGTCTGTCTGTGAATGTGTGTGTGTGTGTGTTTGAAGCAGGATTTGTTTTAATTAATAAAAAAGCCCTGAGAAAGGGCACCCCCAAACCTTTACCTGTTTTTTTCCTTCTTTAACCCCGCTGGTCAACCTGTGTGTATGCATTTTCAATATATTTTTCATACCCAGGATTTTATTTCAAGATTGTCCAGTGTTGGCAATCATTTTTCTAAGAAACCTTTTTTTTAAATAAAAAAAACTTCATTGGTTCGTATCGTAAACCTCATCGATTCGTGATTGTTTTTTTTGGGGGGAAGGATCCTTTGTGATCTTCGAACTGTACTTCTTCCCCCTTCCACACTTTCTTCCTCCCTCCCCCCCCTCCCCACTCCTTCCTCCTCCTCCCCCATGGACTCTGGTTTTTGGAGGGGAAGTTTGTGTGGGTGTTGGGGGTGTTCAGAGTACAGACATCAAAATACTACACAGAACAATCTAAAAGTTTCCTAAATTATACCAGGCATAGAATCATCATATAATATACTTCATCTTATACTAATAAAGATGAAGTGTCTATCTGTCTGTGTGTCCGACACTTGCACAATAACCAATTGACGTGAAGACATGATTTATACCTCATCGGAAAGGTCTTGCAACTGGCAGTGTCATAGGTCTATCTTTTGTGGTGTTAGAGGAGTCCTTCCACATGAGTCCTCCCAGAGTTATAAAGACGAAAGGTCAATCTACATTCCATATTGGACCCTTTGGTTGCAAGCGAAGCAGAATATTTTGTGAAGCGCTTTGAGACGACTTGATAAGGCGCCATATCAAAAATGCAAGGATTATTATTTATTATCCATCCGTGGAATAAAATTGCGCTGTCGCCTCCACGTTCGTACGAAGCAACGGAATGAAGATCCGATTGTCTTCTCTCCGTTGAAAGGACTAACGGATGAAAGTAACTCATTTCTGCCGCTGTGAATAACATCCCCCCACCCCCCACTCAGTGAAACCTGAACGCATTTTACTTCTGCTGTAAATGTCACGAGGTTCAGAACGAAATGCATGGTTGCGTGGCATTTTTTTCACAGCTCCCCAATGTCTCCTTTTAAGCCAAATTAATCGTCGGTATCGTCAAGAGATGGGGTGGGGTGGTGGTGGTGGGGTGGGGGGTGGGGGAAGAGGGTAAAAGCTGTCAATTTATTTATTCAGTATGTAAAGTTAGATGTGCGCTCAGTGGGAGAAAGACACTGAAGTCTACCCCCACCAGCCCCACCCCCACACACACCTTATTACATTTCAGTGGTTAATAACTCTTAACATGCTTCCACTTAGTGTTTTCTTTGCACTGATTAATGGTAATAGGACTGTGTGAGCTATCTCCTCCCTCACACAGGCGCACACGCACACACCCATATGTACACATACACACGTCCACATACATGCACACATACATGATTAGCGGTAACTGTGTGAGGACTGTGTGAGCTGTCTCCTTCCTCGCACACACAGATATATACACATACATGCAAACATAGATACACAGCCATACATTTCACAATCTATGGGTTTTGCCCACACGCACACATGCATACACACACATACATATATACATACCATACATGCATACACACACACATACATATAAACATACCATACATGCATACACACATAATAATAATAATAATAATAATAATCCTCTCATTTGATATAGCGCTTTTCACGTCGGGAGGACGTCCCAAAGCGCTTCACAGAGCACACTGTAAAGTGAATTGACTGTATATTTGTGGGCGAACATACATACATATATGCAAACCAATCATGCATACACACATGCGCGTACATGCATGCGTGATGAAGGGGGTGCGGTGGGGGTGGGGTGGGGTGCGGGGGGGCTGAGACATGTAAACACATGCGGGTCAGCCAGACCATGAGCTTTTGTTCTCAGTGTCAGTCTGTGCTTTTCAGAAGGACAGGAAGCAGGGAGGGTCGGTGGCACTTTAATGCGCGGAGGTCTCTGATCTGATGGCTTTCTCATACCAATGGGCAGCCTGTGTGTGTGTGTGGGGGGGGGGGCAGGATGTGTACACACTGTCCACCTGGAGTTCGCCGCTGTTGCCTTTCACAAAGA